>NC_135866.1:13585282-13902782 GCF_031162955.1 Sander vitreus
TTTTGGCTGCAGACTGCACTCTGAAACTAAGACGCAGAATCTGCTCTCATTATTTCACTGTAAAAATAGATTTCAGTGAAGGGCTTTGTCTCCCACTTATGAAAAGTTAATAAAATAATTAATGGATTAATTTAATGCTTGTTCCTCAGCAATTTTCTGATTAATATGATTTTTCCCACAATCACGGAGCAATACAATGCCAAAAGCCTATTTTCTACATATATGAATAAGACAGGTGTCACGTACGTGATATTAAAACTATATTAGAATAAAACAATTTCATCATCCAATAAATTCATACTGTCATTTTAGACATTTTATTCTCTAATGCATCAATGTTGACTTATTAAAGAGTAACTGCTGAGAAACCCTCTGCAATTTTTCCAAATTAAAGTAGAAAGACATGGGTTGGCAACCCTCTCACATACCCTGCCCATATTTCCTATGTTTTTATTCTATGATGAGTGACCAGCATAGTTTATTCTTTCTAAACACCTGGTTGTGTGACGAGGTCCACATCTTCTGATTTGAGACTATTAGTCAGCAATCCATCAGTGCACAGTCCCGGTCAGTGTGCTGAAACCCATCTCACAGGACAGACCCGGTTGCCCAATAAATGCAAAGAACGTGCTGAGAAGAGCAAAGCAGAGCAGCAGGAGAGAGGCCAATAACCTGGAATTAAACAGGGGCCACCTGATCCACACCAGCAGAATCACAGTCAGCCAAACAGAGTGCTCATTGTCTGTGGCAGACACCACTGAGCTCTGCTCTTTGTCGCCCCCCCTCCCACCTCTATACACACACTGTCCTTCACTACTGCTAGCTGCACGGAAGAATTATACAGCTTATTGTAGGTAAAGTGTATTGCAAGTGCTGTGACCTTCTATCTTCCACTACTTTTTAAAAAGCATTTTCAAGGTTTATAATAGCCTGAAAAAGTAGTTTTATCAGTTTGGTAGAAATTCCAAATAAGGGACATGATCATTCTACTGAAGTTAAAAATGAAAAACCTGAAGTTCAAAGGCTTACCTTTAACTGTGACCATAGGCTCTTCTGGTTTAAAAAGTACAGACCAAAGATAATCCTTTAATTCCCTCACACAATAACATCAACACACATTCACACACACTAGATAAAGACATGATGACACACACATACCCCAACCGACAAGCACCAACACACACACACACACACACACACACACACACACACACACACACACACACGGGGAACGGGAGTCAGCAGGCAGCAGTGACTGCTGAATAATTCAGAAGTGGAAATGCATGATTGATGTGGGGCGTTTCATTTCCACACCTTTAAAAGGTCCCTTTCAGCTCCGGCACCAAACAGGCCAAGTGGTCTTTGCAGTTCAAAGCCTGGCATGGATCTGGCCTTCCTAGTCAGGCTCTTTGGGACAAGACTGTCTTTATTCTGTGGCTGGGGCACCAGTCGTTGTGGTTGGGATTCCACACCTGTGTTTGCTCCTTACCCAATAATTGAGAGCTGCATGCTATTTTGAGCCCAGAGCACAAAGTGCTTCACTCATGCAGAACTCGGGGTGAAGAATCTTGGCTCCCAGTTTGATGTGGCTGGAAAAAATCCTGTGGATAAGCCCGGAAGAGTGCAGATATACTCAAGAACATATCAGTTTAAAAGACAAACGATCTACAAGATCTACATATAGCTCAATACATATAGTGGCTCAATTGTGACTGATGCGTTACTAATATCTTTCACATTATTATAAAAGTGTTGTCTTTATAATTGTATAGTACATATATTGAGATATTTTACATAAATAAAAGTCAAAGTAAACCTTGAAGTAAAATACTTCATGTTGTCATGTTGTTGGATTATTATTACTGATGCATCTACACGTAAACAGAATGTTAAAAGGTTAATATTTGTAATTTGTACATACTGTTGGAATGTTATAAATTGAAAATTAGTTTTATATGTAAAAGCTTTAAGTAATTAGTATCTACAGCTGTAACAAAAATGTAGTGGCATAAAAAGTATAATATTTTAAACATAGTGGACTAGAAGTAGTAGCAAATGAGAATATAAACTGACAGTGCAGAATTACAGCATGTGATCTGCCAATGCAATAAAACGGGGAATATGAAAATTCATAGACAGTCTTAAGAAGCTGACTAAGTAAGGATAGACAAAATGGAAATGAGAAAAAAGATCTGTGAGTGTGAGCCAATGCACTGTTACTGAGCTAAGTCAGTTTAGTAGAGGGTCAGTCCAAGTGCAAAGAGAACTCCAAGTCAAAACAAACACTCACTTTGGCTTCTGGTGGGACGGCACGCTCACTTTTTCCCACAATTCTCCAGAACAGCTTAATTCATAGTCACTGAAACTATAGGTGGTCATGAAACTCATCACAACAAAATGTTCCAGATGTAATTTAATTTTCACGAAAATGTCCACTTTTCTTGCCGTGTCTGTTATTTATTTATTTTAGAGAGTGACGAAGATAGACTTAGAGTTGTGTTTCGTGTTTGGTGACAGCTCTGCACTGCCAGTTCATAATGATATTAATGGGAAGGGTCGAAAATGTCAAAAACATTCCTCAGTTGTCCAGGAACCTTGGCCTAGTTAAACCTGAAGAGATGTTGTTACCAACCAACAGAATCCAAATGTGACCCATTTTTATTTAAAATGTTAACTGGCTGTCCAAGCTGGCTGGGTAATTTATTACCAAGAGACAGGAATTTTGACAAATAATTCAGCTCAGCAAACTCGGCTGTGGCAAAGTTCAGCAATTAGGCTCCTATGTAAAGACAGTGTACTCCTCTGCATCGGGTGTGCTGGATTTATGTGCACTCTCGAGCTAGCGGGCAGGTTCAAAGCCCTGCTTAGGGGAGCTGGAAGTTGACACCTGGGGAATTTCACAAATATGGTGGAACACACACATTTCGCAGTAAATCTGACCAGAGAATAGTGGTCTTTTGGGGAAAGGAGGTGGTCAGTGAGGGGAGAGAGGTGGAGTGTTGAGTGAAGGCATAGCTAAATAATCAACCTGAGATGGGGGTCAACTGTTTTCAAGTCATCTGTGATATTAAAGAGGCAGAAGAAAGGAGAAGAAAGCAGGATGACAGTGATTTTTCACAGCCTGATTACAAGATCATAGAATTCTCAATAGCTTTTTAAGATTTAAACGCTACTTTAAAATGATGTAGCTCACACGTTACATTTTGACTTCCAGTCAGCCAAGCCTAAACCCTCTGTCAATATTTAGCTTTCTTTTAATGGGGTGATTTTATGCTACTGTCTGACCATGATGGCCAATGAGTAGCCTCTTGTTCAGTGTAATAGTGAGTGTACCTGAGATTAGCTCTGGGTAAATCTTTACACAGTAATTCAAGACCTTTTGGCATAATATTTTAAACTACACACACTCAAATGTTTCTACATGTTACAAGAATGAATGCTTTTGGTTTCCACATCAGCAAAACCATTTATGTCATGATGAACTCAGAATCACAATGTTACATGGCCCATTTGCTTATGAATACATATGCCAAATAAATAAGCCATAGCCATACATCCTCAAAACATTTGTAGTAAATAAACACTTTTAAAACAGCTGTCATTCTTATACATGTATTCATTCTGATTTATAGGCTTTACATTTACATAAGAAATTAATTTGATGTTATTGGTTGTCATAGCTGATTACAGTCAAAATAGTAAAACAGCCAATAATGTCTTTGTAAAGATGTCATAATTCAGCGATTAATTAAAAAAATCAAAGGTCCAACATAATGTCAAGGCTTAACTGTTCAATAAAATGTGATTTAAAGGTGCAATAAGTGAGGTTTTTACAGTCCCATTGCACTAAATGACCACAACATACAGTACCTGCAGATGTTTTATAAGGTTGTAAGATCAATACAGTGAGGGGTGTGACGAGCACTTTGCCAGGTGTTGATATTTTGGGCTTAGATAACTCACTTTACATTCTGTCTTGTATAAAAACTCAAACCTGCTCATATTTCAACTGAGGCTATCCTGACAAAGAGCAGAGTTATTTGAATATCTGCAGAGTCTCAATCCAATATTTATATTTCCCTAATACTTAAGGAAAAGTGCACAGTGCAGACGTCAACTGTAGAATGAGTAAAACTGTACAAATGTAGGTAAGATACCACATTTGATCATTTTAATAACTACTACTACTACAACTAAAAACTAAATAAACTTCATACTTTAAGTATATCACAAATAGCTATTAAGATATTAATAAAAGACATCCCATAGAATAAAAGCCTGTAAGCTGTAATTTTAATTACACAATAAACAATTGTCAATTGTTTCTTCAGTTCAGACTTTGTTTCTGTGACCTGGTGAACTAATTTTTATTACAGCAAGGGCATACTGTATTTTAAGATGACAGCTGTCATAAAGGGAGCACACTGCACTGTGATCATTTTAAGGGATCAACATTTAATCAGGCCTAATTTGGATCATTTGAAATATGCTTTGATCAGCTCTGGTTCCCGTCCAGCAAGTCTGCTTAAGGCATCCTTAGTTTTGACAGCACAGAAATGGAGAACGGGACTGTTAACAAGCGTCAAGCATTGCATGACATTTTATTCTCATGCCAAAAAGCAAATAAAGAAGCAGTATTGTGCAGTATTTCATAAGGAACTTCCAGTGTTGCAACTCCGTGATAGAATTAGTCAAATTAATAAGAGTTATGTTAGACCTATTGTTCTTTTGAATGAATCAGAAACAAATGTGAATGTGAAAGCATCTCATGGGCTCAGGAAGTAGCTCCTTCCCCAAATTCATTCATTCACACACTGTTAGACTGTCTGCACCCTAGTGGTTACTACCAGTGGCACAGTCTACACGTGATAAACTGAACCTGGATCAATCACTCAACAACCCTATTCAACTGTTAAAGTGAACCTCTTTTGATTACATTTGATTAGTAGATGTCTGTGTTTCTGTATGTTGGCATTAAAGTCTCAGTTCAGCCTTGTTTTTTGTCCTGAAAGCTTAACAGCCAGTGAAGTCAGAGCACAAACAGGCAGGTGAAACACAGGTTCACTCTCTGGTTCCTGACTCTACAACCATGCAGGGTTTTATGTTTTGGACTGGAGTATTTTCAGAGAGTGACCTCTTGTTATCCCTCCTCCGCTAATGAAGACCAGACTCTCACAAATGGTGTGTGTGTGTGTGTGTGTGTGTGTGTGTGTGTGTGTGTGTGTGTATATGTGTATACTGTTTAAATTGTCTCACAATACTTAATTTTCTCTTTAATGCAAATGTAAATTTGGTTTATTTCTTGTTATAGTACATCATGAACAGATGTGTAAATTGTATAATTTCTTCAATAATGATTTACATCTTATGGTATATTATATTTAAAGATTGTGTCTAGTATAAGGAAGCATTTTAGGATGTTTGCTCTCGACGACGGCAAATGTTGGGTAGCCTTGTTCTTTTGAGAAAACTCCCCTGAAGCACAAGAGGAAATGTGTTTGATATTAAATGTGTTTGATATTAACTGCAACCGCTGTGAGTTGCATCTACAAAAGTGTCATCAACAGAAAATCCTGGTGAAACTACTACACCATGGGAAAATACTATAAATATCTGCTCGGTAACAGATAAAAAAAACCAGATTTCTACTTTTACTACTAAAACTTGAAAGAAAAACTTAATTGCTCTCCCAGAAAGTGGGTTGGGAGTAACTTTTTTAAAGGTTTGAAATATTATTAATGACATTAAAATGTATACCCTTTATAGATTCAAGCTTTTTTTTTTGGTCTAATACCGACCAAGTTTGCCTGTTTCCACATCAGAATGTTTTTATGTTTTCATTTGTTTGCATATGATAGTAACAGCCACATGGAAGACTCCATGTCTTGACTTGTATCACCATTTAGTAGCAGGTAGTTGTTAAAGGCAGTTGACAAGCATTAAAGCCTTCACACATTAAATGTTTATTCCAGCTAAGTACCCAGAGGGGTGGTGGGCGGTTGATGGTAATCATGTCCTGGCTGCTGTTGATAAATGGCATCTGTCAGCAGACTTTAAGGCTGGAGATGCTGCCAAAAGTCTCTGAAAAAGGAAGGAGGGAAGGTGAATATAGAGGGGAGAAAGGGAGAAAAAAAACCTGCCATTATTAATAACGCAGTCACCTCAGATTTGTTTGAAAACAATACTAGTTTCCTACCAATATGTTCTATAAGAGTAGACAAATGTTTATATCTGAATGTTAAGTGTATAAAAATGACCTCCCATGTGAAACTGCCACTGGAGAGAGAGAGTAACTCGAGCAGTTACAACACTTAAATGTGAGTGAAATGTGAAAACGATTAACTGCTATTTTAACTATTACAACTACTTACTGTATCTGCGTGATCAGCCTTAGTATTTAATACTGTAGATTGCTAGTAGATGTAACTTCTGTTTACACAATCAGTGAAAAACAAGCATCTGTTTTCATCTTACTCTCAGCAGGGAACATCTTAAGATGCCTAACCTTGCAACCTATGGTGTGGTGTGTGTGTGTGTGTGTGTGTGTGTGTGTGTGTGTGTGTGGGGGGTGGGGGGGTTTCCCTCTTCACCCTTCCCCCTGAAGTCAACTTCAGAGAGATGCAGCAGCGCAGCATCATATCCTCTGAGCTTCATATACTCACTGCTATCCACGGTGTTCTCTTTGATACATTACGGCTATCAGCAGTGTGTCTTTTACAGAAACTGGGGCTTTGTGTCCATAGGGTACAATAGGGGCTTTGCCTGCACTGCAACTTCATCATCAGTTAAAAGCCAGTGCTGCAGGGCTGCAAGGTTTTGACACTGATTTGCTAATAGCCTCTTGATTGTGCCTGTAATTGCACTTTTCTTTGGAAAATGTGTGGGACTTTGACCCATAACACACAACATACTGCAAATGCTCCGAGTAGAAAGATAATCTAATTTCAGATAGGATGGCATCCAGATGACATGTGGAAAAAAAAAGCTCATGGGAACTTTGATGAAAAAAAGGAGATATGCCTCTACAAATCTCCTAATCATTTACATCTATAAAAATGTGGACTCAGTCACACACACAAATCCCAGCCTGGTCAGTGCTATAATCCGTGGCTTTAGAATGATGTCACATGTGTTTGTTCTACTTCTTTATCCCCTTCAGGACATGAGCAGAGGGGTCAGGACTACAGGACACACACTCATGTCGGCTACAACTTTGCAGCCAATGTGCAAATAATGGTAGTCGACGTCAGCCATCATTTAGTTGTCAGGGGTGGAAACAAAATAGATGAGAAATGAAGTGCTGAGACTGGCCTGACCTTGTGGATGATTGCCGCCTAAATAGCTGGGACTGAAATTGGGCATTTTACACCCTGGCAGCTGCCCAAGACACAATTTGTCCCAGTGTGGAGGACAAGATGGCCTGGGTAGCACGCCACATTTAATACCAGTTTCCTGGGAACTCTCATATCCCCATCTGTATAGAACCGTGAGTAGAATAAAAATAGTGTCAGAAAATTACATCAAATCAGCGATGATTAATCATTCTTATTCGCAAATTTCTTGTATTAATGGTCCTGTTATATATATATATATATGTGTTACTTCTATCCAGCATACTGATGTAAAAACAGACAAGCATGATATATAATGTACATTCAGTTGTAATGCAGAAAATTCAGTTTGGCATTTTTAGAACCTACTGTATTACATTTCAAATAATTAGCATTAGACATGTTTGTTCTTTTCATGAAATTGTGTATTCTCCCAAAAGGCTGCAGTATGTTATTTCTTATTGAAAGGGTTAGGGAGTTACAGAGTATGATTTCTGGTGGCACAATAATAGTAGCAGTCCTAATCACCCTTACAGTACATGGTTCTGGCAAAGAAGAGACTAAGTTAAGGGAGTTAGGTGCAGCTTTCCTCTCTGTGGCCAATGTATGTAACTTGTCTATGTACCAGCTCATTTGTGATGTGTTTTATGAATACTAACGGTACATGGACAAGGTGCTCAGAAACAGGAAGAAACACCACATTTTACTGGAAAAACAAAAGTTTGTGTGGCAGTGCTGCCAAACGTACATTAAATAGGAATCTAGTGACAAAGACTGAAAACAGAGGGAAACAGCTAGCCCGACTCTGCCCAAAACAAAGTCGGGCTAACAAAGCAAAAACAAAAATCCTCCTATAGTACCAGCACATCTAAAGCTCACTAATTAACACATTATATACTGTTTGTTTAATTTGCACAGAAACAGTAGACAGGGCCAGGCTAGCTGATTCCCCTCTCTATGCTGAATTAAGGTAACCAGCAACCGATGGCCTCATAATCCCACACATGAGAGTGGTATTGATCTTCTCACCTACAGGAGCTCTCAGCAAGGAAGTGAATAATCATATTTCTCAAAATGTTGAACTATTCCTTTAAACTAAAGCTTGTTAGAGAATAAAATCAGCTGTTCACATGTACCTTGCCCAGCAGTATTTTTTCTTCTGGTTCCAACAATCTGTACCAGTCCAGAAATTGTATCGGCCACAGGTATTTGGGTCTGCTACTGTAAAGCAAACTGTATCTGGCCCTTACCTCAGTTATTTTGTTAGTTTAGGAGCTTAATCCAGAGGTACACCTCAGCAGCATCTGCCTGGGACTGGTGGGCTTAAGACTCTGAGCAGGGATAAGTTATAATGGAATCCAATCCCTAGCTGTCTGTTTGAGAGGGCTGGAACTAATCGATCAGAGGGGAGCATCTGTGAAAGAGATGTTCAGAAAGGCAGCTTTGACTGCGCTGGAGCCAGAAGGGCTACTGTCTGATGCCCCATTCTGGCATTACGACTTGATACACCAGTCAAGCTGGCTTTGATGCAAAATATGGCGAGATGTAGAATGGTAAAGCTGGTACATTTCTGTCCCGACTTCTAATTTTGTCATCTCTGCTGTTATAGGAGTTATCATTTCTTCCCTTCTATCTTTAATCCTCTGTCCATGTCCCTCTCCTTTTCGCTCTCTTGCATATTTTATATCAGTTTCTGTGTTAAGTCTTTCCCCTCTGAACTCAATCCCCAGTCTGGCCCTCTGCTTGAGCCCCTCAGCTGCTGGTCTGCTCTCACACTAACCCCCTTGTTTATATCGGGGATGCAATTAAGTTGAAGCCAAGTAGAGGAGTCCCAGAGAGAGAGGCAAGAGTGCAAGCTTGTGAGTCAAATTTCAACTTCTACACTCACACACTCCTCCCTTCCCTATTTCACTCATTTTCTCTTTCCCTCCATCCCTCTCACTCCATCTCCTCTCTTAGGTTTTTTTTTATTTTTTTCTCATTTTAAACATGCAAAGATATCTGTTCCTCTTGAAAACAAAGGAAAGAAAAAACAATAAAGCTGGTACTTGTTGGATTTATTTAATGTAACTTCAAAAAGGTTCACTGGGAGAGAAATATGTAGCTTGAGATAGCCTGATGTACCACTAAAAATGGCTGAAGCAAGACATTACCTCATCTCTGTGTGATGTAACATGAAATGCATTTATTTATTCTAACAACTTTGCAACAAAATATGACATCATAATTTGATGCTGTGGCAAATGCATAATTTCATGCACATTTGTGTATAAAAACAAAACAAAAATAGTTTTAAGTACTTGTTTCATTGTCTACAGTTTTTTCCTCTTTTTTTTTTTTTTGTCATGGAGGAACTGGATCGAGTGCTGAGTTCACGTTCTCCACATGTGTGGTCTGCCGGCCCAGGGGACCTATCCCAGAATCCCAGACACACGTGTGCAGGCAGAAGCAGTAGTGCAATGCAGAGTAGATAAACAGTGCTCTTACTGGTCACTGGGCACACTTCACATCTAAACAATGCCAAGTTAAGTACTTTGCAGGAGTATATAGGAAAAGCAAACACAAATATGTGCATGTTCATTTCATGAAAGTCATTTTGGTTATAACTTCTTTTTTTTTTAGCACTAACCCAACACTGTGTCAGGACATTAGCATTAATGCAGTATATACATAAGTTTCACGTGTGGGCATTAAATGCTTTATAACATCATTCCTTCCTCATTGAATTTAGTGTCAAGCATCTCGATTGCCCTAATTCAGCATTCCAGCTCAGCAGTGCAAGTGTGCTTCACTTTCTCGGGGGAGATGCAGGAAAAACGCGTTGACGGACAGGGGGATAAACAGAGGGATTGTCCCTGACCTCCCAACACCAGTCTGGAGGAAGACGAATAGCCCCCCAATGGGCCCTGAGCAGATAAAATGCACCCTACCGTCTTCAACACCAGGTGTGACAGCCATCAGGGGTGGCCTATCAGCAGGGGGCACAGAGAAGGGGAGGTAAGGGTGAGGGGGCACATTAGGAACATATCAGCAATTACTCCTTGGGTTTATTTTTCTTCCTGCTTTAACGCCTGGATACCAAGTCACATTCATCCTGGGTGTTGATTGTATCATAAGGTCTAAGTGAGAACACTTTGCAGAGTCATTTGTTGATTATCTGATAATACACTCAAACTTCTTAATGTTATGGTATAGCAACGATTTTAAAGCCCTGTAGTTTGTTTATTTGTCAGAGTCTTTCTTCAGTGAATTCTGTGGCCTTGACTTTTCAAGCTTTAGGGCTTATCTGGGAAGTTCAGTTCCATCTTTGCTGTTAGTGTACCCAGAGTTGCAAATCAACTTCTTTATGTAATGGAATTCACAGTGTCGAGGACATGTTTACCTCTTTTTCCAGGCCCATTAGGCACAAAGCGGCTATATCATATCTGACACGAGAGAATGGCCTCAATCTGTTTAAGCCATGATCTCTGACTGCATGGGCCCCACATCTTCAGACTGGCCTCTGCAAGTAGAGATATGAAGAGGGATGATAGTCATTTATATGTCCTGAACTTTAAACAATAAATGTGTTATGGGTGCAGACATCCCACAGACTAGACAAATAAATGGGCTCCGCTGTGTGTAGTTTAAGCCATGGAACAGGACAAAGGTTTTGCAGATGCTCATGTGACCACAAAAAAATTGCTGGAAATAGCTCCACAGAGGTGAAATTTTAGTCGATAAATTAACATATTTTTTTCTCACAGAACAGCATATGCTAATTCTGTCAAGAAAAAGTCTTCTCTGCATTGTCAAGTGTCAAACTTATCTGCAAAAATAAAAGAAAGAGGCTGTGTGCAAGAGGAGCTCGTGTGAAAAGGGAAGCCCAGACATCTAATTTCCTGTGTGAGCATTTGCCGTAGAACGGGAAGGCTAGACCGCTCTGCGGCTATCAGAAATCAGCCCAATAGTCCCCCGAGCCACCCCTGCCCTCGCGATACCCTCTCTCGTCCCCCCTTTCTTCTCAGCCCAGGCCTCAGGGCCACTGTGAGTTAACCTCGCTCAGCCGTGACCAGAAAACAGAGTGATATCTTACTCATCTAATCCCCCTTTCAGTCATCATGCAATAAAGTATGCCTTGCAACCCTTGACCTCACGAGTCAGAACAACCCCTCCACCCTCCTGCAACACCACCCTGCCAACCCCCACCGAGGGACCTATAAAGAAGAAAAAAGTCAGAAGGGTTGGAACCACAGTTAACAGCTTCAAAAGCATTATCACTGCCAAGGTAGAATGAGTTTGAAACTCAGCCTTCAAAATTTTCAGTACAAGTATATTTAAGTAAAAACACTTAATTTTGCTATGATAAAAATGTTGCTACATGCTTGACACAATGAGTTATAAAGAGAAGGTATTTTTACAATTGTAAATTCAAATTTGAGAATTTTCTAAAACCACTTAAACTTTGGAAAGTTTAGTGATGATATAAGTGTCGATATTATAGTCACAGCCAAAAGTTTTTATTATTTTTAACATATTTTCAGAAAAATCTTGTTTTTTTATCAGATGGTTCCAAACACTACAATATAACACTACAATACAAATAAGCCGTAATTGCTATGTAGAAGAAGCCAGTTAGAAGCACAAATCAGAGCTGTAGGAAATTCTAAATACTTTAATTTGGAACAAAACACAGCTGCATGCTTGATGAATCCATGCAAAATTGAGCCCAAATCCAAAAGTGGACTGATTTCAACTGCTAAATGTATCATTGGATTCCTTCAGAACATTAAGTTTAATGTCTGCCCCACCATAAGCAGCACACAGCAACAACATCTTAAGCTTGGTGACTGGATATTTCCTACCAAAACTCTCTGTGGGAGTCATAGACATCCCTCTTCAGAATATATATATATATATATTTAATTTTTTTTGTTTTATTTATTTTTTATTAAAGAACCATAGAGTTTGGTTGCTCATCTTCTGAACTGATGAATTCATTTATGAGTGCTCCAACTGCAGATCACCAAATGTCTCTATGGAAAATCAATGGGACTTTACTTCCACAAGTCTTCCCACTTCACTTCTTTTTATCTCCAATTAACAAATTGTGCACATCTCCAGCTGCTCCTTTAAAGTGTGTTAACCTACATCCATGATCTCCTCATTCTCCAGCAGTAAGATGCTTTGGACAGATGCAGACTTAAGTAGGCAACAACATGCAGCAAATACATCTGCTGTGGCCCCACCTCTATCCCCGCCTCTACTCACTTTATGTAGGAATGTCACAGAGGGAGACTCTCTGACAGTGAGGACATGAGGAGTACAGAGGGCATGAGTACGGTGGCCGACAGGGACAAACGCCCTGCAACTTAAGAAAACACAGGAAAATAGACAAAACACAAGCAAATTAAGAAAACATCTTCATTAATTTGACAACACATGCGCAGCATTCAGCAAACGTGCTGCAAATGCACACAACACAACCAAATAGACAAACGCGCTGCAAATATGAAACAATGCAAAAAGAAAAGCACACAAACCCAGAAAACAAATGCAACAAAAAAACACAGCATCCAGATTACACAACGGAAGTTCTCCAGACCTCTAGAGGGAGCAGCTAGTGGAACAGCTTGATTTTCGACCCCACGGGGAGAGAGTGCTCTGCCTTTTTATTAGAGTCGGGTATGGCTGCAGCATGGAGAACTCCATAGACTGTATATTAAATTTATATTATTATTATTATTAATAACATAATATATTAATAATATACAGTCTATGCTCCCGTCTCATGCCCTCCCGGCTGGTGTCGTCCCCGAGCTTCGGCTTTTCAAAATAAAAGTTTGCGTCTGGTCCGCTATGTGTTTGTACTTTGGTGTTTTGGATGTTTATGAACTAAACAGTACGGCAATCATGTTAATGAATACAATAACTTTTTCAGCAGATGTCTTACTTACAACACGTTGGAGTTAGCAAAGCAGTTTTGTGTTTATATGTGCGAGCGGGATTTAGTCAGTTTGATAAATCCCACGGTAAATTGGCTGGTTTACTAAAAAGGGTTTAGTAAACAGTTTTTTGTATTTCAAGAGCGAATTGCTCCACAAAATGAATACAGATTGATCACTTATTTTGTTGGTAACCGTTGTTGTATAATCACAATATTACACTTGAGGAGGCCTATACTTCAGTAATGGGCCTTTCAGACCTCGAAATTAAACCCTCTCATGTAATATGGCTTAAACAAACGTCAACGTTAAACGCTGATGCAGTTTTAAATGTTTTATCACCACGAGTTTACAGACGTCTCTGCTGATTGAGTATCACCTGTGACCTGAGCCGAGACACACCCACCAAACGAGAGAAAACATATCTCAAACACAGACTTAATATTTACAGTCTATGCAGTTGCTCTCTCTCTCTCTCTCTCTCTCTCTCTCCCTGTGGTGTCGAAAATCCAGCTGTTCCACTTAGCTGCTCCCTCTAGAGGTCTGGAGAACTTCCGTTGTGTAATCTGGATGCTGTGTTTTTTTGTTGCATTTGTTTTCTGGGTTTGTGTGCTTTTCTTTTTGCATCGTTTCATATTTGCAGCGCGTTTATGTATTTGGTTGTGTTGTGTGTATTTGCAGTGCGTTTGCTGAATGCTGCGCATGTGTTGTCAAATTAATGAAGATGTTTTTCTTTTTGCATTGCTTCTTTTTTCGGGGTTTGTGTGCTTTTCTTTTTGCATCATTTTTTATTTTCAATGCGTTTATGTATTTGGTTGTGTTGTGTGCATTTGCAGCGCATTTGCTGAATGCTGCGCATGTGTTGTCAAATTAATGAAGATGTTTTCTTAATTTGCTTGTGTTTTGTCTATTTGCGTGTGTTTTCTTAAGTTGCAGGGTGTTTGCCCCTGTCGGCCACCGTACATGAGGAGTACAGAGGGCATGATGAGCGCAATATGACCATATGACAATTACAAGAAAGACATGGACACATGTGGAGAACTTTGTTGCCCCGTGTCCATGTGTGTAACTTGCAGTGTGCCTTGGGAGGTGCATGCATGCTCCCTTTGGTTACCTTGTATGTGCACATACACAGTGCATGCAAATGTATGTGTGTGTGTACGAGAGAGAGAGAGAGAGAGAGAGAGAGAGAGAGAGAGAGAGAGAGAGAGAGACTAAAGCTGCCCAAAGGGGTTCAGGGCTCCCTTGCTCCAGCACATCTGGGCTTTATATCAGGCCTTTAATTAATCCTGAGTGAAGGCCAGGCAGTGACAGGCTGACTGGGCAGGCTCCAGTCCAGGACAGGGCCTGATTTATTACAACTGAGCTCCAACCAGCATTGATTTATTTCAGACGCAGGAAAGGGGAGAGTAGAGGGGGTGTGTTTAAGGGGACTGGGGGGTGGACACAGAAACAGCACTGTTACACTGGGAAGGGGGACACTGAGGTTGAGAGTGACTCAGAAAGGTGAGTAACAGACTGATAGGCCGTGACTGAAGATGGGAGGTTGTGCCTTTGTGATGTTTTTTTTTTTAAAGCAGGCTTTGCATATTGCTGGAGGCTATTTTTACTATTGGTAAGCAGTCAAGCCGTCGAGAAAGAGAGAGCAAGGGATGATGTATGTGATGGAGGAAAAGGGAGAGATTATGAAAGTTGAAAAATCTCTCTCTCCATCAGGTGGGTTATGGTCCCTCCTAGGCATGTGCTGTCAGTCAGAGTGACTCCTCTCGCCTTATCTCCCGACACAGGGGGACTGTAAATCCTCCTCTGCTCATTTGACTTAATCATGATAGTCATCTGAACTCAGCAAAACACAGGAAAGCATATCCCTTCCCCCTTCTCACCTCCCCCAGGTCTATAGGACGGCAAGAGGAGTATGTAAAAAAGGATGTTCTTTTTATTATCCAACACATGCATCAAGTAGTCACAAATGGTCCACAGTGTTGTGGAATGTGACAGCTCTGTGTGTCTCTATGTTTTTGTGCATGAGGTTATATTACCGACTCAGTAATTCTTGTTGCATCCTCATGTGTTGAAGAAAGAATGCCAAGTGGGGCTCAGTTTTTATGAGCTTCGGTCACTGTGTGCCCTCAACATGCTTCCCTCTGATAAGGATTTTTATGACAGTCAACTTTTACACCAATAGACAGCTTCTTGCTTAAAAAATATACAGTATGACAAAAATTCACCAGAGCAAACAAACATTTTCTTTTCCTTTTTGTGCACAAAACACTAATTCAATGCAGTCACACTCAAATCTATCCTCAAGCATTTTCAAGTTATTTCTGTTGGTAACTTTGTAAAAATTTAAATCATAAATCAGTGGGATGTAAAAACCATTACACTAAAATTTCATTTGACTTTTTTATTATTAATCCAGTCTGCTGTGGAGATGGATTATATTGCTTAATTTGTCTTTGCTAAGAAATGACAACAGGTAGCTGGCACCACCTTTCAGAAAAAAAACATTTTTATTTTAGGATTGGGATATTGAATGTTCATTGTAGTGCTTGTAAAGCATAATGTTCTTGAATAACTGAATACACTCTTTGCCATTTGTGTATCTCTGCCTTTGAATGGTGACTACCTCTGAATCCAGCAGTCGGCTGTGATTAATGGGCCTTTTTAGCACTATCGTCTAGACGTCAAATCCCAAAATACCTTGGGGCATGAGGACACATCATTGTTGTTACAGGGCTGCCACCCTCACCCTCCCCTTGCTCATTTCATAGGATTGCTCAATATGCAGTCTGGGTCAGTAGACACATCTTCAATTGATACAGTATAATTTGTTTTATTTTATTCATTTATTGCATATTTCTAATTTAATGATTTTAACAGGTAAGAAATGGATTATTGTTTCTATGTAATCCATGTCAGGGTCTGTCTAGGCTTTTTATAAAAGTATGCAAACTTTGTTTTGAAAGGTGCTGTAGATGTGTTTAGTACATATACAAATTCATCTTTAACACCAACTCCTTAAAAATGAACTGCCTGTACTGAATCATCAGATTCATTGAATAAAAAAGCAGTAGCTTTTAGCAGTTGAGCTCCCCTCACTGGTGTCTGAGAGCATTGTGTCAGCTCAGCCGTGATACACAGTACTGTACGTTACTTTCTCATTAAAAGCTAAAGAAACAATCATGATGTGAGCTGCTGGCTTGAACCAGCAACAGACTGAACGTGCTACTGAACGGAAGACTCAGAAAAAGCCAACCACGACGCATGGTGATTCATTCACATGCTTGTGTACGTACTGAAGTGCATCTGAACAGTCACGCAAGTGAAAAAACATGAACAAACTATCAAAGTCAGTGACTACAAATCTTTGAACTGAGCTGGACAAAACAATTTTTTATTGCCTTGAAGGTCTCTAAAGGGTTTAAACAGCAGACCAGAGCCTGGTTGGAGAGTGAGCTAAGGATTCATGGGAAACAGGAAATACCCTTACTAGAGAGACCAGACATGTTACTGACCAACATCTTTCAGTTTCTTTGTCTCACTTGTTAAAGATAAAGCCTTCAGTGTCAGAAAATCTGAGGAGGTCACAAATGAGAGAAGAAACTACAACCCAGTGGCCACAACGTGAATTGTTGCATTATAAATTTGGTCTAGAAGCCAGCAGGGTTCATGTTGTCCTGAATCTTCCCGCCAGCACTTCACGGTTGCCAGAGGGGAAACAGAGTAACAGAGTTTAAGCTCTTGCCAAGAGTGGAATGAGCCTGGGCTGTTTGTGAGGTCGAGGCTGGGGCTTTTGAGTACCGCAGACTCATATCTCCCTCCCTATCCCCTTCCCTCACATCGGCCAGAGACGGCCACTTTCAGTGCACCCATGGGGAATGGGGAATTCAGCCTGCCACCCCCTAAGAACATATTTTTGAGCAAGACCTCTTTTCATAGACATATAATCGCTAATATTTCAAGGAATGTGCTTTTATAAATAGAAAATGTCAAAAAAGATTGGGAGTTTTTTTTAAATCTTTTGCTCAAATATCCTTGTTTAGATTGTCAGGGTTTGTGGCATTAAAGGCAGGAGCAGCTCTGAGGGCCAGCAGCAAACTGAGACTTAAAAGACCCCTAGGGGAAATTTTAAGGATTCATTTAAAGACAATAAAATGAGTCATGACACCCTAGCAGTGTTGGACCAAATATTGTGAGACTGCTTGGACTCACAAACCTATATTCATTAGTCCATTAATCATGAAATTGACCATTCTCTAAACCCCTCCCCACGAACAGCAATTGTCCAATCATAGCTTAACTTACAGGCAGGCATGTCAAGCTTTGGATTTCTCCACATACTGGATTTAAGCGGTGTGTATCGGGCTGTAGTAATATATGAAGAGTTTGTTTATTTTTCTTAACTCTCTCCAAAGCCAAAAATAAAAGAGTAGAAACAGTGTAAGGAATGGATTTAACTGTGTCTGCTCTACTGTAAAGACTAGCAAAGATTAGCATTTCTGGCTAAGTAACTTACTCTCTAGCCTAAGAGTAGTCTAGTAACCTCACCTAGCGTTACTTCCAAGACTTAAGATTTCATATTGCATTATTTTGTGGTGGTGGTGTGGGTGATGCAAAGAAAAGCCAGTCCTGGAAACTTTCAGAGTTTTGTTACTGGCTCTGTCCTGTTCTGTATTGGATTTGGGGAAGTTTGCGCCCTAGCAACCCCAGCTAATGTTACCCGAGATAGTGTTACATGTGCCAAATACACTGGTTAGCCCTCATCATTTTGTCTTTCTCTTGTTTGAAAAAATGAACATTAAAGGATAAATCTGACATCTGCCTTGCTTGTTTAAGTATGTTTTTTTATAGTAAGCATCCAAACCATCCAAAGATTATATTAGAATAAATATGATTTTAGTTGCATTTCTATTAACAGTACTGTACTATAATACTAGAGCTAATTAGCTTTACCTTGCAACACAGAAACAGTGCTCCTTTATTTGATTTGTCTTCTAAATGGACCACCATCACCTGTTGAGGATGCTGCCGCTTTTGCCTGGGACATGAATCTTTAGCACATTTAGCATTACATTATATATGTAGCCATCATGTGCATTATTCTACAGGGTTCACCTTTTAAACAACAACATGAAAGGTCAGCTGGAGATGCCGTTTTTAACCAATGGGGTTGTGGTGTTAGCATTATCTTATGCTAGCTAGCTCCGCTGATCAAATCTGATAGCAAAAGTCATGAAGTCGTTTACTACAAATGAGAAGGCTGTCATTGTTTCAAAAAAGAATAGTAGCAGGTAGAGTAGCAAATCTGCCATTGTTATTGTAAACTTCACATGAACAGTCAATTGGGGGTGATCCTTTTTTCACTAGAGGGCTAAGAAAAGTACAATTTTATTAACACACATCATTAGCTTTATTATCATTGTCATCACCACTATCTTTATCATCATCTACACTTTAATTATCATCATAATCCTTACCATCATTATGATTATCCGCGCAGTCATCACTACTGTCATTAGCACACACAGTATCTGGTGTTCATTTGGAACAGGCTACACAAATAGTTGGTCTGTTCCCCTTCAAATTACCAAGATCATATTTCTGTTTAGGTCATTTTTACATGCTTGAGGAATCGTGTAAATCACATTTAAAAAGCATATACAAGTCATTATACCACTGAAACTCTAATTCAGCAGAGTGCACTGGAGAATATTCAGACCTCATTTGTGGTGTAAACATGTCTTTACTTATCCAGATTAACTCTGCAGATCAGATTACTCTTTCTTCCCCGACGTCCCTCAACAGCGCAGTTAAGGAAACCAACCCCAGTATCCCAAAGCAACTGGTGGCCCTACAATATTTTCTCCTAATTAGATGTGTTTTAGGTCATTACAATCTATTTCATTCTGTGCTCATGTTACAGCAGTTAAGCATTTTCTTGTGTATGTTACAGTGAAGTGCGCTTGGCCTGCTTGCTGGATGTCTTGTGAAGCCCAAGGCCACAAGCAGCGAGACCCGTCCATCAGTGGCAGTTATTAGGGGAGACCACCGGTGAATCAGGGCCATTTGGTGGGCCTAATAACAACGTGAATGGGAGAGCTGAGGGACAGGAAGCGCAGCCAGACAGACCGGTGCTGAGAAAAGCACTTTTCAGTGAGGGAGGCCTCCTTGGAAAAAAAACAATGACAAGGCCTATTTCAGCCTCAAACACTCCAATGGCTTACTTCCAGATGACAACCCAATGCTATCACTTGATGCTTTTGCTCAGGGACTGAAACAGTCTGAACAATAATGGTGGAAAAGGCCTGGAAAATAATCGCGAATCCCATCTAATTTTACAATGTCCAACAGAAGCAATCATGAAAACAATTACAACAAATGGATTTGATCTGTCCTCCTCTCCTGTAATCCGGGTGCTAGGTTGGAACCAAAGCCAGTTTGACAGTAAAGATTTGGGACCCCACGGGTTTTAACTGCCCATCAACATGGGAGGCTTTCACTTTACAGCCCGGGGTTTATTGCGCGACAGCTTAAACATAGCTCAGGTTTCACGCAGGACTGATTCACTGTTCAGCCTCTCCCCTCTTCTGACCGGAGGATAAGATGCATCTTGGCTCACAGAGCCAATATGGATTTAGTGTAAAGACAGAAAATAACAATGACACTTCAACTGAAAACTTAAAACTACAATAAACTGTGATAAACCAGATGATTTAACAGTCAAGAAGCCACAAGAGATGTATAACTTGTAGAATCTGATGAAAATACCTCACTTTGTCTTTTTTAATGCTTAAAAACCTGACCTACTGTATGATACCATACAGTAAAATACACTTTCTAGGGGTCATTCTAAGTGAAGTCTAAATACCATGAAGGGATCCAGGAAAAAGTCATTCTCATATTCAAAGATATATGATTTGAGTGGTTATGCACCTTGCGAAAAATTGAGGTTCACATGTGTCCAAGCTATACAAATACAATATTATCAGCCGATACCAACCTATAAATATCAGTGCTTTGTGGGCTAATTTAACAGTTAATTTCCTGTGATATGTCTATGTAAAAACACCAAAAGCCAGCATAGTCATTAGTGGCTCTGACATCAGACTTGTGTGAGGCCTGGAATAACTCCTTATCTGGTTAAATGGACCAATGGCTGAGACAGATTTACTGTTCAGTATGAAGGCAGCCCTGAAACAGGAGACATTACACCAGTGTTTTTCAATCACTTTGAGCACTGGAATTGCACAGAAGGGAACAAGCGGCAAAAACGATACTCTAAACTACTGATGGAGTCACAGTTTAGGAATTCCCAAGCTGTCATTCTGAACAAAGGTGCATTCATTTTTTGTATATGTGACACGGTATCATACTGTGCATTTATTGATTGTAAATATCAAATATTGGTGTGGAATATCCATTACAGAAACGCAAATCTGCATTGTTTTTATACTTGGTCACTAGGAGACAGGTCTGGTTTGTAGGTATTGCTCCGGTGATTTGTTATATCTGGGGAGCTCATTGGGTCAATGTCAAGTCTGCTATGAGAGACTGAGGAAAGATGAAATGAAATGATGCTTGGCCAGACGAAGATCCAAACCAGCAGCCATAAGGCTGACCACTACGACCATACACCATAAAAACAGACACAGGTTTTTATTTACCATGAAACCTATGAGACAGAGACGCTAAAACTCACAAAAACAAATGGAGTTTTGCTGGGATTTTCATTAATAACTGCAACACTATGGTGATTTTTAATATTAGGTTTCAATAATATTAGTCACTGAAAAAGTGCAGGACTACTGTTTTAAGAGTGTAATCTCTGAGCCAATAGTAGATGGCCACACAAACAGTTTAGCTGAGAGCTGTTTGCTCTTTAAAGGATAAGGTTGGTGATACAGTGTTCTGTATTTGGTTACTGTCAACAAATCAATCAATCAAATGACAAAAACAAACAATGTCCATCTTTGAATACTTTCCAACAGCCTGTCTTTGGTTCTGAGCCCCCAGCCCACTTGTTCCTACTGAGGATTTTAACTTTTAAATGAATATATACCTAATTTTCAAAAAAGCTGCAGCTGGGCATCATTCAAATAGGAGGAAATTGTGTTTTTAGTGGTGCACCAGTGAGTTTTTACAACAGCGTTGGCAGTGTATATAGGCTCAATATAAAATAGATTACATTGCCCATGTTCATCGTAATAAAGAAACATGTCAACCAGTGCTACATTGTGGCTCATGAATGTGTTTTAAATAGTTTCTGAACAACAATGGAGGTCTATGGCAGCACAATAAGCTGTATGAGGCTTTGGCTACATAGACAAAACTTGCAAGTAGGATCATTTGTTAATGTTTTTTCGTTGGATGATGTTACCAGATATTTCCTTTAAGACTAATAAGTTAAGAACAAAAGAGAAAGAAATCTGAGTAAATTCTAAGAACAATGAAAACAATAACTGTTGACCTCTTAAAGATAATGGCTTTACTCTCTGCCACACTCTGTGATATAAACCATCTATTTGTTTGACCAGTTTTCGATTCCTATGCAGCGTTACTATCTGGAACAAAAGTAGGTGTTTTTGGCCCTACTGAATTCTGGGAAGTTTGGAGTTGTTGTCTGAGGGCCTCAGCAGTTCTGCACTCCCTCTTGGCAGAACTTCATAAGAGGACTCATGCAGCTCAAATATTTCAGCTTCAAATGATCTAGAAAAACACATTCCCACTGGGTGGTTAAAAGTGGGCGTGTATTGTATGTGCACTTGTGAAGGATGGGAGTGTGTGTGTGTGTGTGTGTGTGTGTGTGTGTGTGTGTGTGTGTGTGTGTGTGTGTGTGTGTCAGTGTGTGTGTGTGTGTGTTTGTATATGAGCTGATCTGTCAAGACTTTATTTGTCTATAACTTGTGACTATAGTGACTCAGAGCGCTTCATATCCTGCCGATTTCACATACTCTTCCAAATTACTTATCTGTTACACTGTGATTGTTTTTTTGATTAAATTAACCCAAACAAGCTCTTTTGTAGCAGACGAACATTTTAATATTTTAGAAGGAATGAAGTCATAGACAAGATTAAAAAGCCCTCAGTGCCACACAACTATTCCCGGGACCAATCGTGAGAGAAAGTCCAGAGACCTCATCATGAAAAGTCAAAGCTGTGCATTCTCACTTCCATGATCCTCATCCAACCACACAACACATTTGTATAAGGTCAGTATCAGACGTTGGGCTCGTGGCCAAAGAAAATCTGATGGAATTTAAGTTTATCAACAGAAAACGTACAAAGTAACACAAATGGCTTTGTGAGGCGGGTGCTGGGTGGTGAGTAAATCAGAGACTATATTGCTACGCCTGTAAGACCACCCTGGCTTTCAAGCTCCTAAAGCCTACCCACAGGCCAGAAAACAACCAAGCAGCCCGACCACTGAACTCCCCTATTTCTACTAGAACAAAAATCAAAAAGTCTATGGGCAGCCCGGAACCAGAAAAGCAAGCAGTCAGATCTGCACACTCAGGCCGCTGAAAACCAACAGAAGCTCTTTTCTACCAACAAATGCAACAAACGTAATGTAAGTCATAAATGTAAGTCAGTTGTCATTTATTGTAATAAAGACTATAAGGAAGTGCTTAAATTTGAAATTTTAAAAATGTTATTACCTCCGAAAGCTGTGATGCTGTGAATAATTGTCTTAATTGTTGATTATTGCCAATAATCCTTTTTTCCTTTTGATTAGCTATGTTCTTCTTACAATAAACAAAATGTAGTTTGCATGTAACAGGCTCTCACTAAATAAAACAAATCAGGGTTATATATATATATATATATATATATATATATATATATATATATATACTGTATATATATAGTTTATATATATTATTATTTAGTTTCCTTCCATATGATAGTCTTTATTTAATTTTTATTTAATTTTTCAAAATATGTATTGCAAAATCAACACAGATACATTTGAGATATTATTTCAGTGTAATTCTGTGGATTCTACATCAGTTAAGGACCATGACATTTGTTGAAATCTATAGCATTTTTTTTATTTATTTTTTTTGGGGCATTTCCGCCTTTAATGGATAGGACAGCTAGATAAGAAAGGGGAGAGAGAGGGGGGAGACATGCAGGAAATCGTCCAAGGTCGGACTTGAACCCTGGACCTTCTGCGTCGAGTAGTTATAAACCTGTGTTTTATATCTATTTGATTCTCCAGATACAGAAACAGAAGCATAGGTTCTCACTGCTTTATATCCTGAGCATTATTCGTCTTCACAAAGCTTTGGATATTATATCAAAAGACCATTATTTGCGGTATGTAGTTGACATGGAGCCCACCAAATAATTATGCTTCAGCTGAGGAGTTTGCCATTAGTTGCAATGTGTTTACATGTGTCTGAGTGAACATAAGGGTAATTTACAGTGTATATGAGTCCTGCTGGAATAAAGAGAATTACTGACAATATTATGATTGGTGATTTGGACGGTAAGACATTAGAGAGAAGACACAGATCATTTGCTGTTTTCACTCTGCCAAAGCCAACACTACTAAACTTCACATAGTCACACAGTAAAGGACTTTGATTTCAATCTCAGTCAAACACATTTTAATCACCCACAATTCCAATATGAATGTAAATACTGGTAGGAAGATAAGAATGTTAAAAATGAAAAGAGCTTACATGTACAGAAAAATGTTATACAAAATGAAACTTAAGCAAATAACCTTCATGTTTTTGGATATCGAACGTACACTACAGTAGGCCTATGTGTACTACACAACTGACATAAAACTTTGCCACCACTATTTTTAAAAGCATTATTGTATAGCAATTAGCCTACGGAAAACCTTGCTCTTTTCTCTGCTGGCTGGTGGTGCTTATTTGTTTCTATTATAGGCCTCAGCTGGTGTTCATATTGACATAAGCCTATAATAAAAATAATTTTCATTGATAATTAGAAGTGTTGATTTTGGAGTTTGGAGTACTGTTTTCTAAAAGTGTCAGTGCAGTAGAGTGACACAAAGTCACTTAATGCAAAATAAAAGAAAACTGTTTTGTGTAATATAAAACATATATATGCCTCTTAAATCCCTGTTTATACAAAGTATTTCCCTAACGTACAGCACATTCACAGTTCCTATAGCAACCAGTTGTTGTAACAAAAATACAGGTGTAGAGACCTGGGAGAGCTCACAAAATCCCTTAGAGGTGTCCTTTACTTATATTAAATGTCTCAAATGTACCAGCCCCACGCTGACCACCTCCCATGGGTTAAACTGGTAAACAGGCTCTGTGCGAAAACTGAGAGGATGATGTAATTTCTTACTCATGTCAAGTCTGGCAACTGTGTGGCACCGTACCTCCCCAGCATTTCTGGAGACAATTATGTCATAGCTGTTACCTCAGCCCTACACTAAGACTAAGTGCTGTAAAGTACCACGGAGGCCACAGGCAGGTGACTCTAGCATCACTAGTGGCCCCAGCTGGGCTGTAATAATATCCTTACTTTTCATAAAATACTCTCCCTCCAGACTTGTATTTCTCAGATTGAGACAATTATGTGCTTAAAGTTAAATTTGTGCTGTATTAAGTCTCTTAATCTTCATCCTGTGACTCATTCTGTTTGTAAGCGCTAATTGCAGTTTATAAAAATTGTTACTGAACATTTAATGTGTGAGTTAGTACATCCAGATTAATGTGGATACATTTGAAATCAACATTTACACTGGAAAATGTTTTCACCCACACTTGCATTTTCAAAAAGCTTACAAAAATGATTGATGAAAACACAGAAACATTAAAACAATAGAATAACTTGTTCTTGCTCTTTTTAGCAGATTACAAATATACCGCCACTTAATATGGGTTGTGCTGGATGAATAGACTGACATCAACAAACTGACAGTGATGTGTTTTGTTTTTTTAAAGAGTCAAAAATCTGCACTTTCAGCACATTGTGTGTCAGTAGTAGCCACATGTAGAGGGCTCTGACACCGAGAGAAAGTTTGCTTTGAGCAACATAAAACAATTTAGTAGACCTAAAAGGAAAAAAAACGTAATGGATAATTCAGCATTGGTTTGTTTTTTCAACTTTGGTTGAACCTTGTTTTTGTGGTTTTGGCCAACATTGCACTCACCAAGTTAACTGGTGAGATCTTCACAACAAAGTCCAATAAGGCAAAGAACACAAGCATGAGACAACCATAACGAATACATTTGGAAGACAAAATAATGTCAAAGTTATTACTGACATATCCATCATTTTACAGACCTATTCCCTGGTTCAACATTGACTTACACTACTCATTGTGTGTGTTTTTCTGAGC
This sequence comes from Sander vitreus, assembly GCF_031162955.1. Taxonomy (NCBI): domain Eukaryota; kingdom Metazoa; phylum Chordata; class Actinopteri; order Perciformes; family Percidae; genus Sander; species Sander vitreus. The sequence goes on from NC_135866.1 coordinate 13,610,869, forward strand.
AATGAGGAACTATTACTATTACTTTTCCTTTAACCTCCAAATATAATCTGGATAAACCGTTTTTTCTTGCCCCATATTGGTGAGTATGAAGCTAAGAAGCCCAAATTGTAATAAACTGGAATGATCCTCGAAATACCAATGTGTTGCATCTTCCTTTACAGCAACCAAGTTTTAAGAAGAACAAGAGCAACAGTGTTGCCAGAAATGTCATAAGCTGGTCATCTGTGGGTTTCATTACTTTGACCAAACTTCATATCTAAGTATTGAGGTTAGTAATCATCTACTCTGCAATGCATGCACAGGCGTGACTCCTCTCAAAATCCCACAATGAGTTGACTTATCAGGCTGGCCTGATCCAGGCTGGTCTGCTATTGTCATAATTTACAGTGGCTCCACTCTGCTTGAAGGGTGCAAAGTGCTTCTAATAAACGGTTTAGGGTTTCCTCATCTGCTCGCTGCTTGCCAGCCGCTTTACAAAAGACTTTCAGAGTTTACTGACAGTAAATGGGGGAGCTGGATCCTTCCCCAAGCAATAGTTGTGCGTTGGGTGGAGGTGGAGCTGCAAGTGGGTAACAGATGCATATACATAAAGACAGAGAGACAGTCAGACAGACAGACAGACAGATATAGAGTATAAATAACAGGCAAGCCATGGCATCCATGAGTGAAACAAGAGAACTATTAGGCCTTGTTGAAAAAGCACTTGTGTGGAGACAAGCCAGGCGATAATATTTCACAGGTAAAGAGATGTCCACATGACGATAACACCCACTAGCAGAGAGGATGAGTGGGGGATGAGTGAGAGGTCCCAGGCCCTCAGTGGACCGCCCTCCCTCCACCCCCACCACCACTCACGGCTGAGAGGAGATACCACAGGAGCAGGGAGGTTGTTATTCTCATGGCTATCCTGGTTCATCAGCAGATTCTTATCATGCCTACATACTGAATCTCAACTCCAGGTCAATGATGCACTCGCCCGAAAAAATCCTTAAAAATGCTTAAACTGTGACCAGCATGTCACTCCAGGTCATCTTTAATTAGTTAGAGGTTGTCATGGATGCGATTGAAGTGAGGGAAGGTGGCGTATGATCTTTACTGCCTGAAGAGTGGAAATGTGATCTCCCGCAGGCTCTTCACTATACTGTAGTCTGACGCATCTCATATCGCCGCCGTCATGCACTGGTGTTAGAGGTGCATTTAGCCAACAAAGAATATGAAACCTAATCACTTCCTTGGTATTATCTCCTTAAAGCATCAGTTGGCTATGGAATTAGAGGTTTACTATTTGATAGCACTGGCGTCATCTCCTTTCCTGAGAACTCTAAACTCCTACCTTTTTATATTTTCACAGACCCTGGCCAGAAATTCCACAACTTGTACCTCCCCATGCCAACACCCTGGTTGGCCTCTACCCACAGTTCTTATGGTTTAGTTGTTTAAAATAGCACTCTGTGGCAGGGGTAGCTCCGTTGGTAGAGCAGGCGCACATATGTAGAGGTTTACTCCTCAACGCAGAGGCCGCGGGTTCAACTCCGAGCTGTGGCCCTTTGCTGCATGTCATTCCCCCTCTCTCTCCCCTTTCATATCTTCATCTGTCCTGTGAAAATAAAGGCCTAAAAATGCCCCAAAAAATTAATCTTTAAAATAGCACTCTAATCTTTAAAGGGCTTGTTTGACATCTTGGGAGAATTAGTGTAATAAATACAGTATAAAGGTACCGCCAGCAGCCATCTTGCTTAACTTAGCAAAAACTGGAAGCAGTCCATTGTTAAAAAAAATGTAACACAATAATTAGTCAGCTTTTTGTAGTGGTAAAAAAAAATGGGTTACCTTTGGACAGAGCAAGGCTAGCTGTTTCTCTGTGTTTATAATCTTTATGCTATTCTATGCTATGCTACGCTAAGCTAAGCGGCCACTAGCAATGGCTTCATATTTACCGTAGGAAAAACAGTATTCTCTCATTCAACCACAACAAGAAAGCGAACAATAGCAGACATTTCCAGAAGTTGAACTATTTCTTTAAGATGATAAACTGTCATCTCAAACAGTTTGACCCTTGGTATTTTAACTATTTATTTAAATTTTTACGTCTTGTCTAATGGTATGGCTCGAAAAAGAACAGTTAGGACTTTGTTTCCCAAAGGAGCATGAATGCTTTAATGTATGTACTCATACTTGCAGGCCATATACAATAGGACACTTTTATAAAATCTCATTGCAAGTGTTGCCTGAATAGGCCTGTAACTCAACAGAAAAAAAAACAATTACATGTTTTATTCTATGTAAATGCACATTAAGTTGATTGTACTGTACAGTTTTAGTTTGGTGATTTAGTGCTGTGTTTAGTGCAAGATGGGGAGGTAACGTGTGGGCCGGGGGTTCAGTTTAATTGAGTGAGACAGGATGAGCTGTCCAGCCATCCCCCCTGCTGCCGTCAGAGAAATGGAGAGGGACAGAGCCGCCTATCTGGCTCTGAATTAATCAGCCGCATCTCACTGGTCAGTGAACTGTAGTTCATTAGACTGCTGGGAGAAGAAATGAGTGAGCAGACACGAAGAGGGAGAGGGGAGCTGGGAATGCAAAATGATCAGGGAATTAATGTAATTCATGTTTAGTGTGTCAGAATAATCATTATTGGGTTTCGCTGTCACTAGTTGTTACTCCAGGGGGCTAGAAAGGGAAGATTGAAGGCACAATTTGGCTTAAACACCAGAAAATAAAGTCATCCAATTTTACTGAGTTTAAGTTGATTAAACCATATCGATTGGCCCTATACACTTGCCCTTTATGACCACCTTGTCAAAACTAATCTGATCAACATATAATTGCTTCAACTTGCCCACTATTAAAATATTAAATCTGCAACAAAATGAATCCAACTTTGCATAGTCCATCCATCCATCCATCCATCTTCATCCGCTTATCCGGGGTCGGGTCGCGGGGGTAGCAGCTCCAGCAGGGGACCCCAAACTTCCCTTTCCCAGGCCACATTAACCAGCTCCGACTGGGGGATCCCGAGGCGTTCCCAGGCCAGGTTAGAGATATAATCCCTCCACCTAGTCCTGGGTCTCCCCCGAGGCCTCCTCCCAGCTGGACGTGCCTGGAACACCTACCTAGGGAGGCGCCCAGGGGGCATCCTTACCAGATGCCCGAACCACCTCAACTGGCTCCTTTCGACGCAAAGGAGCAGCGGCTCTACTCCGAGCTCCTCACGGATAACTGAGTTTCTCCCCCTATCTCTAAGGGAGACGCCAGCTACCCTCCTGAGGAAACCCATTTCGGCCGCTTGTACCCTGGATCTTGTTCTTTCGGTCATGACCCAGCCTTCATGACCATAGGTGAGGGTAGGAACAAAAACTGACCGGTAGATTGAGAGCTTTGCCTTCTGGCTCAGCTCTCTTTTCGTCACAACGGTGCGATAAATTGAATGTAATACCGCACCTGCTGTGCCGATTCTCCGACCAATCTCCCGCTCCATTGTCCCCTCACTGCGAACAAGACCCCAAGGTACTTGAACTCCTTCACTTGGGGTAAGGACTCATTCCCTACTTGGAGAAGGCACTCCATCGGTTTCCTGCTGAGAACCATGGCCTCCGATTTAGAGGTGCTGATCCTCATCCCAGCCGCTTCACACTCGGCTGCGAACCGATCCAGTGAGTGCTGAAGGTCACAGGCCGATGATGCCATCAGGACCACATCATCTGCAAAAGCAGCGACGAGATCCCCAGCCCACCGAACTGCAACCCCTCTCCACCCCGACTACGCCTCGATATCCTGTCCATAAATACTACAAACAGGATTGGTGACAAAGCGCAGCCCTGGCGGAGGCCAACTCTCACCTGAAACGAGTCCGACTTACTGCCAAGAACCCGGACACAGCTCTCGCTTTGGTCGTACAGAGATTGGATGGCCCTGAGAAGGGACCCCTCACCCCGTACTCCCGCAGCACCTCCCACAGTATCTCCCCGGGGCACCCGGTCATACGCCTTCTCCAGATCCACAAAACACATGTAGACTGGTTGGGCATACTCCCAGGCTCCCTCCAGGATCCTTGCGAGAGTAAAGATCCGGTCCGTTGTTCCCACGACCAGGACGGAATCCGCATTGTTCCTCTTCAACCTGAGATTCGACTATCGACCGAACCCTCCTTTCCAGCACCTTGAGTAGACTTTACCGGGAGGCTGAGAAGTGTGATACCCTGTAATTGGCACACACCCTCTGGTCCCCCTTTTAAAAAAGGGGAACCACCACCCCGGTCTGCCACTCCTTAGGCACCGTCCCAGACTTCCACGCAATGTTGAAGAGGCGTGTCAACCAAGACAACCCCTCCACACCCAGAGCTTTAAGCATTTCTGGACGGATCTCATCAATTCCTGGAGGCTTTGCCACTGTGGAGTTGTTTAACTACCTCAGCAACCTCCACCAGGGAAATTGATGCCAATCCCCCCCTCATCCTCCAGCTCTGCCTCTACCATAGAGGGCGTATTAGTCGGATTTAGGAGTTCCTCAAAGTGCTCCTTCCACCGCCCTATTACCTCCTCAGTTGAGGTCAACAGCGTCCCCATCCTTACTGTACACAGCTTGGATGGTTCCCGCTTCCCCTCCTGAGGTGGCGAACGGTTTTCCAGAAGTACCTTGGTGCCGACCGAAAGTCCTTCTCCATGTCTTCTCCAAACTTCTCCCACACACGCTGCTTTGCCTCTTTCACGGCAGAGGCTGCAGCCCTTCGGGGACCCTTCGGTACCTTGCAACTGCCTCCGGAGTCGCTCTGGGATAACATATCCCGGAAAGACTCTTCTTCAGTCGGACGGCTTCCTGACCACCGGTGTCCACCACGGTGTTCGTGGGTTACCGCCCCTTGAGGCACCTAAGACCCTAAGACCACAGCTCCTCACCGCAGCTTCAGCAATGGAAACTTTGAACATTGTCCACTCAGGTTCAATGCCCCCAGCCTCCACAGGGATGCACGAAAAGCTCGCCGAGGTGTGAGTTGAAAGTCTGTCGGACAGGGGCCTCCTCCAGACGTTCCCAATTTACCCGCACTACCCGCTTTGGGCTTACCAGGTCTGTCCAGAGTCTTCCCCCACCCCTGACCCAACTCACCACCAGATGGTGATCGGTTGACAGCTCCGCCCCTCTCTTCACCCGAGTGTCCAAAACATATGGCCTCAGATCAGATGAAACGATTATAAAATCGATCATTGACCTTTGGCCTAGGGTGCTCTGGTACCAAGTACACTTATGAGCATCCCTATGTTCGAACATGGTGTTCGTTATAGACAATCCATGACTAGCACAGAAGTCCAACAACAAACAACCACTCTGGTTTAGATCAGGAGGCCGTTCCTCCCAATCACGCCTCTCCATGTGTCTCCATCATTACCCACGTGCGCGTTGAAGTCCCCTCAGCAGAACTATGGAGTCCCCGACTGGAGCCCCATGCAGGACTCCACTCAAGGTCTCCAAGAAGGCCGAATACTCGAACTCTTGTTTCGGTGCATATGCGCAAACAACAGTCAGAGTTTTCCCCCACAACCCGCAGGCGTAGGGAGGCGACCCTCTCGTCCACCGGGTTAAACTCCAACGTAGCGGCGCTCAGCCGGGGGCTTGTGAGTATCCCCACACCCGCCCGGCGCCTCACACCCTGGGCAACTCCGGAGAAGAAAAGAGTCCAACCCCTATCCAGGAGTATGGTTCCAGAACCAAGACTGTGCGTAGAGGTAAGCCCCACCAGATCTAACCGGTAGCGCTCCACCTCCCGCACAAGTTCCGGCTCCTTCCCCCACAGAGAGGTGACATTCCACGTCCCCAGAGCCAGCCTCTGCTGCCCGGGTCTGGTCCGTCGAGGCCCCTGACCTTCACTGCCACCCATGTGGCAGCGCACCCGACCCCAGCGGTTCCTCCCACAGGTGGTGGGCCCATGGGATGGAGAGATGTCCATCTTTGCATCTTTGCAGCCGAGACTTTGCATAGTCTAGCAACCTAATTCAAAAAAATTATATTTTTGTTGTAAGGATGTTTCTACCCTGATCGAAAGGAAAGGGAATTTCAAACAATGTTGGAGCTACTGAAACAAAAAGTATCTGCAAATCAATCCTGCTCTGAACTGTGACCATGACAGAAGCATATGAGCCATCATTTGGTCTATGAAGGTTACTGCCCCAGGCATGTTAGACATGCTCAATTCAGCAAGGAAGTAACACAAATAATAATGTATATTTACTGAGCAATGTAAAAATGGAGAAAACTGATAATTACTGGAAAGCACAAGAAGTAACTTAATCACTATATTTTGTAAATAATGGTTCTTTTGCTGTTTCTTACTGGCTGTGTCCAAAATCACTCCGAAATCAATAAAATGTGACTCCCTAATTAGTTGACTTTACTGGAAATTTGCATGGAAACCCATTGCTTTAAACCGTTTTTACACAAGGTGAAACAGGTCAAGTTGTGTTAACACAAAGTGGTAAGTTGATTCAGTAGACAAATCAAGTTTACATTAGTAGTCATTACTAAAACATACGTTATTTTTTTCTGGAGTCATGTTGTCTAAAATAAGCATGTTAAGTTAAAGCTTTAGTGTGTAACTTTTTGATATTAATGAACGTCCACATTCAAGCCATTGACAAATGAGTTGATACAAAGCTAATTAAGACTATCAGCTCCACAAAACTCTCTCTGTATTTCTCAGTATGGCTATGTTCAGAAACTGGTGTTGTCCGGCAACTTTCGCGCACAGAAAATCGAGTGAAGATAATTATCTTTTCTGAAGAGTCCATGTTTTTCAGAAACTACGCACTATAGCTTTAAACATGCAAAAAAAACACAACTAATACGCAGGGTTGGGTCAGATTACTTTGAAATGTAATCCATTACTGACTACAAATTACATGGCAATTTTTGTAATCAGTAACGTAATCAGTTGGATTACCCAAAACATGTAACGTAATCTGATTACTTTAGGATTACTCTTAGATCACTTTAATAAATATGCACCTTAAGTAAAAGACACCGCCACAGAATTGATCAATGAATTCTCATTTTATTTTTCTCTTTATTATTTCATTACATCTAAGAAATCTTTTCACTCTCATTAAAGTATTCCTGTGTGAACTAACTAAAATCGTTATTAACTAAAAACGTTATATTTATTTCTAAGTACTTAGCATACATAGCTAGCAATGTTTGAACGATGCCGAGCATGTTCCTGTAATGTTAATGTTAACGTTCAACTTACCTCCAAGTGTTTCTTCAGATTTGAAGTAAGCTAGATGTATGTGCCGTTGACAATACCTGCACTTTTGGTTTGCACAACTTGCACACAACATACACATTATTATTTTCCACTGTCTTTAAAACGAAGTTGTGGCGATATTGCCAACTAGTAAACGCATTTTTCCCAACTGAAACGGGTCTGTCTTTCGATGTCGATGGCTCCTCCATCTTGAGTTTTGATTTGAACCTTTTTCTTGTCAAGATACTAAACAGGCAGTTGGATGATAGCGAAATCTAGTGGACAAACGAATGAACTACTTGTCAAATTAAAACATAGGCTATCATAAAAAAGTTGCGTTGTTTGCATGATAAAATGTAATCAGGTTATCTTCAACAGTGTAACTGTAATCTGATTACACTTTTTTTATTGTAATCTGGTCTGATTATTGTTACTTGATTTTTGTAATCTAATTACAGAATCCAGATTACATGTAATCAAACACTCCTAATACGTAACAATAGGACACTTAACACTACAACAGAAGTATTTCCCTCATATAAGTATTGTTGCTTCTTTATTACAAAATAATTTCAAGAACAATTTGTTTGATATATGTGTTCCTAAACTAGTGGAGGTAGAACTACTTCCAACCCTTTCACTGCCAAGAAGCCATCAGTCCCCACCCAGGTCTCAGTCATGGTGCAACAATGAATGTAGATTAACATGAACACTAAATCAACCATACAAAACTAAAACCCAGATTTAAAACACACTTTAACTAGGACAGAAACCGTTCAGAACATCTATTTTTTCCCATGAGCCTTTGCACCGCTTCAGAGCAGAACAGTTCAAATGACCCCGCCCTTCCCATACAGAAACTTAACATCCTTAGCTATCTCTGCTTAATATGATCTGTGCACTGCATACTTAAGCTGATTATTACAAACAACTAATGTGATTTAGTAATGAATATGGTTTTTAACAAAACATGAAAGAATAAGTAGTGACCACTACAAATGTTTAAGACAACTCATTCTGTATTTACAGTGTATGAATTCCAATTGAACAGTCTGATAGATGTCTAAAGAGCATTATAAAAGAAAATGTAAGCGTTAAAAACATTTTTACTGACATACCACAAAAGAGGAAAAGATAAGACCAAAAAACTTCATTTGAGTTAAAGAATTTTAAATATAAACCACAAGAAAAAAAGAAATGCATCAATCCATTGCCCTTCATGTTGGCAGCACACTCTCTAGTCGTCTCTTTCACCCAGTTCATCCCTCCATCCTGCACCCCTCCGTTCTTTCAGGAATGTGTAGATATGAATGATAAAGGAGGCGGGGAGCTGAGCGAGGAGAGGAGGGAGAACTTAAACTGCTCCTTGTAATAAGTAGAGCAGTAAAACTGTGTCAAAAAAATGTTGCCCCCTCGTTCTTCTTCTCTCCCCTCCCTTTATTCTTTATGGGTCTGTAACCACATTTGTTACTCATTTGATGGGCTGGGGGAGCCGTCCGGGCCCTGGAGTACAAGATATTATTCTTCACTCGCCCCCTCGGCCCTCAGCCCTCCCAAAATAACAGCCTCCAGCCTACTGTTTAAAGTCTCTCACCAGAGGGAGTAAAGGGGAGGAGAGCAGAAGGGAGGGGGAGCGAGGAGAGGAGCAAAGAGAGGCTGAAAGATGTCTCCATAGCTCTCCTCTGAAGAGATCAAAGTGGACTCTTCCTTCAACCCTGTGGCACCATAATGGTTTGGTGGAGTCAGAGTGAGAGCCCTCGCTGCTCAAGATGTTGTAACATGGATGATTAGTGACAGTGTAATACTTTGAACATTCTCCGTACAAAGAGAGAACCCAGCTGAGTGAGAGGCTTTAAACTTTTTGGGGGGAGAGAAGGGGAGGAAATATGGGGGTTCCTCGGCCACCGGAGAGCATTAAGGACTGAGATGTAAAAAGATATCATATTCATTTTTCCCTTTTTATACGCGTCACGGGAATAAAGAACAACAAAAAGAGTGTGGGAGGCAGCATGCATGCCTGTCATACTTTTAGTTATTATAACAGATTAGGGAAGTCTAGGACATGTTTTCAATGTATCAATAACACATTTGTACAGGGAAGCGATGCACACCATAAATCCATTTTGCATTATGTTCAAGAAGATATTTCTTTATGCACATTTTAATTTTGATCTGTAAATAAAACGATGATGAGTCTTCACTGATCATGAAAAGTTTAAGAGGATCTGAAATGTTTGGGATGTAAAGATGAATTACACATTTTAAGCTTTGTGTTAGGTGAGGAAAGTATAATACTGTGATCAAGTGAAAGTGGTTACTTTATAATACCAAGTAGTCAAGTGGAAGTCAGAGTAGGCATCAAGATATTTCTTTTACTACTGGGGGGGTACAAATGTGTGGTGGCTGGGGAAGTGAGTAACTTCAGCATTATACAGGATTATAAGGGGTACATGTGCCGTTATAGCCTACATAATCATAACATCATTTTTAAAATATATGAGGTATGGCATTGGCACAACTGATTAAACATGTCGTATGCATCTTAATGAGTAGCTTATGGAAATAATAATGTTATAATATTATGGTCATATTATTATCTTTTTATCATTATTATTATTATTATTATTGTTATTATTACATTGCTGTTACTTCATATAGTTATTGTCAACATTAATACAATACAATACAATGTAACAAAGAAAAGATATGGATTTTTCTCCAAAAATTTGCATGAGTAATAATAAACGGTAAGTACAATTTACTCAGAACGTTACTTTCATAGTACATGTAAGTCCTCACAACCCACCTCTGATTATCCATAGAGATTTCTAAATACTGAATTTAATTGGATGTACAGAAACAGAGAAAAACAAACAGAGAATAGCAGTATAAAGGACGACCATGATTCTGTCTCTGATTGCTCAGTACACCCACGTCTCAGTCCGACTGATGCCTGCCCTGTGACTTTGTGCAGAGTCTTGTCAAAATCTCCAAATTCCCAGGTTCTGACTAAAGGAGCATGCTTTTTCAATGATTACTCGCTGAGAGCCTTATATAGCAAAAATAACACACACTGCTCTTACTAATTTATGAAGCCAGGGCCACTGCAGGGCTGTGTATTGTGCAGACAGCGCTAGACAACAGTCATCTAGTTCAGTTTGGCTTCAGAGTTTGAATTCTTTTATTTCTTTCAGTGGAGAAAATTGGAAATCAGTGGATGGAATGTGAAAATGACTTGAATAAAATATCGGTGTAAATTGAGCTCCATTTGCTCTGTCAGATTTGATGTGGAAGTGATTGTTTGCCTTTTTTTACCTCTGTACTGTACGTACATTTTTTACTCAACAAACTTCTTCCTTTCCTCACTTCATCATTTGCAGCGAGGCATCAGGGGATCACAGCTTACTGACAGGATGAATCGAATAGTACTTAGAAAAGCCCAAGCATTCCTAACAATTATGTAGCTTTTCATGTGGCAGTGAAAATGATTATTCTGGAGAGCGATTTTGAAGAGATCACTTACACTTTCCCAAAACAAACTTTACTACTTTCCCTACATTCTCCTGTCTCCCTCGCTCTCTGTGGCACAAAAAAAACTCAGTCCAATTATGAGCAAGCATGTATTAGTATATCCATTCATTCTGCTATAATCAATAATTTTACAATAACAATGGATCAAATGACTATGTGAAAGGGGTCGATTGTATGATGAACCAAAATGAATCATCACCTGACTCTGCAGTCCCCTTCAGCTACACGGATTGTTTAATTGTCCCTTAGCATCTTCACTGTTTGGTTCACTCTCTCCACTCTCATTAGTGTTGTTTTCAGCAGCAGCAGGCAGCAGTTTTCAGTGTAAAAGCTACTGTACGCTACCTGCTTAGCACCAACAGCAGACGGACAAAGTTAACGACTAGCTGGAGAACAAAGTGGAGCATTTAGCAACAAAAGAGACAAATATTTCACTCAGAAGTTGATGGAGTCAGGTGTCCATAAATATGACTCCAGATCAATGCTAATTTTTCTCAGAATCTACTGAATGGGAAAAAACCCAACCATCTGCTAACATGTTAACCATAACAACTTTGTTGACAGCTTGTTGAAATGCCCCCAAGTGGCCAAAAATAACTGTATTATTAATTCCTCATCTATTGCTCTTTTTACCTCTAACCTTCTCTCTGATAATTGCTGCAATACTAACAACTATTGAAAAGTAATTAGTTTTGTAGTTATACAAAAGTAATCCCTCTCAATCATCACTTATGACCCGCTATACGTGTCTGGTGTCATGTTTTGTGAGTGCGGGACGTTTATGAGCGTCAGCAAAGAGCCTTTGGGCCCCACATCTGTGTGTAACCCCCAGCCAATGACAGCATGCAGGTTGTGCAGCCCATTCTCATTCCCAACCGCTGCTTTGCCCCTCAGCGTTTCATATTGACACACAAGTTTAACTGACACAGAAACAGACAGGATGAAGCTGTGCATTCACTTACAATGTGGCACTGTCCCGCAAAAGTGTGTGTGTGTGTGTGTGTGTGTGTGTGTGTGTGTGTGTGTGTGTGTGTGTGTGTGTGTGTGTGTGTGTGTGTGTGTGTGTGTGTGTGTGTGTGTGTGTGTGTGCTTTAGAACATAACTCTTGGGAAATCAGAAAATATAGTTTTATTCCTCTAATTCACTACTTCATTCATTTAGCTCGTTGACCATTGCTCCATGGCTGCTCTCTTTCTTTCTCTCTCTCTCTCTCTCGCGCTCTCTCTCTCTCTCTCTCTCTCTCTCTCTCTCTCTCTCTCTCTCTCTCTCTCTCTCTCTCTCTCTCTCTCTCTCTCTCTCTCTCACTCTCTCTCTCTCTCTACCTCTCTCTCTCTCTCTCTCTCTCTCTCTCTCTCTCTCTCTCTCTCTCTCTCTCTCTCTCACTCTCTCTCTCTCTCTCCCTCTCTCTCTCTCTCTCTCTCTCTCTCTCTCTCTCTGCTGTGTGTTTACAAAAAGTTAGTGACTACATATTATTATGCCTTTAAGTAGTAGTAATCGTTTTAGAATTATTCATTATTATTCATTATTCATCATTATATAAGTATTCAACATGGTAACCAAATCAATAGAATAATTTAAGCCAGCTTGAATTAAATCTTAAATTGCACTGTTGATAATTTGTAAACATGCTCTATTGGACCTTATACAATCATCTCCACCACCTTAGTATTATAAGTACAAAAAAACGCCCAGTGTGTCTGTACAGCAGACTGACACGGTCACTGCAAGGCTTAAGATACAGACTATGTAATCCACTTATCTTAAGTGTGCTTTGCCTGCCTCACCTGCCTGGCTTTTAAGAAGAACAGGAAAGAGGGAGGGAAGGAAACATTCACCTGGCCTCAGGCAGCCATGACAGAATGAACCACTGCACTCTTCTCCACAGCACATGAAGGGCACTTGTTATCGCATGTTGGATCTTTTCACAGGTGAAGATGTTTTGGTGGTAGCTTTATGGTTCCAAAGTACAAAGCCGGATGTTGTGATATCGTCTTTTTAGTTGTAATGTGTGATGCCGTGTGTGTGTGTGTGTGTGTGTGTGTGTGTGTGTGTGTGTGTGTGTGTGTGTGTGTGTGTGTGTGTGTGTGTGTGTGTGTGTGTGTGTGAGTGTGTTTGTGTGCCTGTGCGTGCATGTTTATAACATCTGCACCTACTCGAGCAAATTTACCCTTTTCAAGCCCTGGACACTTTACATTTAGTCTAAAAATATTCTAAACATTCTCTCAAAAATAAACAAGTTTAAAATTAAACAATAAATGAGCCTTTTATGGCTCAGAATAGACTTTCTGTGTGGCTTTCATGTTAGAGGAAGTGCAAAACAATCATATTGTTACATTGTTACATTTCCTTCTCTTGCTGTGAAAGCCTCACATTGATCTTTATGAGGTCACAGACACTCATTTGCGCTCCCTGTAGATTCTGTTTACACCATATTTATAAATAAGCATAACTTGTGTTGTAAGGATATTTTTATAATTTAGTGAGATATACAAGTACACATAGAGCACAGGAGCAACCCCACTATTATGCTTTTAAAAATTAAAAACAGGAGAATGAGTTATTGCTACAGTATCCATTTAGTAAAATAATAATATCAATTCATTCTACATTATTGCAAGGTGCAGTTTTTCAGTTCAAAAATGTTGTATATCTGTCAATATACTTAAGTATGCGTATGTATGTTATATGCCTTTAATGGAGACTTTTCTTTAGTTTAATATAACTTACAGTTCCCATTGGAGCATTTTTAGGGCCAAAACTGATATTAGAAAGTTCAAAGAATAATAACAATAATCCAATTCTCACTTTTAACATAAACTCATCACTTCTAGTATGAAAAGGGTGCATGCAAAATTCATGTTTTAGCATTTGATGTATGACATTTCATGTGTGAAATATCCACAAACCAGACTCGCCTACATGAATCCATTACTGTTGACAATGTTGTTTTAAATGTTAAAACGTTAATTTACATGTGCCTTTTTTTGTATGGGATAACATAACACATGTGTAGGATCCCTTACATTTGGTTTTCATGTAAGATATGTAGGCCCACATAGCAGGTTATTTTACTCTAAAAATAATGAACTTTTCACTCTTTCTAACATTCCTGTACCTTTGGCATTTCTGTAATGCAATTTATTGTATCTCATCAGCAAATATACTATTCTTCAGTACTAACAGAAGCTAAAATTGGCTGATAGTTTCGGCCTGCTAATGTTAGCGTCTTTCACTTCACTGTTTTGGTTTCACAGCCCAGAACCACTTAGGGTACAGATTGTTAACTTGCAATGCCCCCAACGGATCAAAAGATAATGCAGGTTTTAGGTTAGGGAAAGTTGTTGTCATGGTTTAAAGAAACCAACATTGACTGGTTTGAAATAATTGAGATGCGACAGAGAGGCCACTTTTCAGGAAAAACGTCAACATTGGCTGTTTTAAAAAACTGATGTAATTTTTCTGTCTTGTCCAGCAATGTACTGTACCATAGCTTCTAAATCAGGTCACTAAAGACACACATGAGAAACCAAATAGAACCTGTTTGCCTTTTTTATTGTCTTGTTAAAATCACTTGCCTTTAAATGGGTGTGCTGCAGGACTGTGTAAAATCTGCTGTAATGCTCTTTGCTCTTTATTTTTATTTATTCTTTATTTTTAATTTAATACATACTGTGTACATATACTTATACTTATATTGTTTATACCTATACTTATATTGTTTAATATTCCACCTAGAGAATGTGTGACGTGCACCAACAACACCAAAACAAATTCCTTGTATGTGTTAAAAAACGTACTTGGCAATAAAACCCTTTCTGATTCTGATTCTGATTCTGAATATATCTGAGAAGCAGAGGAGAGTAAAACTGACAAGAGCAAGAGAGACATAAGATGAGAGTGAGACACACAGAGAGATTCATCAGAAATGTCACAATGTTGAGTCATTGTGACAGCTCTCCCTGCTAAACTTGGCAGGGAGAGCTGAGTGATGTGCGGTGCTCAAATGTCAGGACCAATCACATTGTCAATCACAAAAAATACATTCTTCTTCTGCAACTGGGATTAATTAACTGACAAACTCTGTTAGAGGCACAAGATGGGGTTCCTGCGAGGAGCAACCACAGATAATGGCACAAGAGGAATACAAGGAGGTTAAATAGTAGCTATTCCCGTCACCACAATTAGCAGTCAACCCTTTTTTGTCTTGAACACATAATATGTCATAGAGATACTGAAGAAACAGACTTAATTCTTCTGATCAGTCTCAACAAGTAAAGTATGAGGCTGTATCTGAAATATCATGGGAAGTCCCTACATGCAATTGATCGTTTTGTCCCTTAACCCTCTCCGTGGTGTCTTAAGGCCGTTACAGACCAACCAGACGGCCGACCGTAGGCAGAAAGGCAGTTGGACACACCAAAGCGACGAGACGTAATACGATCTGGTCTCCATAACAGCAGGCGGCGCTAATCTGTATTGTCGCCCAAAAAATTAAAACCGGCAGCTGATTGGACGAATGCGTCACGTGGGTCTGGCTGCTGCTTCCGGATTTTGGATTTTTCAAAATCCAAATTTTTTTTTCGCCATTAATGGCGACTCATTCAGAATACGATCTCATATTGTACTAAAATAGTTCAGCGAAACGTGTTTCTGAAAACATTTTAAGCGAGAAATATGCCATGCAGTTGCTGAATCTGTCTTCATTTCAGATCGACAAAGGTCAGTTTAAAAGGTTTTCGTCAAATTTTGAGAGGCTTAGTCACGCTCATCCCGCTCGCCATTTCCGGGTGAGTCCTGACTGCCCTGTCTCCGACTGAGCATGTCAGGTCGGCCAAAATGAAGGCCGACAGCCCCTTGGACGGATGACGGCACGAAACACACCGAACAGACTCAAGTCACTGACCTCGCCAGACTGTCCAACGGCCGATCATCGGCCTGGTGTAAAAGCTGCCTTAACCCTCCACCTCCTTCCACCCTCACACTGCTGTAGGGCCCAGCTGTTGCTGCTGGCCCATTTGGTGGTAATCAGGTACAGGCCAGAAGGCCCACATCCTCTCCTTGATTAACACTTCTCAAATTCTAACACAACTCTCGACTCCTCCTCTTCTTGAATATTCGACCACATACTCCAGATTTGCTCACCTTCTGAGAGATGAATAGCCCTGTTGTTGACATGGAAAACAGCTCCGTCTTTGCTACCCTGTGGTAGACTCTTTCTCTCACTCTTTTTTTGCCTTTGAAGAGAGAAAATAATGTGCCCTCCAAGTCTAGCTCACAACTCTATTACTACTGATGGGTTTCAATGCCATATTTGTTTATTTTACCAAGCCAGCGGTGGAAGTGTTCTCCTTTTTTGTAATCAGCTGAGTTTCTGAAAAGTTCCTGGCCTCGGGTTTTCTACCTGTAGTGGAATCTGGACCATTCATACGCTCCATTACCAGGGCTGTCAGGCTCAACGAAGTCAAGGCACAACACAGCAGATTAATCCATGACCGCCTGTTACAGGACATTTGGCGCAGACATTTTTGTCTGGCCAGAAAAGTCTGAAGAGAGGGGGAAAAAGCTTCCTTGAAGCAACATTGTCCAATTATCCCCTCTGATCTCACAATAAATGAGGCAGAATATACAAAGTTTTATTTAATTTAAAGGCACCCAGTGGTGTTTTGCAACCCTAATGCTATGAGGAGCAATGTTTTGACAAGTGAGTCCCCATTTTGTTTGTGTCTTGCGATCAACCAATATTTACACTATAATTCCGTGCTCAAGGTTTGCCGCTATTCCACAGATTGACAGTTGGTGGCAGTAACAAGTCCACAAAACAAAGCAATGTGCCATGCTGATGTATACAGAGAAGTAAACAATGCAGGTTTAAAAATATTCGAAAAATCTGGCTTTGCAAAAGTTTTATGAGGTAGGAAATGCATTCAACATGTTTCTCAGGTCTACAGGATACACACAAGGATTTTGGTAAGAACAATGAATACAGTTTTTCTTTTCAAGAAAACATTTGTAGCCAGTCAGGTACAGCACTCGTGAAAATTTTGGGAAAAATACATGTCTCTTGCACAAAAGCTTTTACGCCTGGCAGAGGTGGAAACATGGATAGGACCTACATGGATATCATAGCTAATTTCATTGCAATATCAAAACTGTTACCCCTATTTTTCCTGCTTTGTTATCCAGAAATAGTACTGTAATTATTAAATGAGTACTCAATAATAATAAAAAAAATACTTACACTCTAATTTGTTTCAAAGTCCCCCTTAAACACAAAGTTGTTACAGCCCTATTCCTAATCTTCTTCCTCTGTACATATTTCTCTTTGTATAGATACTTATATACTTACACTGTAAAGTGAGGGCTGTTATCTAAATCTAATGTCTTTTACAGAACTTAGTTTAAAACAACAATGTAGATCCAACACCATCATGATCATAGGCAGTCTAATTTTGAGCTGCACCTTTGAACTCTCACATTGTTTGAGTCAGATGTGATTCAGTTTTTAGACACAAGGTTGTCTCTGTGTGTATGAGTGTGTGTTTGTGTGATTTTCTTATTAGGATGCAGCCTGTTACAGAAACTGGAGTAGGCTTTGTTGTTAAATAATCACAGACTGCAGGGGTCTCTTCCCTTTTCGGCTCAGGCTGTAAAGTTTACAACCTTTCCGTCCTCCTTTTATTCATCTGTTCTTTTCTTTTGATACATTGAACATGCCTGACCACATTTCCCTCCGGTGACATGCTTCTTTTCATTCAATCCCAAACATGGTCTTTTGTGGCAGGACACCCCACTGCCAAAACTACTTAGAAGTTTCTTTGAAGTGTTTTTCCCCTCTGTCTTTGCTTTATTAACCCTAGATCCAGGGTGACAACATTTTTAACTGCACAGTAGTCACACAAACTCACAATGCTACTGACTGTCGTCCTCATATGTGATACCAAACACAATGAACATGTTTCCTTCTTACATATTTGTCCTGACAGGGTGGCACACAAAATATGAATAACCTTTTCTGAAATCCCAGTATTTGATTACAAGGGGATTGTTTGGCCAAAGTTCTATTTCTAGTTTGGCATGGCATGAAAAGGAAGTGACCTAAATTCATATTGGGCTGATTGGCAGATGCATCTGCTTCGACACCATTCATCATAGACTGAGTGAGGTCCTCTACTGTAACCCTAAGAACTGTATGCCTCTACACTGCAGAGGGAGGCAATTGTATTGTACATTAAAAGCTGGTTTTCTCTTACTGTAAATGCTTTAATTGTGTTTGGATAAGGAAGTATGCATAGATTAGAATTCAATATACAGTATGAGGAAAATGTTTCTGTGGAGGCATATAATGAAATTAATTTCTCGGGGGAAAGTACTTTAGTTTGTTGCCCAGGTTCAGATGTTACCCGGGTCTCTTTTTCTTAACCCGTTGGACGCCAGGGAAGCTGCCCTAATGAAACAGCATCGTAACTTCATATATAGGTGACAGCATGTGGTAGGGGTTAGTTACCAACTCCCAAAGTGTGACCACCCGGCACAAATGAGCTCCCCTGAGAAGATTTACAAACCCCTCATCTGAAACCCCAGCCCCTGAACTTAACTCTCTCTCTCTCTCTCTCTCTCTCTCTCTCTCTCTCTCTCCCCCCCACCCCCCTTCGCCAATTTATCTTTTAAATCTCCACTCTGCTGCAACAAACACATTCAAAAATACACACATGGCCGCCTCTGCATGAACACAAATGCATGCAGACTCCCCCAGCCCTCCTTGAAACAAAAATGTAGGAGTGTAAAAGTGACAAACTGGGTGTGCAAGATGAGCTTTGCCATTATTTGTCTAATGGGGGTAGACGATGAAATCTGCCAAGATCTTACAGTAAAAAGCTGCTAAAGTTTCCTGTTCCTCTTCATCATATTTGTCCTCAACATTCTTGCCGAAGCCTGGGATTATAAAGAAAACCGACATCATTTTCTACAAGTTAGCAGAAGGTCTTAGTCTCGCTGCATTTGCATTGTATTACATTTAAAATTCTGATCATGCATTAACACCCATGCAGAGAATGTTAATTGTATATTATCTTGTTAGAGAAGTCAAGGAGGACAGACACTTGGCAGTCTTGATGCAGTTTTACAGAAATAGCTCTGAATCATTCAAAATATGAATGATTTGTTGTTTTAGAAGAACAAACATGGCCATATAACAATGTATAGAATGTGTGCATGAATTACAATATATGTTGTTTTTCTCTGTTGTTTCTTGCCATAACTTGCCCTCTGAGGGATAAATGTAAGTAATTAGAAGTGAACCAAAAACAAGGAGTCGTTCTTTGTGTGAAGTGAGCCGCAGAGAGAGGCAGAGAAAGAGGAGAGGCTGATTTTTTACACTTTCTGCACGATTTCCTCTCTATTTCCTCCCTGAAGACCCCTGTCTGCAGAATGTGCAGAGTATGCTTTCCGTAGACAAGAGGCTATGGAACCTGCCAGAACAAAAAAAATTGAAAAAGGGCAGAGAGAGAGAGAGAGAGAGAGAGAGAGAGAGAGAGAGAGAGAGAGAGAGACAGAGAGACAGAGAGAGAGAGAGAGAGAGAGAGAGAGAGAGAGAGAGAGAGAGAGAGAGAGAGAGAGAGAGAGAGTGAGTGAGAGAGAGAGAGAGAGAGAGCGAGAGTGAGAGAGAGTGAGAGAGAGAGACAGAGAGAGAGAGAGAGAGAGAGAGAGAGAGAGAGAGAGAGAGAGAGAGAGACGCTCCTCCTCCCTCTTGCACTGCAATACAGAAAGATGGAGTTATTACCCAGAAAACCTCACCACCTTGTTTTTTTTCACTTTTTATCCCGGAGTTCCCGGAACACTGAGCTACTATTACGACTAGAATACTTGGACCGCACAACAGTTACCCACTCTGACGTTGAGAAGAGAAAAAAATACAAATGCTCCTCGTGGCGGCCTTTATTTCTATCCTGCATCACGCCTAATTGGTGTTCGTGTGAGACAGCCAATGGCAGACTGGGGCTGAGGTTTAACTGTGGGTAGAAATATTAGAACAGGGGGATAAAGTTCCCAGCCTGCCCCTCTCTTAACCATCTCAAACATTCGTCATGGTTTTGGCTAATGACAGTGAGGAGGCTGTTATTAGATAAGCTATTTGACTGTGCACTGCAAACAATTGCTATTGAAGCCCAATCAGTCATTTCTGGACCATATAAATATCAGGTATAATCACATACATGTTTGAAGAGCTTTAATTATTGAAAATGGGGGATGTCAAAAATAGTTTTAGACCAAGTTGTTTTCATGCTAAAACTTCATAAATAAGGACCATGTGTTAAGGCCACATTTTATTCAGTGAAATACTATTAAAATTACATGTTTTGCTCCTGCCCATCAAGTACCACAAACGTCCTTACTTTTTGTCACATTTGGTGCTAAACCTTTATGTACAGTATTAAATATGTGACATTACTCCCACACACAAAGTTGTTTTTGTTAACATGCGTTTTCCCAATACCTGAAACACCACGTTTACCCTTGTTACAATCATTGAAATAATACTTGCTTTCACAAAAACAATCTTAGTCCTCTATCAGTTAGTCATCATCGTTTTTGGTCCATTTGGAGGAGAGAAAAAAAGACTAAACATCAACAAACCATCCCAACAACAAGGACACACGTTTTCACTGACTGATGAATGTGAGATTTGTCCTTTAAAGCCACGGTCAATGGCGGCCCTCAGCCTGATGCGTCTCAGGGCAAGTGTTGAGAATGGCTGCAGTTAGTGGCCATTTGTCCTGTACAAGTTAAAGCCCAAGTCAAAAGGCCACTTGAAGCACCTTCTAATACACACTGGGAGAACCTGCAAAGCAAAGCTTTGCACAATGGGTGTTATAGAGCAGAGGAAGTTGGAGTCAAAGAAGGAAGGATGCCCTCTTAAAAACCAGGAAATGAGACTCCAGGATGCCAACTGCTTACCACCAAGGATCAGGTCACACAGCGAGATACTTACTCACTCTGCGGTGTCTCTTTAACCTTCTATGGTGGCACACACCTAATTTCAACACACGTCAGACATAGTAATAAAACACAGGAATGCCACCTTTAGTCATCAAGGAAAAAAAGGTGCTAAAGGTAGTTAATATTCTAAAAATAGACAACAGCGTTTAATGCGTCTGTTCCCATCATGGTGCGCTTCAAGTCATGACAGGTGTGTATTTATTTGTATCATATTTGTTTCTCGAACAACATGGCATAGCCTATATTTTCCTCCTCTCTTGTAATGAGTCATCAACCGCTGCTGACATTGGCTGTCAATAAAAGATCACTTCTTGTGCTCTTAAATCACGCTTCACTGCAAATTGCAAAGTGGCTCAGTAATAGCCTACTCCAACCTAGTACAAACAAACAAATACACACACACACACACACACACACACACACACACACACACACACACACATAATGACAGAAATCAGCTCTTGATATTTTAACAGTGGGAGGAACAAGGCCAAGGACTGGGAAAAGGGAGAGGAAGGAGAGGGGAGATGGCCAGATAGACACAGTCATTAAGATAGCTTGGGTGTCAATGTAATTCATCAAGCCTGCTAAGGCCATGGCCCGCTGCCAAGGATCAAGGTGTGGCACTTTCCCTCACCAATCACTGTCAATGGTAGCAAAATGACACAGACCGGTGCCTATAAATATGGACACATCTTTATTATAATATATATATATATATTAATATATATAATATATATAAATATAAGTATTGTTATACAATAGTTCAAAGTTTTAAAAACATGTTGTGTCACTATTTATAAAGACAGATTAAACAGAAAAATGTAAGAAATGAAACTGTAATACAGTCTATAATTATAGTAGTATAATTATAGTTATAGTCTATTATTTTATCCCAACTCGTTTCTGTGCATTTTTCATTCAAAGACTGTATGCCAAAAAATATCAATAATTTATAGTTAAAAAATAAAAATAAAAATGCTTTATCGTCCCATCAGCACTTTGAACTGGTTTTCTCAGCTTGTCTCTATGTAATATATAGATAAAGTTATGTTACTATGAATACGACTTGCTCAGTGTATTCGCCAATGAATAGAAATACTCCAGAAGCTTTTAAATAAAACTCAAACATGCACCAATGAAAGTAGTAACTAAAAATACCATTAAGGGAGTATTTGGCAATAAGCACATCAATATCGGGACTGACATTTTTGGCTTTCCACTCCTTCCATCTCTTAGGTAATGCTACACAACCAATGCAAAGCAGGAACTGTGCCTCTGCACGTTAACTCTTCACCCATGACTGGGATTTCTGGAAACCAACATGGCGTCATTGCACCTGAAGCAAAATTTTCTGTCAAGCAAAACACACACACGCCCACACGGTCAAACCCACCCAAAAACAGTCCAACTCTTACTGCAACTTAAGGACAGTGTGTTTTTCCTCTTTAAATTACCCAGAAAATGATGCGTGATCCACAGCTGTGAGTACTGTCTCTCCAGGCGATGATGGATGGATCCATCAGCCCTGCTGTCTTCCGATTAAGTGACTGTATCTAAACACAACCTCCAATCTACCAATTTGTCTCAGTAGCAAACCACAGCTGATTGATTTCTTGTACAGTATTTTCTCTCTCCCTTCATTCATCCATTTACCCCTCTTTCTCTTTCGTCAGTTTGTTCCACCTATGCCCTGTCAAGCATCACGTGACCAAGGTGCACTGCTCCCAGAGTGGCCTGGCCTTACAACAAGCTCTGTACAGTGAAAAGCTGCACAAATGGCCATTCATATCAATCACTAAACACCATCAAACAGGCCTTCTGTTTCCAATGGCATTGAGGCAAACACAGCCAGTCCTGTTCTGAAATGAAAAGTTGTGTGTGACCGAAATTCAAGGTGCTAAAACGGTGTTGAAACTCAAAAGCGGCATTCTCTCTGCAGGTTTTTATCAACGTGGTGGAAGTGAAACTCAAAAGTGTTTACATTTTCAACACCTTTTTGATAAAGTTTGCAAAATATTTCATATGGTTTGTGATGTGTTGATGAAAGAGAGCATTATGTTGATCTCCAGGGGTGTGCTGAAGAGGGAAAATTAAGTGGAAGAGAAAGCTGAGGCTTAGGAGGTGTGAAGGGCTGCCCAGGTTCTAGTGTTCAGCATCTGTCCCCCGAGCAACAAGAGAGGCTGTGTGGGGACCAACTTACCTCACTGCACAAAGGATATCCTGTATTTTTCATGCACACACACACACTGATCCACACACTGAAACATCTTACCCCTGAAGCTTTTCTCTTTGTCACAAGGCACACGTTTCTGAGCCCCAGCTTACAAATACTTGTTTGCTGACAGCCTGCTGGTTTTCTGAGCTGCAGAGCAGAAAAGTGAAGAGCTTAAACCCACATCTCTTTTCCTTAGGCTGATAAAGTGCTCTGATAAGCTGTGAGGTGCTGGTGAAAAGTGGCTGGCCCTCAGCCCCCAGGGCTACAATATGAAAGAGTGGCTTGTCTGGAGCAAAGCAGAACAGAAGAGATAATGAGGCCAGAAAAAAAGCATGGAAAAAAAGTCCAGAAGAAAGGAATTGGATTAATGATGAAGTGGTCTAGGTGCAGTGTGCATGTCTGTATATGCGTTCACTCAGGTATGCATCTATGTGTGTGTGCATACATTTGTGAGAACTTACTTTCGCCACCAGCTGTTTGCGACGAGAGGGGGGCAGGGTGTGCAGAAATGGGGGAGCCCTGCCATGTGTTTATGTTGACTAATGAGCTAATTACCCAACCCCTAATCTACCTCAACTTGTGTCATTTCACAGGAATGCTGCAGCAGTCAAACGCTTGCAGATTATGGGTCATTTCCTGACAGTTAAAGGCAAACTACTACAGCAGTAATTCCTCCACACACCAGGCGTTAAACCACAAGTGCTGCAGCCTCTCCATTTGCCTCTTCATAAAGTTATTGTCCTTAAATGTAACTACAGGATTACAATTTACTCATAGAAAGTGAACAAGTTGCAATTTATGAGTTAGGTGATTTGGTTCTTGATGTAATTGTTTGAGCACATATCCTTCTTTGTTATCCCTACTATAGTATGCGTCAGCCCAGACTCCCATCATTTGTACAGTTTAAATATATCATTACGTTTTTAATTATTTTATCAAAATTGGCTCAAATCTGTGCAAGGCAGATTTGGATTGGTAATCCAGATGCAAGCACCAGCATTATGCACGGATTTCACTGCTTACATGTTAAACTCACATTGCACTTGTTTTGAAAAGTATTTTTGAGCCTGATCTTTTTACATTTTGCTATGTCCTTCATGTAATTCTTTATTTGTGGCACCACACATACTTATTTAGAAAGTAAGATGTGTTTAAATGCAGATCATTGTGTCCAGTGAAAACAATATATCTCCAAATGTGCTGATTTCAATTTTTCTTCAGTAAATCTAAAGGGTAAGTTTTCCTTTCTTCATTCTCCTACTTCTTAAGATAAATAAACTATTTTGAAACCTGTTGGATTAGTTAAAAATGTACAAAGCTGAAAATAAGCCTGTTTTGAAAGGATAGCAACAATACATAAATAGCTTAAAAGGGAACTGCACCAATTTTACACATCGAAATCTGTTTACAGGTCTTAGGAAGTAGTACTGCATATGTGAAACAAGTTGTATAAAGCCTTTTTTGTGGTTCCAGAGGGAGTGGAGCAAAATTTGATAAATTACCTCAAGTGATGTCACTTGAGTCAGCGTCAGTTCGGGCTGAATTTTTTTGAAATTGTAAAAAAGAACTGGGGGTGTGGAGTAGAGCTTTTAATCTCTGCCTGAACTGAGTTAGAGTTCTCAAAATTCCCCCAGGCTTGAATCGGGTTGGGTTCGCACAGACTTTATAATCTGTGTAATGTCATGAATAACGTATGGTGTGCCTTGTGACCACAATCTTCTGGATAGCCTATATATCTATTCAACTTAAAAGAAAAAAATCAGTGGAAATTCAGGTGCTGCTGTGGTCCAGGCTCGGGTTGGGCTTGGGCAGAAACTATGCAGGTTCATGTAGGGTCGGGCCGGATTATTTTGGCCCAATCATGTGGAGTTAGAAAGACGTGATCTCACCAGATCTCTGTAGCCCGCTCCTCATCTTTGCTTAAGGCTAATGGCTACTCTAGCCACTACTGGCTTAACACACTGAGTTGCATTGTGGGTAATGAAGTCACCAGGATTTGACAAAGATGAAGAATGCGTGCAAAATCTCTGGTCCTGCTGTATTGATTTTTGTCCATGGTAAGTCCGACAGCGTTATAGGAGTGCAATGATAATTGTGTGCAGTACTCCTTTAACCCAGAGAGATGTCATCAGAGTAAAGTATAGCCAATAGCTTTATGTAGCCATAAAAAGCTCTTCATGACTTGGCTGAAAAACTGCCTCTGTCAGGATGTTTCAAGTCTTTGAGAAATATGAAATAGCCTGACATTTAACAATGCAACTGGAAAGGCTACATGTTGGGATATAAGTTTGGGAATTGCTTTTAAATGGGTCTCAGGTGAGTGTTGACTAATCCGCTCAGCATTACATCTCTTAAAGTATTGCTTGCTTTCATCTAAGATGTATTTAGAAAAAACATAACTAAATCAGAAGTAGAGTAACTCATTTTTACATATTAACTACCTCTTGAAGGTGCATAGTTTGAAACATTGTAGATGAAAGTGAAAGATTTGAGGAAAAACAGGCAAAAGTTTAAAGTACTTTGGAGGATTGAATTAATCAAATTTCTAAGTCAGACAGTATGGGAGGTCTCCATCCCCTTCACCCACAGCGAGAGGTGTGAGTGGGGATTTAGTGAACTCTCCTCCCCCTCCCTCCTTGTTCATCATCCACCTCCCCTGGGGTGTATGCTGCTCGGCTCCCCGTCAACAAGCTCTCATCCATCACTCCTAAGATTTCACTTTAATAGGTGGTCCTCTCCGTTCACACACCCTTCACACACATGGGGAAATTGTGGCTAAGGAGAACAAGTCAGCAGAGGGTAAAGAGTAGAACTTGGTATTGTTTAAAATGTTTTGATACCAATCCTCTTTGGTGCCTATTGGAGACATGAGTTTTGGTACTAAAACTTAAACAATGGCTGCTAATAGTAGCACTAGCTGCACTGCTTCTCTTTTTATTGCTAAAGATATTTTTGTTATTATGTATGTACATATTTATCCATCAGACATTTTGTTGTTTTTTATTAAAAGGAGACACATTCCTTATACAGTATGCGTTGACGGCACTTATCATTCATTGCAATTTACTACTACTTTTTTATGAATTTACTACTTCATAGTACTGCAATATACTGTCTTTGTATATCTTTTCTTGATTGTGTTGTATCTGTTGTTTCCGTAGCGTTGAACATAGTGTATACTGAGTAATGTCTTTGGAGAGAATGACAATAAATTGTACCTTGAACCTTGAGCAATACTTTTTTGATACCTTACATTAAGAAATATAAAGATTTTTTTTCTAAACCCTTTTTTTCTATTTAACAAAGGAAGGCCAACTCTTCAAATGTCTTGCTGTTTAAATGTGTCTAAACAAAGGTTTTTGATACTCGGTGCTACGGACACATTTTGGTCCTTAGTTAAGAGGCAACATGTGCAAGTAAGTTTTCTGTTTCTGCAATAAACACCCACATACAGTGTATTTAATTTCACATTACAGCTGCGGAAATTAACACCACAATGATTTGTCTTTGCTCTTGTTCCCCAGCTTGGTCCACATCCTTGGCTCAGAGGGCTAAGCACGTATACACCAGCATGCTGGACGAGCCCGGGCCGAACTGCGCGGTAGCTCCTCCATTCAAACAGGAGGCAGGTTGGTTGATATTTAAATGGCCTCTGTTTGTTTTTCTTCCAGTCCCGTGTGTGCATGTGAGCCCAGTATAAAGGACCATGTCCTTTTGAAGGGGATAGCACCAGGAAAGTGAGGGGGAAGGAAACTTTGCTTTGGTGTTTTATATATCAACGGAATGACTTCCCTCAAATAAAGACGTGCTCCATTCTGCCGGTCGGGCTGGAACAAGCTGCTTGTTTCCTGTCCTGAAAACTCGCAGTGTGTTCGAACAATGCGCCCGGCCAGAGTAGAGGAGATGTCACCTCTTGAAGATTTGGCGCGGTGTTTTTGTTTGACCGTAGGTTCAAGCTGAATCATATGTTTACAGTATTTGTGACATTTGAATGAACTGACACAATTGTGCCATTTTAATTAATATAAATGCTGAAACAATACATAGCCGCTTTGAAGCTGTCATCTGGAACAAAAGGCAAAGATGAAAGTATTTCCTTTGAGGCTGTAAACATCTATTCAAACTCACTTTTTAGCCATAAACAGTAGCCACACAATAAATCTGATAAATAATGGGAATAAAAACACTTTTGCTAATTAATTAATCCCAGTTGAGTTATTCTTCCTCAACCTCTAGTCTCGCATTGTCAGACCTTCCTCCACAGCGCTGCGGAGGAAGGTGTCCATGCTTACACAAGGTAACGTAATCCAATTTGTACAGGTCCTATCCCCTGACCAATCGGCTATCCTAACCTTAACCACTCAAGGTCAATGCCTAACCCCAACCAATCGAGCTGCTATTGAGGGGCGGGTCTTGGCGTGGCCATAGTAGGAAAAAAGATTTTGCTTCCGGGATAGGAGAAAAATGTGCTCTGGTTTATTGGCATTTCTTTAAACCAATCACAATCGTCTTGGGGTGACACTAAGCCCCGGACGGAGCAACGGTGCCGCTGTAAAATAGCCTCGGGAAGGAACGTTTTTTGGTTGCACGTGTACGTGCAAAAGTTGTTTTAGTCTTGCAAGAGACAACTCAGATTGGACAGGTAGTCTAGCTAGTTGTCTGTATTTACCCTGCAGAGATCTGAGGAGCAGTTAAACATAAAAAATCGACCAGAATTTAGAATGCCAACACAAAGAAAGCAGAAGGTGACGGACATCCGGCTGAAATGAGGGACATCCGGCGGAATTTCCGGCGGCAACAGAGCAATCCCGGAAATGAAACCTTATCGATTTTAGGCCAACAGCCATGTCCACGCTACAGACAAAGGCTTCTCTTTGCCTTTCTTTACTGGGAGCTCGCCATGAAGAGTTTCTCACTCGCGCTGCCCCCTCATCAAATTACAGCCTTGCTCCCTCTTGTCATGTTGGCAAACAAAGGTCTTAAAGCACACTTATTGTGTAATTGTGCACTAATTGCGTGTAATTGCCTCTATTCTCAGACATAACATGGCCTTTCATGTCAACTGGTTGGAGAGAAAAGGGAGCTGTTGTTCTCTCTGGCTTTTTTTTATTACCCCTTGTGCTCTCCCACTTTCACTTTTCAATTTTGGGGAGGAAGGAGACTTTTATTGTTACACAGTGTAAACATTTTGACAATAAAAAGGTTTGCTCCGGAAATTAATAAAGACATGCCTTACATTACTGAACCTCAACAGATGAGCAAATGCTCGGTACTGTGGTTAAAATAAACAACATGAAATTCTGAGAAATGTCTATGGTAGTGAAGTAGTTCTCGGTGAGCTCCTCCACCTTTGGCCTGGATTCTCTCCGTGGTGAACATCAGGCAGTCTGCAGCTGGAAGTGTTTCTGTGGTTTGGCCAGGTGTCTCTCTGCCCTGCCTGGGACAAGGCCTCAGCGGGACCTGGGACTGGAGTCTGGGAGCAGGCTGGAGGCGCTGAGCGAGCTGGCTGCCCCTCCGTGATCTAAAATGTCCCGCAGACCCACCTGACTGGTGGTCAGCTGTAATTGATACAACACGATAGCAGCGCTGGAGGGGACAAAGAGAAAATTAAGCTGTGTGTGAGCATGCGGGGAAGAGAAACATAGAGCTGTAGAGAAAAAAGAGGGAAGGAGAGAGGGGATAATGGAAATTTTGGACAAATTCTTTAACTGAGGAGGCCTTTTGGTTAAATAATGGAACGCAGACTTTAATATGGTTTCCAGGGGCTTTGGCAAGCAAAGATGAACATATCAAGTAAAAAACACAGTATCTGATATCTTTGCTGTGCTAGATTTTAGAGCGAGTGAGGAGAGACTGCAAGGTAAGAGGAGATGCAGTGTTTCTAAAACCATTCAGCTGGGCTTTTTTAAGGGACCCAGCTGTGCGCCCTGGAGGTCCTGTGAGCTCTGTGGCAAAATCAGCGCATTGAGGCCAGACTGCAGCTTTAGAGCCTGGTTAGCCATGACCTGATGTTCCAGGAGCCTCTGTGAATTGATGGGCCCCAGGAGAGTCGTCACAAGGGCCCTCGAACAATCACCCATTCATTGCCGCAGCTACAGCAACAGCAACAGGGCAAACACTCACAAATGTTAAAAAATACTTTTTTTTTATTATTTGATATAAAAAATTTAGACCACAGGGTTGTCTGTACCCACAGGATATTTTTATGTTTTAAATTTGAGAATTTAAAATTAATTAAAGATGCAAGAAGTTGGTATGTGAAAGACGGAAAATTATGGATAATTTGTCCTCCACCACCCACGTTGAGATCTCAGGCGAGCAAACTCCATTTTCAATAGTGAAATTTTAAGAAGACCATCAAATAAGTGTATAGTCCCTTGTGAATATGGCCAGTATATTTCTGGATAATGTGGCTGAACTGGCTGGAGTACATCATGCCTCATCTGCCAGGACTCCACACTGCTGTTA
Organism: Sander vitreus; assembly: GCF_031162955.1. Taxonomy (NCBI): domain Eukaryota; kingdom Metazoa; phylum Chordata; class Actinopteri; order Perciformes; family Percidae; genus Sander; species Sander vitreus. The sequence continues at coordinate 13,640,316 of NC_135866.1, forward strand.
CATAAGACAGTTGAGCCAGTCCAGACATCTAGACTAGTCCTTATGTGGACAAAAATGGGTGTGTTCACTGTGTCCCCTCGCCCAAACCCATTTACCATGACTGTATCAACCAACTTTTCAAGTTTTCAAATTCCCTTTCACTCTCAAAGATTAGATGCCTGGACTGGAGGTCAGCTGCATCAGTTACATTTTTCTATGCTTCACCGGCTAGTTATTTATAGAGCGAGAACAAATATACAATGGAAGGAGGGTAGTGGTTTGGATAGGAGGCAGGTTAAGCCCAGGAACATCTGTCCTTTCAAAGGCATCTCTTTCCTGGTATGCTCAGAATCCACTCCAGGGGTGTTGGCGTTTCACTGGTAGTCAGAGAGATGGCATGCTAGTCAAAACAGAGCTGAAGAGAGGGGAGCAAAGAATCTCATCCAAGCCCAATCTCCCATATCACCAAGCACAATACAGAGTCACCTGACTCCCGACAATACTTACAGGTATTGTAGGTTGGTCTTACTGAACAGGAAACTCCCACTTTTGTCAGAGCAGGGAAGAAACAGAGCAAAAACAGCAACCTTTCTGAGCTTTAACCCAGGCAAGAAACTCAATTATTGACTACAGGTCCTAAGCAACAATTATTAGTTATTATACCACAGTAATATAAAAGGTAGTACAAAAGCAAAACTCATACAATGACCCTCTAGCAAAATTTATTTTACTACATTGTGATTTTACTTTTGTTTTTTCAGTTTATTCTGTACATCTGACATATAGGCTAATGCATGCTCGTCCTGGAAGAGGGATCCCTCCTTAAGTCCTCTTTGAGATTTCTTCTGTTTCTTTTTCCCGTTTAAGGCTTTTTTTGTGGAAGTTTTTTCCTCATTCTACCTGAGGGTCTAGAGGATAGAAGGTGTTTTGTGCAGCAAAAGACTACACACAGCTGAGCCAGTCCGGCCCCAGTTTTTATAGACAAAACTTACTTACTCTAACAATTCTTTCGTTTTTCGTGTTTTTGACATTTTAAGATTAGTATGTAGTAGTATCTATGCAGTGGACAACAGGTACACTATTTTCGTCAGTTTTTCCTTTGGACCGTCATGATGTCTTCTCAAGGCAGGAATAGGACAGACCTGTATATGTGTGTGTGTGTGTGTGTGTGTGTGTGTGTGTGTGTGTGTGTGTGTGTGTGTGTGTGTGTGTGTGTGTGTGTGTGTGTGTGTGTGTGTGTGTGTGTGTGTGTGTGTGTGTGTGTGTGTGTGTGAGACGCTGACAGAGTCTCTGTTTAGTCTGTCTGCATCAGAGATGCTTCATTACACACTCGTAAATGCAACTGCACCTCTCACTCTTTCTTTCACTTATTCTTACAGACATGCATGGAAAACATACACACACACACACACACACACACACACACACACACACACAATGTACACATATGCACCTGGTAGGAAAATGTCAACACCTTTATTCACCTTTATTTACTTAGACAGTTAAATTTTTTTATTAAAACAAATAATATTTGTAAATAATCATATTATGTAATAAGATAAGATGACATCAGTTTTATCAATATGATGGCACAAAATATCAATCATAATTTTGTATACACATATATATATATATATATATATATATATATATATATATATATATATATATCATTAAATAATTCTCACCACTCACAAATTTATTTTTCAAATTACATTTCATCCCCAAACATAATTATAAACATAATTCAAGCCTAGTTTTCAGATTCACTCAAGACCAGTACAATAATACTGTTTGATATATTACTCTAAATCATAAGTGAATGCAATTGTTATTATATTGTCTGTGATTTGTTGTGTAAAATATGTATTGTTGCTTCCTTAGTTTCTTAATCGGTAGATAATAAGCAAAACTATACAAAAAAACTAATTGAATGGCAAGATTTTTTTTCTTTTCCTGTGGACCTGGTGTGTTTTACTTTCTCAGCCATGCGTTGTAGAACAAGTAAGGAAACTTTGAGGATGAACAGCAGACTAAATAAACTCACGGAAAGCAGAAATATCACATACTTGCACTGGCTGAGAGATGAGTTATATCTGAAACTTTTCTAGGTTTCTGAGTATAACATGTCTTCTCTTATTTTTCTCAGTAGCCTGCATCTACTATACATCAACTGTTTATTTAAAAAGAAATTATGTAACAGACCGATACATATGCAATACATATTCTAAACATCTAACAAATAATTTTAGCCTTTTGAATTCCATCATCCCATCCATTACTTAAGTTATCTTGCACTACCAACGCATGCCAAAGCACTCTTCAAACCATTTTACAACATTTTATTCTCAAAAAATCCCAAATATGTCAGGCTCAACTCCTCTAGGAAAATCTGTTAAATGTAATATATCAACATATTTCTATTTAATGTGATGGCAATTACAATGTCCTCTTAGAAAATAGTTCAGTCAGAGCATTAAATAGAAGACACAAACAGCATTTCTAACTTCAGGGCAATCTTAAGAGTAAAACCAAGGTGTCTTATTTTTTAGCAAACTTATTAAAGTTTAAACTATATGCTTACTTATTAAAGTTTAAACTATATTCTTACATTTGTTTTATTCATGTGACTGATTGTTGATTGAGGGCAGTTTCACATTGGTGAGATGTAGCGTTTATCTGACGTCTACTATTTGTTTTGTTGTTGCTGTTATGCTCAATTTAGGCTATTTTGATTGATGAAATAATAATTGGTTTACTTTTTGCTTATCTTGTGCAGCTATTTCCCAGGTAAAATGTTACTTTCTCTTACGGCAACCCCGACCACCACATTGTATATTTACGCGCGGAGCTACGTGTTGTAGTGTTGTCCCCATACAGTAACAGATGGACGGAAATTGATAAGTCTCTGTGTTCGACGCTTGTTCCCGAGGCCCATAAACACGCCCACCTGGTTCCTCTGTGCAGAAGCGACAGCAGCGAGTTGGGAGATCGAATGAAATCCCAACAGGATCAACTCCACGTTGAACATTCAGGTCCGGCCTTTATAGAGGGGGGTTCTCGTGAAATATGTCGAATCCTTAAAATATGAATGTTTACATTGTAAAAACGAAACAAAAATGGAGTGGAAAGATCTTTAAAAACGTTTAAAAAAAATCGATGTTTTCTCCAAAGAATACGTTTGCTGGATTATGCCTCTAGGGAGTTACATTAAAATACCTGTCTATCTAAATAAATTAAAACGCATGACATACAACGTATGCCATTTCAATTCGTTCACAGTGGGAGGTGGTTTTGTTTAAACCACTTTGCAGCATTAGATATTATTGTCCAGAGAGGAGGAAATTAGTTTTTATTGTCCTTGTACAGTAAACCAACCCTCGGTTTCCTCATGGTTATAATAATGTTCATTATTTCCCATCACAGACTGATTACACATACAGTACATCCTGTAACTCTTCAGGCAAAAATTATAAAAGGTTTCTGTGGGGTCACAAATGCAGTGCATGCTGGGAAGTCTGTGTTTCTCTTTTATTTGATTTTTTATTTTTATTTTGTTGGCTTGGATTAGTAATTTGATTTTACAAAACATAATCATATGATTATACCTTTATTGCACTGTAGTATTGAGTATTCATTCATAGCAACAGCAATATATATTTGCTTCTCTTAAAATAAATATCTGTATCAAACAGTTAAGAAACAATCGGAAAAATAGCTCATAATTAAAGCACAAATAATGTAAATTGTTAGGTTTACCTAGTTAGATATTCACAATGATTGTACAATGCATCATGAATCAGCATATCATGAAAGCTCAACAGAGCTGTGCAGGAAAGGAATCCCCATATAATTACATTTTAAGAGCAGAGGAAGCTGAAGGCCTGAACCCCGTCATTTAGTCGGCATTAAATAAACACAAGGCCCATCAGCGACAGATATGCCCTCACACAGTTGCACAGTAAATAATGACTCTCATGGCTGTCAGCAAAAAAAATCCAGGGTCATGATCAGGGTACGTGATGAACACGTCGTGCTACTGAAAGCTGATATATTGGATGTGGGTTAATCATTAAAGCACCCAAAAAAACATCAACATGTTATCACTTTAGTGTATCATCAATCCATATGCAACCCTTCTAAAACAAAAATGTAAAGTATGACACATTATTCAGCATGGGGAAAGATCAGGAACATGTTGCTACTCGCCCAGTGGCATAACACAACACAATATCAGTAGACTGTGAATGATGGCAACCACTTCTTTACAAGAAATACAACTACAGTCCCATTGTGTAACACTATTGTTACTGATTCAAAACAGTTTTAATAATTGAAGGAGAGCAATGTGTTGTTCACACAGAGGTTTGCAGGATTTTCATAGAACTGAAATGTGATATCCAACACATGTCATGGAATTTCTATTCTTCATCTGCCCCGGCTCGCCTTTGATGTGGAGCCAAAACCGTAGTAAACCTCTAAGAACCTATGAAGATATGCATTACCCAGGGATTACACTGGTTCAATGGCAAACAATTATTGGGAGTGAAGTTAAGATCAAAAGCTAAAGTTTGTTCAACACCGAAATAACAGCGTCAGCCTGTGATTCCTGTCTCGATATCAGTGCAAATAATTCATTCATTTACGAGTTTTATTTTGTTTATAAAAATTGGATGACATATTTTTGATATGTCGTATTGTTTGACCATTATTGACCATCATCATTTACTATTAAATCTATTTCACTCTTTCATTTCTAATGATTAAATTAAGGTTGATCAGTATGAGAAGTGATGATCAAACTAAAAATGTAAACGAAAGTACATATGTATAACAGTTAAGCCAGGGAAAATCAGGTTTTAATGTATATATTTTTCCAATCCTAAATTTTGACTTACAGCTCAATCACACAGACATTAGACGCCCTTGTTGAGCTCTGTCTCTCTCCAGTTGTAGCTTAGGGATTTAGGATGGTCTTTATAACCCTGAGGTCAACATCAACATTGTTTTAAGGTGTCCTTGTGTGGGCAAGTGTCTATGCTCCGTGACACAATAAAGCATTTTTAAATTGATAATAAGGTTACAACTTCTAAAAAAAAAACATTTTCTTGTTGTTTGATCATAAATCATTGTATGTCTACAAAAGTGCTACAGCAAAAACCCTCTACCAAATGTAGACAAATGTAGAAAAAAGATACCCAATAATAAAAGAAATGATACAAATATTTGTAGTATAGATTCTGTTAAATTGCTAATACACCTCAACAACAACTACATTGTGACTTGTTTTTAATTTTCCACCCACTAATGTGCTTCCAGAGAGCCAACGCTTATAGTCTCAACTGTGCAACATACCAAATATTTAGAGTAATAGCTGGTTACTGTGCTATCTCTACCACTACAAGCTGTCAATCTCTGCCCCGGAGCTAATTAAAAAGGCCCCGGTGCTTTATTTGTTTGCACACACTCTGAGGGCAGACTGGAACAGTCAGGCGTGGGGGCATGACAAGCACGCCATGCACCCTTAAATCACTCCCCTGTGCCAAAACGCTGACACCACACAAGGATCCTGACAAAACATGTCGCTGTGTCCCTAGTGTGGGCGAGACAAGTGCAAGGAAAAATCTTGATGGGTATGATTTATAGGAAATTTACAAACATTCCGTCTTTCTTTGTCATTTTTCTCTCTCCCCTCAGCTCCAATATATGCTGTCCTTTTTGTGTCACACAGATTCATATCCTTCTTGTATTTCCTATTTACATAAAGCACAGGACTTTTGCACAGTACAAATAATATAAAACAAGCTTGAATGACTTACCGTATTGTCCCAAGCCTGCATCCCATCGCCTCATCCTGTTCTAGGATACACTTTGTTTTCTCTGTGTCACTACTGCTGTCGTTGAAGTGGTTTTGCTACTCTCTGAAATCTGGACATCTTAAGAAGTGACACAAAGTTGGAGCTGGCATGGAACAAAAGACATATTTTAATTGTATTGCAGTGGACCCTGGGGCATTAGCTGCTGTGGCCTCATGGCTCTCTGCTGCCACCTGTCTGTCTGTCGAGGAGCACATTACGACCTGCTCTGAAGATAGACCTGCAGAATGTGCTGAGTAATGCTGGGGGATCATGTTAAAATATCTAATTTATGTCTCGATATTGTTATTTTTTGGTTTCCAATGAATTAAATGTTTTAATTGACAAGGTGAAGAGTAGGACTAAACATGTCAAATAGTCATCTCTCCCATAATATACCAACGTGACAGTTATAATGTTAAGTGACTAGACTTACTTGTGATAAATAATTTGATTGACTCTCTAGAGGGCAGCAGTAAAATTGTCTTGATCCTGATCAAATCTCTGCAAACCATTGTTTGGAGAGCGAACCTCTGTTTTGCATGACTTTACGGCCCAACAGGAAGCCGTTGAAACTCTAACATAAATAGCAATCAGGCCACGAGTAAACCAATCAGCAGCTTTGTTTCAAAATATGCACCAATCAATTAGCAAATGGATATCCTTCCAAATTAAGAGACCGAATCAAAGCATCTCAGGAAACACCGTTACGGACAATCTAGTCTAGTTTGTTTTGCTTAATTGTTTTCATTTGATTTTTTACTTGATTTAAATGTGTTTACATTGCAGAGGGTTTAATCATTTGATCAATCATCCGTGTGTTCTGTTTGAGAATATTCATAATGCAATAATTTTATCTCTTGGCAGTATCCTCTTGTACATTGTGAAGATGGGTAACAATAGCCAATCATCTCTTGTTCATTACTCTCTTTAGATTTATTAAGAACTTTCCTTACAGGCTTTTGAAGACAGCCGGTTGTCCGCATATGTACTCCAGTCCCACTCACACAGCTGTCTCCCAGGCTACAAGCAGAGCGCTTCATCACCTGATTCCAGAAACCACAAACAGATTGAGGGGGATTTTGTGCAGTCAGGCCATAATCAGCACAGAAGATGAAGAGGCCCAATATTATAGAATTGGACCCCCTGGCCATCAACAAAGGACAGTTTGCACAGCTCTAAGCTTTTGTGCCAGTGACGGCTGATACAGTAGTAGCTAGGAATGTTGTCTGAGCATGTGACAACATTTCCCAGACCACTAAACATTGAAAACAGACCAACGAGGCAACATATTGCATTGATTTAGTCATTTGACAAATAGCTTTGGAATGAGTATTCACGTCATTTCTAAGCAGTTGCCATATAAGTAGTGGATAAAAAGAAACATGGTTTCTTATTTTAAGAACAGGAAATTACACAATGACAGGATACAAACTTATCACATATTGAGACGATTGTGGTAACTGTGGTGAGAAATGCTCTCTGGTTGGTGTCTTTATTGTCTCTCCATGCTGAAGTCCTGATGTGGTCATCCCATTCACAAGATTTTCATTACATCTGGTGTACTGCTGCAGCTCATGTCCACATGTTTACAGTACAGGATCCTATCAGTCAGTGTATTTCTACCAAGGAATGTTGTAATAACCTACCTGAAATTAAAAATATGTTTATACATTTTGTTCTTACTGTGAGACAATTTTTTTTTGTTGAGTCTGTGTTTCCATTTGACCTTAGTTCATTTGAATACAGCAGGTTAGCTGAGTGGTTAGAGAGAGTCTGTCTTCTGTGGCAGCAACAATTTGAACTCCTAAAGTATCCTTGAGCTCTGAAGCTTTAAACCAGCAGTTGGGACTCTGGTGTGTTGCCAAGCTTGTACTCTGACCTTTTTGGAAGCAGGCGAGGGAGCAAGAATTTCCTTGTGTGAATCATTGTGGTGTTTTTCTTTAATCTCCCTCAACATGCAGATACTACTAGTTTGGAATAAAATTGTACATATTGTGTTAGATTTAATGGGATAAAATGTTACTCTTCAACTATAAACAGCCCATATTGTATTTTGAAATTTGTTCACTGGACAAGGTTGTATATTACACCTCACACACCTGCTCTAAAGTATGTGTGAACACAAGGTTAGCCCTTTCATTATGCATCAAGGCAATCGGCACCAAACAACCACCGAGGATCGCAGAGTTTGGCTTGTCAAAACAAAACACAGTGATTGCCCTCCATTTGATTTTCCTAAACCCTGCAAACTCCAATGTGGAACTTCTGTCAGCGAGAGCAGAGCAGTTGAGAAAACAGGATTACTCGCTATGGCAACACCTGGAAGCAGCACGTGCGAGCAGGAGAGAAAAATGATCCTGGTTAACTGCCGCAGATAATGGCACTGCTATATTTATATTTGTCTTTGGCAAGGAACAACTCAGCCATTCCACCACTAACCACAGCCAGCTTTTTTGTCTAAACATTGCCAGTGTGACTCTTGACTCAGTGTTGGAGTGAAGTGTAACAGAAGAGTTTCCAAATCCTAACAGGGTCATTGGTGTCAAGTGACTTAGAGTCCTCAGAGTGTCTAATTACTGGAAGTAGGAGTTGCAGCATGTCAATGAGTGCAATAATGTGGTTGACAAAAAAAGACCTGGAAAGTGAAGACAATAGAGGGTGTTTCATTATGTAAGTGGCATGGTGATTAGTCCATGTGTTCTCCTGTGGTGACACATTAAAGACACATTTGCTGATTGCACTACAGCACCTACAAAACATCTTGTTTCTGTCGGAGATTAATGTTTATGTCTTGAAACTGACTGACATTAGTTTGATTTGTTAAGTTTGTCTGATGGACTGACAATTTCATGGCTAAGGACCCAGCTGAAGAAAAGCTCAAAGGCCAGGAGGTGGTTAGTAAATGTGTGGTTGCAGAGAGGGAATGCTACCTAATCCATGCAGAAAGAGCAAAATGAGTTTACATACGCAGGAGAGGTTTGCCCTCCTATTTTCACCAAACCAAATCCGTAATGTCTGAGACACAATTGAAATAAAGGAGGAATACTTGAGAAAAGGTTTGAAAAAAAAACACACTCTTGCCCTGGCAATATGATCATGTTTGGACTGTGAAAAGCACCCCCATTCTTGATTTAATAGCTTAAGTATTGCTCTATATCATTAAGTTTTTGTGACTAAATAAGCAACCATCAAAGTTAAAGATCCCCTACAAACATGTTTTATGACATATAAAAGTACTCTGCCTTATTTCACAATTTGTGCCTGCTCTGTTTTAGTCTTGCATTGCCTTGCATTGTAAGGACTGGCTACACCACACATACATTCTAGGATAGGAAAAAAAAAGAAAACGCTCCAGGTTGATTTCATTTAAATGTCCTATGACATGCTGCTTTTTGGATGCTTTTATATAGGCCTTAGTGGTCCCCTAATACTGTATCTGAAGTCTCTTTCCCAAAATTCAGCCTTGGTTCAGAATTAGAGCCACTGGAGCCAGTCCCACAATGAGCTTTACTTAGGATGTGCCATTTCTGTGTCTGTAGCTTTAAATGCTATTGAGGAGGCGAAAGAGGGGGCAAGGTGGAGGGTGGGGGTGTGGCCTTGACCAACTGCCATGCTTCGCTTGTTTTCAAGCCATGATGTCTCTCTCTTTCTCATGGGTGGGCCAAATTCTCTGGGCGGGCAAAGCAGAGAAAGGGGAGGTAACCTTCCTGCTTATGACGCCATAAGGAGGAGATTCCAGATCGGTCCATCTGAGCTTTCATTTTCTCAAAGGCAGAGCAGGATACCCAGAGCTTAGTTTACATCTGTCGCCATTTCTAGCCACTGGGGGACCATAGGCAGGCTGGGGGAACTCACATTAATGTTAAAAAAACTCATAAAGTGAAATTTTCATGCCATGGGACCTTTAAAGCTACATTGTGTAAGAATTTCTCCTATCTAGCGGTGAAATTGTATATGACAACCAACTGAATATTACTTTCTAGCCCCTGCCATTCCTACTATTACGGTGGCCGAACCCGAAATTAACGTTCCTTCCAGTGTAATAAGAGTTTTACGTTATTTTGGTACCATTTCATTGCTAACATCAGCTATCAGGTTCCCAAACACATGCAAGCTAATGTTAGTAAAGTATCAGTGCTATCATTATTCTGTATATTGAACGAGATTAATAGTGTAAGGCAATGTTTACAGCGTAGGAGAGAAGCAACGGAGGTTCGTGTTTTTAATATATTTCTCTGAGCAGTATGAACAATGTGAATGAAACCGAAATTAGCTCTTAGTATCTCCATCGTTTACACACAGCTGTTCTAGCTGTAGCCTAGTCAGTGTTACAACTCCATTACTTGAGTCCAGGGAATGGTCCATGGTAGACAATCCTTTTTCTTCATTGATGCAAGGAAAAGTATCATAGATGTCATTCTAGCGTTATGCACAACCATGCTATATTTAGCCAAGCAAGTAGCAACTATAAAACTTTGAATTTACACAAATAGGCAGAATTACCTGTTGAGAAGAAAGCAGGCAACTTCGGTGTCCCTTTTAAAATCCTTGCTCCTCAAGAGCTCTTTCCATCTTGGAAAGCCACTCCAATATTAACTTTAGTCTTGTTGCTTTGCCTGTCACGTTGTCGTTTTAATTCTCTTTTTAACTTCCTTGCGACTCAGTTACATGTCCTCGAGAATAGGCGCAACGGGCTTTCCAATCTGCTGGCAGTGAGTCGCAAGTAATGTTCTCCCCCTCCCTCCTTGGCATTTGTCACAGTCAGTGCCACTGACTGAAAAGTGCGAAATGCAGAGGTTTGTCTCTCTTTGGATAATGTATTTTAAACATGGAGGCGCTACATGGCTGCCTTCATTCGCGCAAGTCGCTCGCATGTATTCTGAATGATTCTAAATGGCAGATTCTACGCGTACGAGAATAGTTTGATTAGTTGGTGGAAGTAATTACACATGAATGAGCACATATTTGTGGAGGAACGAAGGGGTTTTTGCTAAGAATCAACTCAAAACATTACACAATGGAGCTTTAATAAAACCAATCACAATGGTCTTGGGCGGCGCTAAGCTCCGGTCGCAGAGACGCAAAATAGTTTAGGAAAAGGAACTTGTTTTGGTGGAACATTTGCACCCTGCAAAAGAAAACACAATATAAAATATTAAATTAAGTTAACTGTTCACACAATACAGTAACGCTCTGTTTCAACTCTTAAAAGGGCAGCCGCTCCTTCTCCCTCAATGAAAACAACGGAGTGTATAAATATGTTGATATATATATATATATATATATATATATATATATATATATATATATATATATATATATATATATATATATGTTGAGTTTGATTTGTTGCTGCATGTTATACACTGAAAACACCAAAGATGTCTTAACCAGGCTAGTTCTGTGGAAAATCACTGAAGCATCACGTTTCACAAATTTCTCCAAAGGTTGACCCTCCTGATTTATTCATCACTCCCATTCAGTGCTACTGATAATGGCTGTCTCTAACCTCCCACACCCCGGTTCACATTCAGGTGGAGCTTCTGTTTGACGCCACAAGGCCACGAACCCAACCTGACAGACCTCTTTTTTTATTTTTTATTAACTCTGTCATCCACAGACCCCAGACAGTACGCCAGGCTGTGTACCGGAGCTCACTCTGCTTTTATAGAGGCTTTTCCGGTCCATCGCTGTACGCATTATGACAAAATAGATAGCAACTATCAAAAGAGATGTAGAGCACGAGGTGAGAAAGGGCAAAAAGATGTACAAACAAAGGGAGTGAACGAGAGATAAGGTGTCAGACAAAGAGATAGTGAAAGCAGCGTAGTGAAAAATGTGTTATCGTCGGGGCCTGTTCGTCACACACTCAGGTCAGAGGGGTGTGAGACATGAGTTGGCAGAGCTAAGAGCAGGGGCTTGTTGGAAATGTGTGGGGCCATAGGAAGCGCTGTGTGGAGAAGATAACAGTGTGTGTGTGAGTATGTGTGTGTGTGATGGAGGGGAGAGAAGGCTGTGGGTGGGGGATTAAGAGAGTAACAGTGTCCTCAGCCCTTCCCTGCTTTCCTCTATTCACTGCCCGCATCCTGTCTGTGTGCTGCTCCCTAATGGCTTTTAATGAGCCACTGGTGAATCCCTCTCCTTCCTGCCTTCACACAACATGCCAGGGGAAAGATCGAGTGAAAGGAAGACAGAGAGAGAGTTGAAATATCAACATCACTGCCTCCAGTGGTGAGTGTTCACTTGTTCTCTTCTACAGGTCCTCAAGGAAATACAACCATCCATTTAGGCAGCATGAGACGTCTGAAATCATATAGTCTTGAATGGGGAAGTCCCACCCTGCAGGGGCACGATGCAGACTTAAAAAGTCATCTTAACAATTGAATAAACTATACTACCGTCTAATTTCCTTAAAATCAATGCGTTTCAGCTATTTTTAAAGACATTTTCCTGTCATGCACAGCAGTTTACAATACCCTACCTTGTTTCAGGACAAATGCATCCATCCATCCATCCATCTTCGTCCGCTTATCCGGGGTCGGGTCGCAGGGGCAGCAGCTCCAGCAGGGGACCCCAAACTTCCCTTTCCCGAGCCACATTAACCAGCTCCGACTGGGGGATCCCGAGGCGTTCCCAGGCCAGGTTGGAGATATAATCCCTCCACCTAGTCCTGGGCCTCCCCAAGGCCTCCTCCCAGCTGGACGTGCCTGGAACACCTCCCTAGGGAGGCGCCCAGGGGGCATCCTTACCAGATGCCCAAACCACCTCAACTGGCTCCTTTCGACGCAAAGGAGTAGCGGCTCTACTCCGAGCTCCTCACGGATGACTGAGCTTCTCACCCTATCTCTAAGGGAGACGCCAGCCACCCTCCTGAGGAAACCCATTTCGGCCGCTTGTACCCTAGGACAAATGCAATTCAATTAAATTCAGAGTTATGCAGATGTCCCTCATTATCGATTCCTGATTTGTGCGTTACTCATTTCTTGGTAACTACTTAACATGTTATCAACTTTATTGTTAAGTGTTACGGATTCATGTTATTTCTATTGTTTGACTGGAGAAACATCAACACAGATATGAGCCAACAGACTGATACAGCAAACGAGCGCTGTACATTTGTAATTGCTCACTCACGTACAGTAGAAAGGTATGAAACATTACTTAGTGCCTCAAATGTCACTGTCTCTCATTTGCTGGCTCCATGGCTCAGAGTTGTGTCTCATCGTTGTGATGGATGACAGGTGAGAGAGTCTCTCTGATCCCTCTGACACTCTGTAATTGAGTTAAGAATGCTGGATTAGAGGCTCCTTTTTAAAAGAGCTGAGGTCAGCTTTCTATTCTGCCTGATGCATAGCTTCAGAGAGCGATAAAAAGGTCTGACATTGATTGCAGGAATGTGTGTGCATGAGAGACAGAGAGAGAGGGGGAAAGAAAGAGGGTGACAGTAATAGTGCTCGTGTGGAGCCTTGAGGGTGGTCTGAGGTTAGGACTTAAAATCAAGGTTGTTAACAAAGACGGATGGACCCCTTAGTTACTGTTGCTACGCCTTTTAAGCTTTCGTTCTTACTGTGATGAAGATTATTTTATTGACAGGATAGATTGAAGACAGGAAAGGGAAGAGAGAAGGGGAACAGCATGCAGCAAAGGGTCACGGGTCAGATTTGAACCTGTGGCCGCTGCCAAGGACTCGTGGGGTGAAGACTCTACTGGGTGAGCTGGAGGTCACCCCAGATTTACTTAAATTGTCAGCAATTCCTGACACAATAGGTCTTACATTTTACACAGAGGTAAACAAAGGTAGGCTTCTCTTTTTGAGCCGACAACAGTTGATTTTGACTATTGCTAGCAGATTTGATCAGATGTAGCTAGGTAGCGTGAGCTAATGCTAACAGGCAAACTCTGTGTCCAGCTGACATTTGGATGTTTCCAGTGTATTTGTTTTAAAATGAGAAGCCTGTAGAAGAGTCTTACATATGCATATGATAGCTACATAGGCCTACTGCAATGCTAAAATGCTGGGGCTTAAACTATTTCTAACTTCACAAAACCATTGGTCCTGAACCATTTTTCAGACTTCAGGCTACTGGGCCGTCGTGCCAATGGGCTTTTTTTTATTATGAACACCATTTTGGCAGATGGAAAAATCCAAAGCTTGATGGGCCTACTGTGCCTAATTATATGTGTCCGTTCAAAAGTTGCTTTAGTTGTGCAACAGAAAACTCGACAGATAGTCGACAGATAGTGTAGCTAGCTGTCTCGAGTTAACCATAGTCCACATAAATCAAAATAATTTAGAATGCCAACACAAAGAAAGCGGAAGGTGAGGGACATCAGGCCGAAAATGAGGGACATCTTGCGGAACCTCTGGCGGCACCAGAACAATCCCATAAATGAAACGCTGTCGATATAGACTAGTTACTTCCTGATCCCCCCTTCCTTTCCAATCCGATCAGGACCTTCTATTGCTGGTAAGGAAGTGGTAATACTACATGCAGCTCTTGTCCACTGTGAAATGAACAAGAGTAAAAGTAGGAGAGAAAGATGAATTTTAATGAGTTTTTTTTTTTTTTTTACTGTAAACTTTTGCCTTGTGTTTCTGTTACACCCTTGTTTGGAATATGACAGCATAGCTGAGCAGTTAGTGAGGCCAGAGTTGCAAAATCTGCAGCATTAATTCATTTTAACCACAACAGAAAGTACTTATTTGTTATGGGTTAACAATCGGGTAGTGACAGCACAAGTCCTCCCAAAAGTCCAACACTCGTCCTCACCATGGGAGGTAGGTTACAAACAAGCAAAGTATGTCATAGCCAAACAGGGTGATGTTTACTGCCCTGGTTGGGTCCACTCACCAACCTGACTGGGTGGGTCAAACTCACGCTGAGTTGATAACAATGATTACAGGAACATCTACAATTCCCACAAAAATGAAAAAGCATTGCACTGTAGATGACCTGTGCTTCTCGATGAGAGAAAGAGTTTAAGTCCTGTCAGTTCAAGTCAGTGACAGCAAATATATAGCACACGGTTGTATTATGGTATACTAAAATCCATCCACACAGCTTCTGCTTCCAGTGTTTTCAACCGCAGTTGAGTAATAGGAGGAACAGTTGTCTTTTCATTCCTTAAAAATCACCCATAATTTCTTTGGGAAGAGTTTGAAAAAAAATGGAGCGGACTTCCAGCCAAGTCAGTGCTGTAGTGGTGACAGCAGCCAACAGATGGTGGTTAGGTTAACATTAGTCTTAATAGTCAAGATGGTGATGATGATGACAATAATAGCTCCAGCAGCAGACGACAACTACAGTTGCAGGTGGGGGATACAAGGAGGAGGAAATGTGTATATGTGTACTGTATGTGTCCATGCAAACACCTGAGTGTCTTGGCAACCCTGAGAGGAAAGGTCCCGGTCATCGGACATCCCTGTTGCAGGGCCCACTCCCTGCAGCAGACCCCCTAATCAGTGGGAACAAAGAGGGGAGGGCGTGTAACAGCTCCAAAATAGCATGTGGAGTAGGAGGAGTGGAAGGATGTAGCCAATCTGATGCAATGCCTTATAGTGCACGTATTAGTTATGGTCAACTAAAGAAACACCACCTAGTTCATATCTATAATTATAAAAACAATATAAAACAAATGCCTGATATAAAGGAAGCCAAGAGAGTAACGTAGAATATAATATGAGGCAGCAGAAATGAGCGGAAGGATTCACAGTTGTTTACCTTGCTGTGTTTATCATGCAATTAATAATGTGAATCTGGTGGATAGTTGTGTGTGTATTTGCATGTGTGCTTGCATGTGGTTGTATGTGACTTCCTCAGCTGTTCATTATGAAGTGACAGCCTGACAAACTGTGGCTCTAGTGGTTGCATCGACTTCCTGACCCCACAAGCCACAGTGTTTTTCCTGATTGACTTTTCCTCTCAGACCCCACACAAGATGGGAAGGGTTGTAATTTCTGGGGAGGATTACATCACTAATCTTGACATGAATCTGATGTGTTAACTACAGTAAATGTACAGTTCATTTTTGCTAAAGCATGTGTACACACAGATTCATATTGCAGCCTAGATTGCTGTCATGTTAGAATGTGTTTGTGCATGTTTTAAAGAATAATACCCTCAGATGTTCACAGAAATCTACTTTGATGACACGTGCAAGCTTCCTTGTAAGTTTCTCTGTCTCCTGTGGCACTTTTTCATGATAAGTCCCTGTCTATATGGAGAAAGGCCCATCAAAAGCAGGAGATGATAAAATGGACAATAAGCGGAGGCCACCAGGTCCCCCTCCTCTGGGGGCCACAGATTAGGCCTCCTGCACTTCCTTTGGAAAACAGGCACCGGACCCAGAGGAAGCTCCTGTCAGCTGCGCTCCCTCACCTCCATGGCCTCTCTCGCTCTAACTCCCTCTCTCCACCACTCTCTCTCTCTCTCTCTCTCTCTCTCTCTCTCTCTCTCTCTCTCTCTTGCTTTTATTCTCTCTGTCTAGGAGATGAAACACAGGCCTTTCCATCCACAACTTGCCACTGTACTCCACCCGGATACCACAGGCCAAGCCTCATCAGGCTACTGCAGCATGTCACACTGACACTCTTCTCTTTTGTGTTGCCACTATGGTGACTGAATTTAAAAACTATTCTTTATGGATAGCCTTCCTCAGTACATTGTTAGCCATACCATGTGTCTAGAAGTGGGGGGAGGGGTAGTTACAGGCACACATAAACACAAATCACACAACACAATCTGTGAGTAGAAATAGAAAAAGAATATCCTGTGTTTTGCTGCCAGAGCAAGAGTGTCAGACAGTGGAAGGTGGTTAATAGTGATTGAGTATGGACACTCCCTTGACTGCAGAGCCAAATCGCTGTTTTAGTCATCAGACGGAAGATCCTTTGTTGCCTCCACCCTTCTACTGTCTGGAAGATGAACCAGACAACTACGTTAGGATGAGGTGGTTATTTGGCCTTTAATATCACAGGAGTATGTTGGGTCCGTCCTGTATCCTAAAAATGGCATCCCTATACAACTAAACTGCGTTCTCATTTATGTTTAGAGGGAAACATATTTTCTTTGTTTTTGACGTATTGCAAATCAATTCTAATCAAAAGTCTGCAGGACTTTGATCGCTGTGTATCCCATGTGCACCCAAAATTCAACATTGACTTTTATCTTATGCAAGTTAACTTACGTAACATGATTAACTAAAGTATGTAACTTAAGTTTTGTAACAGACTACTTATTTTAACCCAACCCATGATCTTTTCCTCAACCTAACTACATAGTTTTGTTTCAATTCACAGTGTTAACCATTGTAACCACGTAGTTAAACTGCGACCGTTTCACAACGTGCACCTGTCGCTGGTACGATGAAGTGTTGAAACAAACCTATTCCAGATGAAAATGTGTTTCCCTCAAAACGTAACTAAGTGCAGTTTAGTTGTATGGGGACGTGATTTTTAGGAGACATGGCTGGTTGGGCTGCATCATAACTGTAGCATATTTGTTGCTTTTGTTTTTTGCACTTTTGCACTTGAAAAGTTGAACTCATAAGCAGTAATCACACCTTTACTCAATTCAATATTTTAAGGAGTTTTTGCACGACAGCCTCTCTTAGTCTGTTATGCAGTCACTGGACTTTCATTTTCACAATCAACACGTTCTTAGTCAGGCTGTTGAAATCTTTAAAATAAATTATTCAAGCCGTGTTAATTTCTTCAACAAAAATATTTTCAAGACAAAAACAAGACTAATACATTGAAAAGCAGAAACTAAATGTATTAAGTTTTTTGTCAACAAATAAAAGAAATTAGATTGTGAAAGACGAAGAAATCGACAAATGAAGTAATTACTGTTTTAAAGCAATGCTTATTTAAAATAAGCTGGAATTAGATATTGTATCCTCTGTCTTAGTAAAACTATGTTATTGTAACTGATTGAACCTATGGATTGAACCCTGGCTCCACAAAACCTAAATTGTAAAAAACTGTAGTTTTTGCAGTATTCAACCTACCGCTGACTGTAGTATGTATCCTGTCTGGCACACACAATGCCAAAAAATCATGCTGAAGTCACAAACCCTAATGATTGACATGTTTAGTGTCACATGTGTGGTTATTATTCCATCCAGGGGTTGAGTTCTGGTCTGTGTAGACATGACAGGCATTTCAGAAGACTGTAGGTTCTATTTCCAGCAGAACCGCCACAGGCAATTTGGATCTCCTGCTGGCCAAGTAGTGCGCCTGATGTGGGCGCACATGGAAAGCCTAAGTGAGTAACTCTGTCAGGCTTCCCTGCAGGCCCAGTGGCCACTGAAGGCTGGTACACTATGCCCTCTTCACCACAAACACTGCCACAGGTAATGTTTTCCTGAAGTCATGCCAGTGTTTTAAGAATTTCCATGCATTGAGGAAAAAGACCCAGGCCTGCCTCCTGAAATACAAGCAGTCTTTTCAGCCAAGACCGGCACTAATGTAGTCCGCCTTTACAGACAGCGAGCAGACTAAAGCTCTCCTGTCCTGGAACCAAAGAGGTGAGAGGATTAGGGCTTGCCACAACATTTAACAACACTGAACCTTGTTTGATTCAATCAAGCGTGGTAAGAAGCAGGCTCTGACCTAAACCTCCTGTTTTTGACCCTGCGTGTGTGTGTGTGTGTGTGTGTGTGTGTGTGTGTGTGTGTGTGTGTGTGTGTGTGTGTGTGTGTGTGTGTGTGTGTGTGTGTGTGTGTGTGTGATGAGTGTGCTGAGTGAGAGACTTCTGGCACCTTGCCACACCATTAGCGAGTAGAGAGGGCAGACTGATCTTCAGGCAAATGTCATCATGTTTTCCCCTGACACATTTGACAAATTCACAGGAAAGTCCCATCAATTGTAATCAACATGCACCTCTGATGATATTAAAGGTGAGACACTGGTCCTTTCAGAGAAGCACTTACTTAATGTCTGAATGCTGAAGAGCCCCATACCAACATATACATGAGTCATTTTAATTTGTAATGCTTAATGTGTCAATGCTGTAAATGCTAGATTGACATTTTCAAAACTATGTTACTTAAAGGTCTCGCTCTTCACTTCAAGTTCCTAGGCCCCAACTGCCAACCCTGCCAAACCGGTACTCTTTCTGCATTCATTTCCTGTGTATGACTAAACAAATTAGATACAAAATGACCCTCAAACATTGAATGTGCCAACTGAAATTTTCAGAGTAAAAGCACAGCTAATGACTGAGATGTGTCTCGCTATCATTCCTTCCATTTCATATGAGCCAAAAACCATACCTCAGCCAGACATTTATACAGGTTCCGTGATTTGACAGGGTCTGGGCCTCAATCTGGTCGGGCTGGAGCAGTGCGAGCCACAGAGGAATGACATGTGATAAATGGGTCTTATCTGGAGGTTGTGGCATTGGGAAGCTGACTCTGTTTCCCTCCGATTACATTAGGCAGGAAAATGGGATGTGGGGGGAATGGCTGGAATTCCATACAACGAGGGGCAGACGCTCATTTTCACTTGTTTGCCGACTGATAAAGAGACCAGGAGGAGGCATGGAGGAGGTGTGCCAGACACGTCCTGGGTACATGTGAGGTCAGAGTATTATTTGCAATGACTGTAGTTTCTTTATCTAACACTATATTGTGAAGAGGGGGAATTAAATGAAGTCAGTTCAAGTTTAGTGTATCTGAGAGTACACAACCCGCTTTTTTGTTTTCTGTTTTTGTAAATGAAAGGTGGACACTATATGTGCTGCTCTCTGCTGACCTTAAGCCCCTGGAATAACAAACTGTTTAGAGCCAATATCCTGGTGACTGCATGGGTCCATACCAGGTGATTCATTACTAGGTACCAAAGTGACACATGTACTTGACTGCACTTGACTGAATTGTTTCCCAGTCACAGACCTCCACAGCACAATTTGGTCTAACACAGGTGTCACCCGGTCATGTATCGGCAGCATATTGCTCGGAGAATGGAAAAAATTACCTGAGAACTTTAATAGTTGTGGTTACTTTGAATGTATAGTGATAGAAAACTGCATTGATTTTGAATCTGACATAAATCATATAGCAATGGTCAGGGTGGGTAATTGTTTATTGTTGGTTTAGTAATTTGCACATTTTGAATTAATGTTTATATGAATTTTAAAAGTAGCATAGTCATTCCATTCTTGTTAATGTTTTTAAAAATAGATATTTACAAAAGTAGGTATTTAGTATAAAGTACTGTGTATAACATTTGAAAAATACAGGATGGACCCATTGATTTTTATCTATATCAAACTGTGATCAAGATTTGAAAGTTCATTTTTGACCCTGGAAGTTTGACAACGTTTGATAAGATAATCTTAATTCAAGGTGTACTTACTACCTTTATCTTTTTTGACAACCAATTTCCGTTAAATGCTAGACAATGCGGTGGAAAAATCCAACAACTGGCTCAATCTGGCCACTCAAATCTTGGTGGTTGAACTTCTTTAGACATATTGCTTAATAGTTCATGTTCATGTTGACATAACTGTATTTCGGCAGAAAGAGGGTTATTTCAGGTGGTATACTATAAAAATGATTTTGTTGTCAGGGTTGCTATCAGAAATAAAAATTGAAGAAAAAAAAAACATTATTTCTCCCTCTCTGAAAGGAAATAACATTGTTTCAAGATTTTGGCCAGATAGAAAACAGATATATAGTATGATATTGAGGGAGAGGGGAGAAAAAAGGAAGAGAGAGTGATTGTGATAAGAAGTAGCCAGCAGCCCAGACAAACATGGCGTGGCCCTTCCTTACTGACATCCTGAGGAGGAAGCTGTGGTGCTCTGGCCCCTCTGCTCCAGTCCCTCAGAGAGGAGCTCTTCCAACAGGTCATCGAAGTGAGCTAGGATCATCGCATATTAACACTTCCCTTCCTCTTTTCCTTTCTCTCTGACTTATTTTTCTATTGAACTCACCCTCAGATCAAAATGTACGTGCCATCTGCTTATTTGTCCGTTTAGATATCTCTCTGTCCATATCATCCCACTTAGCCTGCATCCTTGCTTGCTTTTTTGCTCCCACCATTGTCTCTTTTCTACAATCTCTATTTTTTCCATAATTTCCATCCACTTTCCCTTCTTGTCCACTCACCACATCAGTTATTTTCCACACCTGCTTGTCATTGTTCTGTATGTAAATCATCTACCAAATAACTGCAGATATCCACTAGACATGTAGGAGAGCTAGCAGAGGGAAACTCCTAGTCCCGGCTCCATAAATCACCATTCAGACAATCAAGCTAATTGCCGCTCAAATAGCTTCTAACGAAGCTCTAATTGAATACGTTGGCTAGTGCATTCAAGTAGCGCAGTAAGCTGAACTCTGGAAAGGATATTTTGGAGAGTGTGTTTCTTAGCAAGGCAGGCCTGCTGGCACCAGAGACACAGTGGTAAACGGCTCAGTTTAGCATTACAGTGGTGACTCCCTGTGGGCCTGTCCTCCACTGTAGCAGCAACCTGAGGAATTGCAGGCACTCAAAGAAAAGGCTAGAAAATAAAGAGTGAGACCAGAAGAGAACCAGGTTGTGCCAGTAAAATATGTAAGCCGCAGCAAACACCCGAGAGTAAGCCATTTACATACAAACTCGCAAGTGCATTTGTTTTGTTTTTTGTGCAAAATACAAAAGTGTGTGCAGTTTAAGTCCTAAATGTTTATAGTTACATTGTTGTTTTCAAAGAAATGGGCTCTCATACTAAAGAGTTGATAGACATGTTTTAAACAAGGCGTCACCGTCAAAACACAACTAGTCCAAAAAAACAATGAGCAAACCACTTTTTTTCAGCATGTTGAGTAGATATTACTGCCCTGTGTTGTTATTCTCCCTTCATTTTGTTCTCACATCTATTCATCCTCTGGCGTGGTTATCTGCCCTCTGCATGCCTGTCCAGCACAGCAGGGGTCCCCCGGGAGAACAAACCCACACCGGTGGGTATGGCGTAGTCCCACAATCCCCTCTCCCTCCCCCTTTCCTCTCCCACTCTGTCTGCCTGCTCCTGTCCCACTATGTCCCTGCCTATATGCCCCGCCAGTCTGCCTTATGACCTGGTTGCTGATAAGAGCAGAGGCCCTGCGGTGCCCAGCGCCTGGTGCCAGCACTTCCCTCTTATACAAAGTCAGTCGTGCTGTGTCACAGATGGGATAGGTGATCAAAAACCCAGCAAAAAAATAAATAAATTAGACAATGGGGTTCCCTGGCATGGTAGTGTGACCCTTTTAACCCTGTGTGGAGCAGCACATGTTAGCATGCTAACATGCTAAACTATGGTTGTGAATATGGTAAGCATTTATTTCATTTCACAATTTTGGTAATCCTTACTGTTATCCCGTTTATATTTCTGGCATTGTGTTCATTTGGTTTTTACACCTTATTGATCATCTTTATTGTTTATAATTTTTTTATTTGCACTCTCAAAAAATTGGCACTCTTTTCTACTTTGTACCGCAACAATTTACCACAGGATAATATATTTAAAAAAAAATAAAAGTCTGCAGTTTCTCTTTCTTTCTTTCTTTTGGATTTTAGATGAAATTTGACCTGAGAAGAGGACTCTGATTCGTTCAAGTTGGGTAAAACTTATTTTTGCCCCGCACTGACACCCTCACACACACACTCCTGCAGATACATGTTTACATACAACCCTTCACTCACTCTCTCACTCAATCAACATAATTCACTCAAAAGCACACCTATTACAACCCAGAGAGAGAGAGAGTGAGTGTGTGTGTGTGTGTGTGTGTGTGTGTGTGTGTGTGTGTGTGTGTGTGTGTGTGTGTGTGTGTGTGTGTGTGTGTGTGTGTGTGTGTGTGTGTGTTGTCTGGCATGGCTGAGTGTAGGTACTATTTGTCTGGACATTTATAACAAGGCTCATCAATCTTCTTCAGGGACTGTTCGGAGTTTGGATTAAAAACACCTGGGCCTCCGTGGGCTGACTCATGAGGTGGAAACATGCTCCTGCCCTGTCAGAACAGTGAAGAGCGGTCAGTCTAACACTACCTCAGACAGACAGAGATGGAGACCTGGGCAGGGTACAGAACCCAGCTGGTGCTGCGGCGCTCTGGGAGTTGTCTGAAATATTATCCCTTCTTCCAGAGCACCACTGGAAAGAAAAAGACAGCTTAGCATATAAACCTCTTCATTCAAACTCATAATAAATATGTTGGAAAAGATTAGAGGCAGAAGGAAGCAATCATTTTGCACCAGCAGTCGAGAAACATGCACTTATTGATGATAAGGTTGTGACTCACCATACAATGCATCTCGTACTGGTCGACGATTGAAGCCAAACATTAAAAAAGTTCCAGCAGTGAGAAGGATGTTGGCTTCCTTTGTGGTCTATTTGCCTTCCTGAGCTGGTCTTGGCTCTCACAAAGATTAAGTCAACTACAGAAACAAGAAAGGTGAGAGCTGAGGTAGAGTTACTGTAAAAGTGTGCCCATGTTGAAAGGTTGGTATTATCCACAGAGGAAGGAAGAACAGGCAATCTGAGGGTGTTTCATAAACATTCCTGAGCAAAGCTGAAGCAGTGCAAACAATAAACCTTGTCTGAGGAGAAATTGAAGGCAGTCCCTGCAAAGAAAGATGATAAAGACATAGTGTGTGTATCTGTGTGAATATGTGATCGTGTGTGTGTGTGTGTGTGTGTGTGTGTGTGTGTGTGTGTGTGTGTGTGTGTGTGTGTGTGTGTGTGTGTGTGTGTGTGGTTGAGAAAGGTGCTTTGACCCCGGTCAAGTCACTTGACTTCTCGGCACCTCTGCCTACCCCAGCTGTATCAACACGTCCTCGCTCTACCCAGGCAGGCAGGCAGTGGGCCGGCGGTGTGTCAGGAGCCTTACTTCAGCCCATCACACAGAGACTGACTGGGTGTTTGTGTGAGTACGGGTGGAGGGGATAAAGGGTGGTGGGACCTGCACTCCTCACCACAACTCCACTCTATGGAATTCAAATTATTCCTCTCCACCCCCAACGTCCCCCACTGGCAACCATGCCCTGAGTAAACAAGCAGCTGGGGTCAGGGGCAAAGCAATCAGCACCACTGGGTAGCTCTTAATGGATTGCTGTGTTTGCTGACAGGTGGCTTGGTAGTGCCGCTAAATCAATATGAAATCAGTAGAAGCCCCTTTTATGTCATGTTGTAATGCAATAATGATGAAGTTACATTGATCTTTTGGCCATAAAAAAAGATATTTATGTGTATATTTAATTGTAAATCACCCCTGCATCACTTAATACTCACTTTGTAAAACTTTAGTTTCTTAATAAGATATCAAAACATTGTTTTCAATGTTTGAATTTCTGCATACATTTTGCACTTAGCATTTGATTACTCAAATAAAATGTTGGAATGTAAATTATAGCGAATAAAAGGTGATTTGTGCACACAGAACCAGAGATTACCACCTCACAATCCTCCTCGTACCCACCTGAGATCTCAGCAGTTTATAGCATTGTTCATATCGTGCTTCACTCACTACGGCCGGCAGCCAGAAGAGGATGTGGATATGGCTGAAGAAGAAGGAGAGAGGAAGAGGGTTGTTTGTCTAGACATACTGTATAATATGAACACCAGAAATCTGTGGAATAATGGTGTAACTCGCCTTCAGAAGACAGTAAGGAAAGATGGACTATCACATTGTTTCAGGGTATAAATGGGTATAGGCTAACTCATTTTTCAGAACAGATTTGTTAAGATGATAAGACACTGCTTTCAAGGGTGACACAAATGTCACACCACACTGCTTGAGCAGCTGTTAAAGATATGATGCATGTTTCATTTCTATCCCTTTTCAAATGGATTTAAGGATGGTGGATGACATTAAAAGAAAAAAAGTCTGCTACTTTGCTAATCCTCTCTGAACCTCTAATATCATTACTGTGGTAAATTCAACTTGGGGGAGGAGGAATGAATGGGCCTCTTTGTTTTATTATTATTATTTCTGGCACGGAGAACCACACACACGTCTGTGCAGCGCTGACCGAAGGTCTTTACCCAGATGGCAATGGTGCTACAACTTATTGTACAACAAACACATCTTTCAGGGTTTCCAGCCAGCACCGGCCTCATATGGGCTGGGACAGGGGCCAAACAATGCATTACCTCTCACCGCCTAACCTCCACTGCTTCCATCCCACATAGTTAGCCCTCCTCTGAACGGGAGCATCCCAATCCCCAGGCTGATTTACTGTCTGAGGGACGCTATGGGTTTCCTGCTCCAGAGTACACAGAAGCCACAGTAGGACACAGCATGCAGACAAATATCCTTTAACACAATCTATGGAGAAAAAGGAACATTCAGACGTGTAATTGCTTATCAAATATTGCATGGTTACCATTGGATGACAAATGACTATTTAGAGTTGAAAGCATTGGTGGGACCTTGAGTGCTTGGGTGTGCGGCTCTGTACAGTCTGTGTTCTGACAGCTGGCAGAGGAAAAAATTAACCTGGCAGAAACCTGCTCTCCACAAAAAAAGCAGTCAATAACAGGAACTCAATCAAACTGCCCTGGTTTCCGGTAAGCTATGCACTCTGGACTGCCTGGTCTGACAGAGGCTGGCTCGCTGAAAGACTGGTTGGCTGCAGGTCGGCCCCCACCGCAGCACGGAGAACTCTCAGTTGGCTCTGTTGTACCACACTCATTTGTACCTCGTCTGAATGAGGTTTCGTCTTTTATTCAGCTGGGTTGAAAAAAATGTGCCTGCACACTGCTATGGTTTGCCAAAGAAAGTACTGAGCCCCAGCCTCAAGTCAGGTTAATGCAACATAAAGATTTGAGTTATCCTGTGCTTGCTTTTCAAGGCACATGAAGTTATTAAAAATAGAAAACGTTTGGAAACACACACTTACTATATATGTCAGAAAAATAAAATAATTGAGAATGAGCAGTGAGTTTTTATAGTGATATTCCACCAAAATGTATCTTGTGAGAATGATAGGGTCTGCATGCTGTAGAATGTCAGATTCCAACAGTAACATGTTTCATGGCAGGAGAAAACTATAAAAACGTCCATAGAAACTTGTCAAACAACTCCTGTATGTTCTGTACTGTATCTTCCAAACTGCATAGATTAAGCGTGTTAAAGGCCGTCTCCTGCTCTTCCAGGGTCAAATCGTGGCCCTGAAATGCTCTGTCCTGGCTGAACTCTAACGCCTAGAAATTACATTTATATACCACAAATTTGCCAATAACATTTTGTTGAGAAATGTAATTTCTGCCTTGATGTGTTCACAAGCAGCATTTCTCCAGCCGAGGAAGTGCTTTGTTTTTGTAAGTACAAAGGTCGGAGGAATTTGAGGTGGACGGTGATCATACAATGAGCAGGACTTTGACACCAAAAACCAGATCATCATGAGCCTGGCGTTTGGTTAGCTTTAGGCAACGACTAGGTTAGGGAAAGATGATGGATGCCAGTGATACCATTCAGTATCTGCGACGGTGCAGATATGTTAATTGTTAGCGTTTCCTCATGTTGATAACCCAAATGCATTCTGGGCAGCATTACGTTTTGTCAAAACGTATTTGATGTTGCAAATTAGTTGTATATGAATGTCTCTCTAGGAAAGTGTGTTGCCTATAGCTCACACAGTGGCTATACCCTGATTGCTTTAATACCAAAAGACAAAACAAAGCATGACTAACGTCTAGTTTATCTTCATAAATGTAGTCAAGATAAGAAGAACCGACTGAAGGTTTCATGAGAAAGAAATAACTGGAAGGCATAAACGCTTCTATTTAATTCTAATTAAATATGGTGGTTGAATGTCTGCTAGAAGTGGTGCAAACTGATACAAGCAAGATAGTGGTCAGGAGACAGCACAAGGTGGATGTACTGTACGTAGCGGCACACGTGGCACCTAATGTCACAGCCAGTAGACCTCCAGAGTGACAAGCAGTGTTGGCAGGGGTGAGCTCTCCACGCTTGGATTCCACAGCGCCTGTCATCACCTCTACCTTGTTTAGTCTAAGTGTCACTGTCTATCAGCTCACTGTAACACAGAAATATTCCTCTTTTTTCCCTGCAGACAAAGGAGGAGGCAGTGCCCTGAAAATCAAATCAAGAAGCGAGAAATAAGAGACATTTATAGGAACATTTAAAGTCATTTTTTTCCAGATTTTACTCTGAATGAGATGCTTTCCTTTACATTTGCACCTTTTGTTCAAGTATACACAAATAGGCCAATATTGTACTTGAGGTCCCATATGCGCAACTTTATTCTTCATGCAACAATAAATGTTTTTCTTTTGCAATTCAGGTCTGCAGGCTCTTTTCCTCTCTGCTTATTTGTTTATAGATGATTATCAAATGCCAATTCCACATTCATTCTTCTGGCCAATATTCCTCCCTAGTTGTCAAGAGGTTGTTGTCTTTACAGTTGTATGATGACACACTATGAATAAGGCTAACAGGTGTTTATTTTCTCAACTGTTTTAAACCAGCTGTTTTAATTGTTCTTGGCTTCTGTTTCAACTGTGACTCGGCTTCATTTCATCAGCGAACTCACCACCCAGGATCCAATGCATCCTCAGTTGGCAAAAAGCTTCAAACATTTGTATCAGTCATGACAGTATAGGTAGTAGTGTGAGACACAAGAAAAGTTTTTTTATAACTCGGGTCTTCCTGCTGACATATCAGCAGTAATATTTTGTACAGTATCCTAACTGATACACAGGAAAGCTTTACAACAGAGTGAGCGATCAGTTGAGGGATTATTTCTTAAAAAGTGAAGTGATTGCAGTTATTTAAATCACTTATTTGGAAGTGAAAATAAAGCTCAACATACCCAAATATTCCACGCCATGATAGATAAGTTGATCCATTCATTCTCTCATTCGCTCTGAAATGCAACAGACAATGGAAACATTGCTTAAAGTAGGTTTGGTAACACATTACAATTTAATTGTCAATTAAATTGAAGCACTTAGCAATTGTAATGTTCACCATTATTTCCAGTTCGAAAGAAATGGTTCATAGTATTGTTTTATTGTATGGTTATTCATGTGTAGTAACATAAAATGTTTTTATCACCCTTTTGAATGATGGCCAAAATTACAAAAGTATGAGTCAAATTGTACATAGAGAGAAGTTTATTTTGGTCATGATGACTGCCAGTAGTTCACTAAGGCTCTGAACTACATGTGGACAACTGTAGTAAAATATTTGTCTAACGTTTTTTATAGTATTTCTCATCACATTATGTTGTTAGTCTATTACATTTAATATGGTCGGAACCACTCTACAGGTTGTCACTGCACACAAAGGCTATAGAAACAACAGGGTGGTGTTTCTTTTACATGTTTATGCATATGGATGCTTGATTATCCTACAGAAACTGTTGTTAGAATATAATTAATACATGTAAATTACTTGTTTTGTCTTTGGGTTTTTATATATTATTTGATCCATAAATTAAAACTTACTAGATTCATTCAAAACAATCGCAGTCTATCAAAAGCACGACGTCTACCACAGATGTGTAATATTTGGCTGCATATGTCCCTGCTACACACATCAAGTTTCCCTTATGAATGTAATAAATGAAGAAAAAAAAACTAATGATGCAGCTTTTATGATAGAAGAGGAAGAACTTGATGACTTTGCAGGGAATAGAAGTCCAAAGCTGATGACTAGGGCATCAGGTAACAGCCGCCTCATTGTGTGCAGTTTGGGCTTCAGGCTTAGTGATGACCCCTCTGGAATCTCATGCCCCTTTTATCAAACTCCCAAAGTTATTAACACCTACTTATGAGATGTCATATAGGCGCCACCCTCTGGCGGGAGACCTCAACTACACTTAGCAACAACTTCATATCACAAAATATTTTTAGTCTTTCATCAACTTGTCTCATATGATTCCTGCTTCAACAGCCCTGCAAAATAAAATAATGAGTGTCCTAATATTTCATATAAACACCATCACCTCCCACATACACACACAGACCACCATTCTCTATCTCCACACTTTCTCACACTCTTGCTTGCCCTACCATGTTTAGAGCCATGGCTTGGGACTAATTGAATAAGCAGCGACCCTGTGGACCGCCTCTCTGAGGGATTAGGATATGATCTCAAAAGAGCGCTCCTCTGAGGGCAAACACAGCCAATTTAGAGCCATTTTATGCTCTGCGCTCCAGCACACGAGAGGCCGGAATGAAGGCCACACACACACACACTAGAGAAAAGTAATTCATGGGCTCTCAAATCAAGCATGCTTTAAATTCTGGTCTTTCTCTTATGAAACACAGCTGTTTTTTCTTTTCTGTTTTTTGTCTCCCCAAATACTGCAGAGACCATTAATTATCAAAAACTACCTCTGTATGCAAGACACCTGAATTCCACATGTTCATATACTGTAACAGCAGTTAAATGTTAAGTAATTATTACAAACAATATATCATATTTTTTGAAAAAAGAATGAACAATTTTGTCATTTTGTTCAAAATGTATGTCTGTTAATAATTTGATTGTATTTTTAATCTCTGTATTTTTTTGAGTCACCTAGCAGTAACCCCTCTAATCACCCATGTGGCTCTACACCAAGGCTTTGTTTCATCAAATGAATTGTCTGAATCCTGTTTTTAATGATGCTTCCATTATGTTTATTAAAGTCCTCTATATGAACCGTTCCTTGTAATTCTAAAAAGTGAAAGTTTAAGTTACACATAAGAATCCCTGGAGATCTAATGACCCATATTTTATTTTTGGAAAACTACTGCAGTCTATGAGCACTGCAGAATGGTTGTCCAGTTTTTGCAGCCTTTCATTTCTGTAAGGCATTCTTATTTATATATAGAATATAGTTTAGAAAATATTTTTTTCATCTTAATTGCTACAAAATATACCTCTATTAAAAATATAGCTTTATTTAAATAATGTAAAGATGCTTTCATGCCAATATTATTTTTTAACTTTAGCAGCAGGGCAGGTTCTGTAATCCACCAGTCTTTTAGTCTTTTTCTCTCCCTGAAATTCATAAGCATTCACATCACCTTAAACACAATTTCTATGGGCTCTAGGGTTCAGAGGAAGCAACTCAAACAGTGTGTGTTTTATTACATGCCTCAGTAATCCAGGAAAGGGGAAGCACATGTCTTGGTGAAATACGATCGAATTCAGATTATCTGTGGATATTTTGCCCCGTTTTAACCTCTCACATAAAATGAATCATATAAAAGTCTATCCTAATTCAGTATACGTTATTCGGAGAGTCTTCTTCTTCTCAGAGCGGCCAGGGCAGTAGTTTATGTCTGCCTCTCTTTTTCCAGCTGCCTATTAGGATTGTGGCTTCCCCTGTGGCGGTGTAT
Organism: Sander vitreus; assembly: GCF_031162955.1. Lineage (NCBI taxonomy): Eukaryota > Metazoa > Chordata > Actinopteri > Perciformes > Percidae > Sander > Sander vitreus. Next base: position 13,670,476 of record NC_135866.1, read on the forward strand.
TTCTCCCCCCTGGCAGAAAGAGAAGTATGCCATTAGTTCACCAGACCTGCCATTGCTGTCAAAATATGAGTGGGGAGTAGATCTATTAGATACCTATATTTCCTGGTAGGACAGCCTCCATCTCTGCCTTCCCCCTTGGCACATTAAATAGGGAGACAAAACCCAGATGACTGGTTCTGAATCTATGAAAACATGGACTAAGTACACTGCTTTGGATGTGGATTCTAAAAGAAAATAATGAAAAAGCCACTGGTGGAAAAAATTGTTTCTCAGAGGACATTTCAATTGAGAAGACACAGTTTGCTGTCATGGTTAGCTACAATGCCAACTGCAGATTTGTATTTTCTTTTTTCACTTTTCCTGTTGATTTGATTTGTTCTATACCTTTTGGAGAACTTTTATCAAATGAGAATGTTTGCAAGAAATTAAACTTTAACTTCCACCATCCTTCCCACAAACAAAGTAAATCATCTTGCAGTGACGGTGCCAGTTGCAAATCCTCCATGCGATCTCACCTCATCTGTCTTTATCATGAGAGTCAAAAACAGTTGGAAGCCATCTATGGTATTTAGTACTGGGTTTCAGTTCCACAATGAAGCGGGCCTGATTCCTTAAGTAGCAGAGGGAATGGTGCAAGAAAGATTTGTAATAAAAGCCTGCTCAGGTAAATCACTTTTCAACCTGTCATCACCCGCAAGGGTAATATTATTGGAAACAGGCGGTGTGTATAACATGTGGATATTGGCTACTCGTTTCACGGTCCCTTAAGACTTGGGCACCGATGAATTCCACACTTCTTTATGAATTATCTTTAAACCTCGATTTGGCAGACATTTTGATGGCTTTTTTCCGCTGCCAATTATTTGATAACTCAGCCTTCTATGTATATACTTTAATTGCAACTTAGAGCATCTTTAACTTGTCCATTGTCTGGGTTCCAAGGAATTATTCAGATTTATTTAAGTAAAAGTAACACTGTAAAGACAAAGAAAATCCATTACAAGTAAAAGCTCCACTGAAATTAGTAAAAGTACAGAAGTATTATTAGCTACATGTACTTAAAGTATTAAAAGTGAAAATACTCAATGCAGAAAATTGCCCCATGTGAGTGTTATAGTATTAAATATCACATTATTGGATTATTATTACAGATGCATTTATGTGTAAGCAGCATTTTACTGTTGTAGTTGGTCAAGGTGGAGATGATAACAATTTTATATACTGTTAAAAAAAATGACTAATTTGGGTCAATAGCACACACTGTTATCCCAAATTAGTTGACTTTACTAGAAATTTGGTTAAACCGTTTAAGTTTTTAAGGTGAAACTTAACAGGTCAAGTTGTGTAAACACAGCGCAGTAAGTTGAGGCAGTAGACAAATCAAGTTTACATTAGTAGTCATTACTAAAAATCATTAGTAAATATGAATTATTTTTTTCTGAAGTCATGTTGTCTAAAATAAGCATGTTAAAAGTTAAAGCTTTAGTGCGTAACTTTTTCATATCAATGAACGCCGTTACATTCAAGCCAAATGAGTTGATACAGTACAAAGCTAATTAAGACTATCAACTCCTCAAAACTCTCTCGGTATTTCTCAGTATGGCTATGCTCAGAAACTGGTGTCATCCGGCAATTTTCGCGCGCAGAAAATCAAGTAAAGATAATTACCTCTTCTGCAGAGTCCATTATGTTTTTTAAATCCTCTGTGTTGTCCTTGGCTACTAGCAGCTGTGTGAAGGAGGGGTGGGGGTGGTGCACGATCACAGAAGGCTTGTATCATGTGGATATGCCAACAGCTTGTTTGTCATTACTTAGAATTCAATTCCTCATGGTGGAGACAGAAACTACGCACTAGAGCTTTAAACATGCAAAAAAAACATAACATATAAAAAACATTAGGCTGCTTACTGCTAATACAGAAATTATTTGCTAATGTAAGTAATGCTTATTTTCCTTATAAATCCTTTATAATTTCACTAATGATCTAAAAGAAACAATTGCCTGGAACACAGCATTACATCCATGCTTCAGCGCAGTATAGTTCAAATGACCCTACCCCGCCCATACTGACACTTAACATCCTAGTTATCTCTGCTTAATATGATCTGTGCACTGCATACTTTATTAATTATTACAAACAACTAATGTGATTTAGTAATGAATATGTTTTTTAACAAAACATGAAATAATAAGTAGTGACTACTAAAAAGTTGAATTAAAACTAAACCTGGGTTTACAGTGCACACAATGCAGAATTAACTTTACTCAACTTGACCCATAGTTAGTGCCTTTTTTTGTATTACTGTGGAGTTATTCACTCAAACTAAGATTTGGAAGTTGTGCTAGTTGTTGGGATTTTAACCCTGTGAATGCTGGATGTGTATTAGCCGCTTCAGGGCTCCTATCAGAGAGCACGAGTTACCAGGTGGAGTTCGACTTTTTACTTGGTAGTAAGATGGTGCATTACAGGCAGTCACAAACTGTACATTGTTGGATAACTGCAACAATAGCTGAATAACACGGTTCGTGAAATGGGCATGTTATTTTTAATCTATTGATTCGTGTACACGGACACGTTAATCTCGTTTATTTCGTGGTGGTCAGCACGTAATGGGAAGCATCTATACGGAGGTTGGGTTTAAGAAAAGAAGAACAGGCAAAGTTAACGTCACATGCTGTGATCACGAAAGATGCTTCCCATTGAAATATATTAGTTTAAAATACGTGCTGATCACCATGAAATAAACCACATTAATGTGTCCATGTACACGAATCAGTAGATTATATAACGTAACCATTTCACGAACTGCCGTGAGACTGGTTTGCAACATAAAGAGTACTCGTCTCTGACTTCGGTACAGGCAACTGCCATAATGAAAGAAACACGTGGACATCTCAGGGATTTCTTACTTAATTAGCGTACGTAACTAACGTAGCCGTAACTAACGTAGTCGTAACTACAAAATATACCTCTATTAAAAACCGGCACAGTCTCTGTAGCGTGAGAAATTCAAAACACTAGTTGTACTATGTAGATATTACACTCAAAACTGTAAAAGACACTTTAACAATCAGTAACCATTAGAGATAGTAACCAAAGAAATAAACTGGGTAAATAACCCAACATTAATATTAAAAAAATAACACGAACACTGGGTGAAAACATCCACTGTCTAGTGTAGCTTTCTACCCATGCATTCATATTTTAGTAAGGTCATCACATGTTTTGTATGAAAAACCATCATTTGAAAAGCAAACATCATATTGTGTACAAAAGTGCAATATTTTAATAATTTAAGTAAGTCTCAAAGAGACTGTTAGGAACAAACAGCCTATATCGTCGTATGGTTTGGAGGGCTTGTTGGAGCAAGTAAAGTACAAGTGCTTTAACAGTAGGCTACTTGAGTAAATGTACCTGGTGACTTTCCACCACGTTTGGTGAAGCAAAATAAATGATGTACTAATTCTGTAGCTGAAATCACACAAATTAAAAAAAACAAAAACAGTTTTTTTTTCTAATAAGATATCGCAGTCTAATTGGCTTCTGGTGAAAAAGTTAAGTTTGTGCTCACAAGAAAATTAATTCAGCAGTTATTTGACTACCCCCTCTGTCTGGCCAAAGCCTTATCCACTAAGCTGAGTCGCAGTGCGGTCCACTGTTTGTGTGAGCTCTGAATCGGCAAGCTTTACAGGCTTTCCTCTTCCCCAGGCAGGGCGGAGAGGCTGCTGACTCCACATTCTCATCCCTCTTCCTCCATCTCTCCATCCCCCAGTGTCCTGTTTACTCTCTGCAGCCCTGCGGCCGTGCCACCTCGGAGACACTCCAGACCACCAAGGTCCTGGCGGCTGCTTCGGATTGGCCGGGGACGACTCTCACCATGGGAACAACGGGGAGACATGCTAGAGTGGGTGGGGGAGTGGTGCTCACGGTGGCTTAGTGGTGGGGATTTTTTTATGTTGTGGACCAGGCAGCAGGGTGAAGGTATGATTAACTGTGGCCAGGCCTTGGCATTCAAAATATATAAGGATGCTGTTGCATTGTGTGGCCAGGTGACCTCTTATAGGGCTCCTCCACGAAGAACCCAAACCATGAAACCATTATGAAAAAGAAATCTTACTGTGACAACGGAGAAAACTTAAAATGTTGCACCCTTTCAGTTACACAGGCATTGAATAAGAACAGTTTCTTCTTGCAGATTCTACCGTTACATTATGTCTCAGCTCTGGTTGGCAGGAGGTTTTCATACCATCCTACTTAAATTTCCTCTATAGCCATGAATGTAATGGGAGATGTTATTTTTGACACTCGGAGAAAACGAGAGGGAGGTCATGTTGGCACAATAATGTTCTGGGATTCTTTCCAGATCTTTTGTTGCCCTCTGCTGGTTAAAGCTTGCACTGTTATCCTTTTCCCAGTCAGCAATAATGTGGTGTGATTTGGGCAAAACTACAACCTACTGCAAAAGTAATCGCAGCAAGCTTCATCATGGCATCTATTTTTGCATGGGTGGTCCCCTTTACATTGCTGAACTCAGTGGCAGCAAGCTCTTGCTAAAGTAAGAAAGCATTAGTCCAATTTGGGGCAGTAAAAGGAGTTCTGCTTAGGTTAGTCTGTCAACGACCCTTCAAAGCAAACAGCATTGGCAAAGCAGTGCATGCAGCTATTGAAGGGTTTTCTCAAAACCCTCACTGGCAGGACATTGTATTCTCTGCAAGAAGGCTGTCATTGTGGAATGATGAGGGAGTAAAGGGGATATTGGTTTCTGTTTTGGAAACGTTGCACATGAGGTGTTCAATGGCTACTATTTGGGGGCAGACATCCAGGCTGCTGGAGAAAAAGAGACTGGGACGGGATACAGGTGTTTGTACATTAGCCTCAACATGGAGCCACTCTGCACTCACTTTCTGCTGAGTTTTTGGAAAGTGGGTTCCCGCTCCGAGGCAATCAGCAGTGTTTTTCCCATGCTGATGTGTGCTGATGTGAGATCTGCGGGCCCACAGGTTGCACTGGCCTCTCCCTTTCAGACAGGAGGGAGGGGGTCTGCTGAAACAGCACATAAAGGGAAGGGGGGAGGCTCGGAAAGGCCCATGATCGAGCAAATTACGTTTGTGTACTTTTAATAAGGAGTAACCAACTAAGCGTTTTCTAAAAGGGTCTGCATTAAAGTGGATTGCTGGACTATATTCTGCAAAGACTGCTGTGAGTAATGAGCAATCCTCACTTGTGTGCAAAAAAAGAGGCTTCACAACTGAGTCTCAGAATAACCTTTAAGTTCAGATATCTATACCAAGATAGGAAAATACAACAATAAATACGTTTCTAAAAAATCCATGCAGCTTTTAGTTGAAAAAACAAAATGAAAGACAGCTTTCAAGTTTCTACAAAAAGTCAAACTAAAACAAAACCTGGAACACCAAGGGAAAAGGGGGAATTGTGGGCACTGGCTCCAAAGTGTTTGTGTAGGGTCTTCAAGATTTTGACAGCCACAGGATATGTGTGGGCCATTGTTAGTCCCTCTGAGTGCTACCTCAGTGGTACAACTTCCTCCTCTTCCACCAATCACCATATCCACACACACACACACACACACACACACACACACAACTTCATGCATGGATCAATCACGACAATGCATATTTCTGTTATACATGTGTAATTTACTAACTAAAACTTGACAATTGTACTTCATTTTCAAACTCAAATGTTACTCATTTTATTTGTGACTTTTTATTTTGAAATGTGAGATTGAATTTGCTCTTTTATGACATTACAGTATTTGCTACATTTACATTGATTGCATGAATCAAAAGTCCTCTTAACTGAAACTGAATTGCATAATTTGTAAAGTGAAGAGAATACAGACATTGTAGACTGATTCTAATAATGATCCTGTATCAAAAGATGTGGAAAAATTGCTTTGAAGTCAGGGCCTTACTTTTGATTTGATTTAACTAATAAATAGTAAACATAACATTTAAAAATGAAAGAAAGAAATACTGAAATATGATTGATAATGCCTTAAAAATGTTTTTAAAATCTTAAACTCTATAAACAATATTTGATTTCACTTGAGTCAATTGATGGATTGTATGAAATGTAACCTATTTATAATTACATTAAAAAAAAACTTCGTTTTCATGAATAGATGAAAAACACAATTGTCTTTTTTACTTAATACTTCTATAAAACAGGTCACAAAAGAATTAAAAAATGTAAAGTATTAAAATCTTGTCCACATATTAAAAACGCAGCAAGCAAAATCTTTATATCAAATGTTTTTCCTTCATCTCATTTAAAGCACACTTTCTTAATATACAGCCTTTTCTCAATCTGTAAAATATGTTGCTACAGTATAATACTGACCATAATGATGACTTGCTAAAGTTAAGGCATCAGATCTTTCTTTTAACAGTGTGAAACGCAACCTTATATCATAGAATATTAAGGAATTGGACCACTCTTTAGAATTGTAGAGATATTTGTAGAGATACTTGTATATTCATATGTTGTGGATTTAACTGTTAAAATAAAACTATGTCTCTACCTGATAGTATTTCCCAACTGTAATAAATCTCCGGCCTTTACCAGTAAGAGCATGAACATCATCCAAAACGCCCGTGAATAGACACAGACACAGTAAATCTTTTTCGCCTGCACTGCCTGCCACACAACACATAAAATGTCTCCCTCAAAATGGGCTCTTTGTGTGGTCAAGTGAATATGGCCTGAAGAATGAACCGCAGCACTGTGACTCTTTTCCTGTTTCCCCTGTCTAAAAGCAGACTGGACTGAAATGAAGGCAGGCTGCGAAAGAAATGTCCAAACCATGAACAAACCAGCAATGCATTTTTAGCTTAAATATGGTCAGATATCAGTGGTTCCCCTCACGGTTTACCAAGCCCCCCCATGATCAAAACCCGAGAGGATGTTAATGTTGCAGGACAATAACACAAATGAGGTTATTTGGCTGCGGTGGTTGTATCAACTTTCTCGAAATATGCGGGGTTGCAAAAGTACTTATTTTTCTTTAACAAGATACAAACTGTCATGACAGAAATCATTACATCGTCTGCGTCACCTCACTCTGACCCTTGTCTCTCAGTTTCAGGGTTGTGTCATCCATCGAATTCTGCTCTCCTGTCTTGAGCTCCATCGTGGGAACCATTTCACACTACAATAGCAGCAGCCGTACGGGTTGCCATTTAGATGCCTTGTGCTGTGTTTTTGTTGGCTGTGGGAGTTGTTTTTGGGAGTCAGAAAGAACACGGGCTAAGGGGTCTTTTCCCCTCAGTATGGTCCCTGCTGTAGAGAGACCGGAGCTCAGCTCATCGATCACCATGCACTGGGAGGGAGGACAGACGCTGTGGGTGGTAAGGGAGAACATAACAGAGAGATGTACAGTATGGATATGTATGAAGCTTATGAATGTCTAGTATTTGCTATGTTGTAACATGTGTGTGTGGGTGAGTGCGAGTAGATAAAGGGGATCCAATAAAACATGACAGGGGTATGTTGTGGGCAGGATAAGTATGTTTGCATGGGTAAGGGGTCAAGAAGGAGTTCATTTGTCTGGCTGGAAAGGTCTGAAGTGATAAAACATGCACACAAGCAGCATGTTCATACACCCACGCCTGCACACAAGCTTGTATTAACACACTAACCTCAGACACAGAGAACATGCTCCTGCAGTCTGTTTGAACAAGATGCTTGGCTCCATTTAGCTCCTTCAGCAAAGACTCCTCAGCAAGAGCTAAAGCATAAAAGAGCGAAGCACGTACACACACGGAGACCTGATGGATTATGGCTCTCTCGGCCACAGAGCCCTCTCAGCAGGGCTGGCAGACTGAACAGAGACCCCATGCAGGCCGAGGGGTGAGCCAGAGGGATGAGTAAATACTAAGTTGATGGAAAGGGCCCCATTGTGGGACCGCCTGACCAGCAGTAGGGCCCAATCTGGAGGTGATATGGAGCCAAGCAGATGACCCAACAGCGGGGGACCTCCAAGATCATTAAAGGCTTCAGCGTGGCCATTTGATCAGTGTTGAAACCAATGACTGAAAACACCTGACACAGCAAGCTGCTGTGTTTCCCCCTTGTCTGGAAATCAATCTGCGTGTGGGTGGGAGATGTTTTCATTTCAAAAGTCATGTTGTACTGTTACGGAAAAAATTGGGCGCAGAATAAAAGTATGAAGCACATCTACTTTACTTCAGGCTCCTAAGACTAATTAGACGTTTTACACATTGTAGAACATCATAAAATACAGATAATCTCGTTTTTAGGTCCTTGGAGGCAGAGGAAACAAGCTCTAAACACAGCATTGGCATATTATAACCTTTTAAATATGGGCATGAGCTTGTTAGCATAGAGTTGCCTATTTACATATCTAGAAGATACGGAGCAACATTAGGGTTAATTTGGAGTCATGTTTGTGTCTACCTAACAAATATAAGTAATTATCTATTAGCTATGTTTGGCCTCTACTAACTTCAGAGGGAGATATTTGGCTCTTTAAATGCTAAAAGCTCCATTATGTTCACCAGCTAGTTGCTAACTGTGTCTGTTTGTGGTTTGGTGCTGAGCAGGTAGTATAGTGTACAGTCGGTTTTTAGAGCGTTTTTTACTTAAAACAGCTGCCTATGCGGCTGAAAAAAAATGCTGTGAGAGTGGTGAGAGTAAACCAAAACATTAAAGTTGCACGTCGGAGAGCTAAACATTAAACTGAAATATCTATAGAGCTCCAGATTTGGGTGATAATTCTCTGTTGGTTCATCACTACGAGCGAACCCCTTTCACGTTGTCACATTGTTATTGTATGTAAAACTAGCTTCTGCTTAACTGTGACATTAACAGGATAATGGTAAATGCTAAAACATAGCATCACAGTGGCAAACACTGCAAACATTACCTAACTTTAGCCACCATAAGCTACTGGTCATACCAGACCAACTATTAGTTTAAAAAAAAGCTGAGTGTATTGAATTGAGCACGGGTGAGTTTTATTGCTTGCATTGAACTTTTCATACGCAAGAAGATAACCTTTTTTCTTTGAAAAGTAACACAGTCTTGCTTTAATTTAACACCATAAGAAAAATATTTTGGGTAAAGACTGCTGATATCCAGGTTTAAGATGACCACTTACTACCACTTATCCCATAATTGGACATTGTGTTCTTATTGGTGGCAAACCTCAGCGGTGCTAAAACCAGATCACTCACCCAGCATGTTCCCACCACTGGACGTGACGACACGTGTACTGCCATTAACTGAACATAAACGTGGTCTGTTCCTCGCAAATCAGAACCACCTGCCCCCGAGCCCTGAGAACTGGCTGGTCCTCTCTACGGACCTCCTTGGAGAGAGAGAGCGCCTCTTGTTTGGACAACCGTCAGGGCCAGCTCCGGGGCTCTTACATGAAACGAAGAGTGGAGCAGGGAATCTTACCCTTCACATAGACTCCGACAACCCCAGGCCTCGTCTCCTCCCTTCAGAGCAGGGCCCAATATTTTTTAATTACGTACAGGAAACTCCTGTTACAAAGGACACTTTCTTAGTCAATCTGCAGGGAGGCTGTGAGGAGTTCTGGGGTCACCCTCCTCTTTTTTCTCTCTCTGTCCTTTCTGACTAAGTGTGTGTGGGCGGTAGGTGTATCGACTAACAAACTAGAGAGCATGCCACCCAGAGATTCGGGTCACTGCTGACAGCCTACCTTCCCTAAGCAAAGATGGCACCTGGTCTGTGAATGCAACACCAAAACTTTACTATACAGCCAATATCCCCACCTCTTACCAGCCCCTCTCCAGATCAAACAAATCAACTTTAGCACCACACTTTTTGTTACATTCTACTGTATTGTAATACTTGTCAATAGTGATACTATTTTATAAAGCAGGACAAAGAAGTAGACATGTCAGTAAGCTTTTTTTAACGCTCAGCTTCTTAGCTCCGGTGGTCTCTAACTGACAGGAACTCAGGCACTATTTGTTATCTTTAGGCCCAATAAGTCCATCTGGTTTTGGTTTGGCTCCTCGAGATCGCCCCTGGAGATGTGGATGGAGGGGACTTAGGGGTGAGGCGGGGTGGTGGAGGGGCAGTTCTTGGAGGCTTTTTTCTCCTCTTAAATTGAATTTCTCACCATTCCAACCTGGGCCTCGGACCAGGGATAGAGCGAGAGCTTGCGTTCGGCTTCCAACCCTCAGGCTCCTGAAAAGCTCTGCAAAAAAAGTAAGGGGGGGGGAATACTTGTAAGAAATCAGTATCACCTGTTTTGCCAAACGATCTGCATGTTCGGAGTAATGGCTATTAACTTACTCAGAGTCTCTCTGCCTGTGTTTGTAATAGAAGAATGTATGAACTCTCTCTGAACCATTCCACCACTCCACCTGAAACATTGTGTGTCTTATGAAATGATGTGTGAAAATAAACAAATAGCAGACTAAACAGAGCTGTCAGTCCTTGAAATCAGGATGGAAAGTATTCAAAATTCATGTTTGGGGTTTTAATGTTGTAATGATGTTTATTTTTAATGTATGTATACTAACCCACGAGAAATGTTTTCCAAGAAAAAGCCAAAGGTCCACATAGTGTTGATGGTTATATACATGTACAGTAGCCAACACAAAAATAATCTAACTAGGTAGCTAGTGAGATGTAGATAGCTACATCTAGCTAGCCAGATGTACCTGTGAATGCATGTTTTTGTGTGTCCTCGTCAATTTTTGTCATTTCTTTTATATTTACAGTTTATTGTTTATTTATGTATGTATACAATCAATATCTCAGGACATTGTTCTTTTCCAACAAGTCATATTTTATTTAAAATCTCTGGATTTTTTTCTGTTTTTAAGTAGCCTAAATTAAGGATAGTTTAATGCAAAACCATAAAATCTAACTGAGCACTTGTTTTGGTTTCCTGCGTATGCTTCTGTGTTGTTGTTTTTTTTCAGTTGGCTCTGATATCTGATGTTCTGTAACTATTCCTATGGTGGTGTTCCATATTTAGCTGCACATCTCTCTTCTTGTCCACTTTCTAGGGAAAAAAAATCCACAAAAGGAGCTCAAGCTTAAGTCGATTTCAGGTTTTCATACAGTTGGAAGACAGTTTGTCTCTCTCATCCATCTCTTCTTGCCACTGTCCAGTGCACACACTACATAAATCAAGACTGATTTAAAATGAAAATAACCCAAAACTGTGAATTATTTTGTCGGCCCTTACAATTTTATGGCCGTGACAGTCTCAAACTACTGGATGTAAAAGTGGTCAACTACTGGGTTTCTATGTTTTTTGGTGGTACAGTTTGCTATCCTGGTATTTCTGTACAATTAAATACATGTTTCCCATGGTATTCCCCCATAAAGTCTGCACTTATCCTTGACTAACCTTGTGGGTTCTGTAAAATAAGACCTTACTGTCTTTTAAAGGATAGAGCAGGCTGAAAGTTAAGGCATACTTTGTGGAAATGTAGCTTGAAATGTACACATGGTCCTCACAAACTCACATTTCTCTCACTGTCATTCTTCTTTATTTTCAGTGCCTCAGCCTTTTCTGTGACCTCTGTAAAACTGTTGATACCCACATTTTTTCTCTGATATATCTGAGTCAGTGCCCCGTTCCCCCGACATCATCATCATCCCACACACTCAGTTTATTTTCTCAGGTGAACAACACTGTATTGCACACACTGGCTCCCTCAGATGCTCTTTATTAGGCTCCTGGAATCAGCTGTACTTTCACCTTAAGAGTGTGTTTGTGTGTTTAAGGTTTAAACAGACCTGGGATGAGATTGTAAAAATTCTCACCAAAAATAGTTCACTACAAATACAAGAAAATGCGTTACGAAGACTGTTTCTAATAAAGAGTGTTGTCCTCTTTTAAATGTTATTGTAAAAACTAAATATACCCGAAAGAGAACAAGGAATCATGCAGTTTGTTATAGAAAGTGTAACATCACTACAGTTGTGTATCTGTGACTATTTGAAAATGCTACCTATTGACTTTGATTGACAAGCAGTATATTGTTCTTCAAAACATAACATTTAACTCCAATGTACTAAAAAAAAGATCTCATTCATAGAAGTTTTAAGCTATCGTCTTAAGTGTGTTTTTGAGAAGGGGCCTTCACTAAGACCTCTATGCCTTGTTAATATTAGACGAGCAAATCCCTATCTTCTTACTTTACTCCATGCTGACCATAAAAGGTCAGAATCCTTAAAAATAAGGATTATCATTATACTGTAATTAAACTAAAAAAACCTCTTTATTTAAAAGCCACTGGTATTTACTGAACACTTTATTTTCATCTTGCCCACTGTTAATTCATGAATATGTATGTTCAATCTTTTTAAAACACTCAGCTGTACTGTATGTTATTAAACGGAACTGAACAACAGTAATAAACGGAACCATACTCTCATTTAAGACACAATTTCAGTTTAATGGATGTGTACACACTTCACAAATACATGCTGAATTTGAAATTGTTAACACTCGGTGAGCAGCTTCTTTTACTAGCATTCTGTGTTCAACAACAATTAATGTAACATTCATAATGGAGTTGAATTAAAACGTGATATGTAGAGCTATAGAACATTATATCAACTTAGGCAACATTAGGTAGGTAGTGTATTAGTTTCACTGAACCTTCACAGAAGGCATTTCAAGGATTTTGTGGAACAAGCATCTACAATAGCATGAATATGCAACTAGAGTGAAAAAGAGTTTAAAAAAAAAAAGTTTAAAAAAAAGTTATTTCTCTGTGTGTCTAGTTCAAGCTTCAGTGGTTGATAAAACACAGATACATGCAAAAAAAGAGTACAAATAATACACTTAACTGATAAGACATGTACTGTGTTGGTTTATTATAAAGTAAAACTATATTTTCTTTATAAACACCTGGACAAAGCAGCATGAAACAGAAGTAGGAAGGAAATATGGATAGATCTGACCACACAAGCCAAGCCATAGTTTTCAATGGAACTATGGTAGCTTTATGTATAATCTATGTTGAAATAAATAACATTATAAAGTGCACATACTACAGCTCATGACACCAACCGCAGAAATCCCACTCTGTCCATACGTACAATACACATCCAGCAATTTAACAGAGACTCAATGTCCCCTAAGATATAAGAAAATCTAAAATTTTAAATCTACACTTCAGATTGGATAATATTTGTAACCGAGAGGAGAGAAATGCAGCACATATTATTACAGTCACATAATACGAATCATGATGTAGCCTTCATAGAAAAGCAGAAAAACTACAACAGCACAATGTACAGTATTTGGTTAGAGATAAATTAGAGTAGCTCACTGAGGGGATATTTCAAAATGAAGTAGATATTACAATGTGCACACTCAACTTGCAACTTTTACGATTAAGCACTTATATGCAAATACAGGACAGACTATGACATAAGCAGCGGTTTGAAATGCCATATAAGAGGGGATGAAAAATAACAAACACCTCAAACAAACAACCTAAACATTTGATTTGCCAACAAGCTTATTTTTTCACCCTTTGTTTGTCTTGCATTACAGTCATGAATTGTACTTTCTTTAAGGAAAAGACATTTTCATGAAAGTACAATCTAATTAATGCATGGCAGGACTATTCATGTTTTAATCCCAATAAAAAATTTAAAAAAAAATGTTTTTTGTGTGTACATTGTTTTGTATATTGCTTATATAAACACAACAACAGTGGATCAGTAAAGGGTTTGCGGGGTAGCCAGAGTTTGAACCCATGCCACAGGTGCATGGACTTAATATTCAGGTAATTTACATGGACAGGAGGATTGGTCCAAGTGGCCACAGCTAAAGCCATCACATCATTGTAGCCCTAAAAAAAAGACAGCATACTGTAAATGTGATGATTAACTCTCAGAAGGCCACAGTTTCTGTGTATATATATATATATATATATATATATATATGTTACTGTAACAGGCAGGTACTGAGTCTCTTGTTTCTGCACAAAATTTAAGACATGCTTCCCCCTAGTGGATGTTTTTTTTTTTTCCTGTGATGGTTACATGTTCGAAGTGATCATCTCTTTTTACAGATATACAAAATGTAACTGCTCAAACATAATAATAAAATACATATTATTTTGTGTAAAGGGGGTAAAAAACCCTGACCAACCTCAACTATCAGTCGTGGGCACACACGATGATCGCCGTGATCTGCACATAGTTTTCTGTGAAATGAAAAAGAAGAAAAAAACATTATTATTATTATAAATGATTCATTAGAACAAATGTAAAGCACGGTGACACATAACATGTTACCTAAACATGATTTTATATCTGTGTTTATTTTTTAAATTACATTAAATACACATATTTTACTTACTTAAGCTTATCTCCAACAACAAAAAAACACATCAAATATTAGGAATGTTAATGTGATATGTGTGATGTAATGTGTGCAACAAATATTTTCTTAAAGAACAATGAAAGTTGAATTTTAGTGGTGTCCAAAATTAATTGTTTCAATATTATTTTTGTAGAATTAAGTTTTTTAAAGATCAATAAACCTTGTGTAGTTTCTTAGTTTGTTTATGATACATGCAGGCAAGGACTGTGTGTTCTACCTTTGTATGAAGATGATGATGAAGGACTGGGTCAGATAGCCAAGGATGTCTCAAGGCCTCAGATGCCCCCATCCTCCAACTGATGACAAACACAATGGCACATATATATTATGTTAAAAAAAATCACCCACACGCACATTCGCACACACAGAATGACAGTAAAACAGCAGAATAAGACGATGGATACCTTTTATTCACAATGAGGAGTTTGGAGATGAAGTCTTTGGCTTCCTCGGACGTATCTACAAACTCTTGTTCCTCAAAGTTCCACTTACAGGCCAAGATGTTGTTCAGGGTCTCGTTGTCATCGTCGCCAAGGAAGGGACTGAGACCACTCAGACTAACAGGAAGGAGACAAACAGTCATTAGCATTATATTGTATACGTGTGTGCATGTGTTTATGTGTTTACTTACAGCATGTAGGTGATGACGCCGAGGCTCCACATGTCTGTGTTGAATGACACAAAGTCATAGTTGATGACTTCAGGAGCTAGAAACTCCGGAGTGCCAAAATTCACTCGCAGTTTCTCACGTGGTTTATATCTATGTGGGTAAAAGGACATTTCCATTTTGTATGAATACAGCAGTCAATACAACTCAATAAAATAGAAGCAGATGCAGGTACTTACATCCTAGCAAGACCGAAGTCGATGATTTTGATCTTATTCGTGACTCTGCTCACACACAGAATGTTTTCTGGCTGAAATTTGAAGTCATTGATTGATTGATTGATTGATTGATTGATTGATTGATTGATTGATTGATTGATTAAACTTCTGTAAAATAATATTACAATAAATATAAGTGACTTTGTTACCTTTAAGTCTAAGTGTAGGATGTACATTTTGTGCATGTGCTGCAGGCCGTCACAGATCTGCCTGATAAACACAACAGCGTCCAGCTCCATTAAAGTGTAGTTTTCATCAATGATCCTGTCAAACAGCTCCCCTCCACCAACACTAAGGTTAAAGACAAAATGTATAAAAAACAACACTCAAACACCCCAAATTTAAAGCATGTTACATCTACAGTATTGTTTTATTTGAGCATAATTATACACACTATCATGAATAAATTTGTCAAACAAACGTAACCAAATGTCTACTGGACATTATAGTAACTCTAGTTTAAAGTCTATGAAGTACAACTACTTGGTATACGCTGTTTTGAAAGAAATAATAAACATTATGTGCTGAAAATATAAAAGAAGGAGCATACTATTCAAGTACAAGGATGATGTCATTCCTTGACTCATAAGCTGCATAGAGCTGGATCAGGTTGGCATGGTCCAGATTATTCATGACCTGGATCTCATTCTTCACCACCTCCTACCAAAAACACAGGCGGAGGCAGACGGACAGACAGATGCAGAAGCAGACAAACAGATACCGATGCAGAAAAACACACAGACAAGCGAGCCAACACACACACAGACACGATGAGAGGTGTCAGCTGTTCTCTGCTATGAGACAATGCATCTTCTCTTCTAGGTCAAATATTTCTCACCTAGGTGAGAAGTATTCCCTTTGCTTCTGTTCCAAGTGGCCTTGTAGTGCACTAGTATGTATTGAATATCGGGCCCCTTGCTTTTTATATCATGTGGTGTTGCTCTCACTGTAGTATCAAAATAGCATTATTCATTATGATGACACTGAACGTTAGGGGCTGTACCTTTTCTTTCAGACTCCTGGCTTTGATGACCTTCGCTGCCAAAGTGAGACCGGAGGAGTTTTCAACACATTTGTGCACCTGGCCAAAACGACCCCTTGAAGAGAGAAAAAAAAAAGGTTGCTTAGTAACAGTCGCCAACTCTATGGCTGACCTCAAATCATACATCCTAGCAGCCTAGAAACAGCTGTGAAAGGGGACAGAGACAGTGTTTTATGTTTCCATGACAAATCAAAAACGGATCTTCCGTCAAACTGAGAGGTTTTAGGACAGTGTTGAGCTTAATCTGTTATTTCATTAAATCTGAGCTGGGCTGTGTCTCCTCTTTGAAGCCTTGGATTAACACTTAGTGATTAGCTACCAGCTGGCACCAGGGATACAGTTTCACATACCACTCAGTCCCGGAGTAAAAATAACTGCGGTGACTCTGGAGTTATGAACCAGGGGAGAGGATTGGAGAGGAGAGGAGAGGAGAGGAGAGGAAGGAGAGGGGGAGATTTACGCAATTAAGCTTTACGGGAACCTATTTCACACTGCCTTTGATCTGTGATAGATCAACTAGTCATCAGTAGCTTTCATTTTTTACATGACACAGAGATTTGAGAAGTACGGTGCTCACCCCCCCAGGACCTCCTGCCAGTTGATGGTGTAGAAGTTGATGATCTGGTTGGGCTTGGCAGAAACAATGTGGTGATTAAAAGGAGCCGCTGGAGGAGGAGAGGTGTCTAAAGTAGGATGGGGGAAGCCGAGAAAAGATATAATCTGTTTTAATAAGTTATGAGGAATGCGAGAACATAGGAGCTTCATTGTTAATTAATTACAGTGAGGCGTTTGAAAGGGCGCATGCTGCTATAATCAAGTTAGCACATTGTGCATGAAGGAGCTATGATAAACATCAGCTACAGGCACAGTTGTTGTTGTCGTTGTTTTCCCTTATACTACTGTACCGTACCGACTTAGCATTCACAGATCCTCCATGAAGACAGTAAGAAAGCATTTGTAGTATGAAATATAGCTGGACAAATACTGCATTTTTTTTAGGTCAATAATGTCAATAAGTGGGAGTTTAGAGAAATCAGATCGATATATCAGCTGATAGTATTTTCTTTTTAAATAAACAAATAACGGAATCCTTTAAATGTTGTAATTACAGTGGACTTAAACTGGGTTAAAACTGGGTAATTAATGAATTAGCCATGATTAGTGTCGAGGAGTCCTGACTCACCAATAAAGTACCGCTCTACATTTTCATCATCCTCCTTTTCTGCATCCATTTCTGCATCCTTTTCTCTTCTTTCTCTCTCCACCCTTTGTTTTAGGTCTAACTGGAGTTCAATTCCATCTGCCCGGAAGACTGCCCAGCCCTCAGACTCAAGCTTCTCTTCCTCCTCCTCGTTGTCTTCCTTCTTCTCTTCCTCTTGGCTCTTTGTGTTTTCCTCCACTGCAAAGTGTTCCTCGGTCACACAGAACTTGATACTTGTGGTGCTGACCTCTGATATCTGGTCCTGCGTGGCCTCTGGAGATGGGAAGGCATCTTTGTGGTCATCACAGCTGGAAAAAAAGTAGTGGTGTGTTTGTTGGGGTTTGTTTTGTGTCATTACAGCTTGTGTAGTTTCTAATGTGTAATCTGCCAATTTCTTTCTTGATTAATCTTTTATCGATAAAACATCAGAGAACTGTAAAGGTATCCATCACGATTTCCCAGAGCACAAGGTGACAACATCAACTGTTTTTCTTGTTCAGCCAAAATCCAAAAAATATTCAATTTACAATACCATAAAAAAAATCAGCTAATTCTTACTTAAAATGTAATGTTTGCATTATAAATGACTTGATTACTATGATTAGATGTTAGACTATTATATCAACTTATGTGTTGTGGATTCATTGATTTATTGACAAATCATTGCAGCTCTTATTGGGGTTAAACATAAAGTACCTTGAAGGGGCTTGCTCTTTTTTGTCCTCATGGGCAGCAGGCAACTCCGGGGCATAGGCTACTTCTTCATCAGGAGAAGCAACCTCTTCCTTCTTTTCCTCTGGGAGCTTTTCTTCCTCTTTCTCTTTCATTACATCCTCCACATCGAGCTTGGGTTCCTTCTCTGTAACCGCTGCCTCTGCCTCATGCAACTTTTCCGCAACCTCTTCCTCACTAACCGCCTCGTGTGTCTCAGCCACTTGCCAATCTTCACGCAGGTAGTCCACCAAGTTGCAAGCATGGGCGTCAGGTTGTTGATCTTTCTCTTCAGGGGACACTCCAGCCTCCAGATCCAGAGATCCAGGGGTGAGCTGGTGACACGATTTCTCTGCATTCTCCTTGTTGAATTTCTGAACCTCTTCAAGAAGCAACATCTGCTTCTTCAAGGAGATATGTTCTACAAGAAATCATCACAGGATTTGGATTTAATCTATCACAACCTGTTATATACTGTGAAAGGTTATAGCGTACATTATGAGGTTGCCCACTATTTTACTCTGACTTTCTGAGCTTGGTTTCTGTGTCAAGAGTGTAAATGCTAGTAGGCCATCGCTGTATATGTAATAGAATATCACTCACATAATAACATAGTAAGATGCTTATAAAAGCTCTGAGTGCAAATTCATGTTTATATTGACATGTTGCTGCTGCTGTGTCTTGCTGATTATTTGAACTGGACACCAGAGTTTAAACGCTGACATATTTCTGTAGAATTAACAGTATGTTGATCTCAGCACCTGCTGTGTCTGGAGGCTTCATCTTATTTTGAGCTTTTGGACCCCTAGGGCTCAAAGGGGGCTTATCTGTCCCATCTTTACCTTTGTGGTCCTTCAACTGTGAAATAGAAATTAAAAAAAACAGTCAAAAGACGGACAATATTTCAACATTAAATCTCAGTTAAAGTGTTAAGGTTAAAAACATATTGTGACATTTAGAATTAGAACTTTGCTTTATTATTCCTTATAGTCTAAAATAAACAATTCAGTTAGGTCACACTGGTTCTATTTACTGTCCTACAGCTAACATTTTATAAAGCAAATGTTTTTCTTTCTAGCTCTGGTATATGTAAAAAGCTCACAGTGTTACATGTTTCTTATCGAGAAAATCAGCATTATAATATACGGAGTATGGAGGCAGCCCTTTAAGCTAAAATTTAAAGAACAAGGCACCAGCCTGAAGCCAGAAAGCACAAGCAAAAAGCACATACTTACATATAATAAATAAAAAGACAACTTCCTGTATAGATACAGACGCAATAAACCTACAAAGTTTCCACATTTGCGAGAGGCGAGGAAATGCTTTGGTCCATGGAGCTTTATCTTGGGAGAAGTTTGAGGAGAACTGGGCTCACATGCAGGGGTTATCCCTTGATTCCCTTTACTGGCTTTATTAGAGGTAGGTTTCTAGTAAAAAGACAAGATGGCAATGCTTAGTATGGTAATAAGAATGCACATGGTATGGAAGAAATATCACACGTTAAGAATGGATGTCAATGAGAGAGCCAGGAGGTTGATATGCTCAAGTTAGCGTCCCATGTAATAGACACAACATGAATCAAAAAACAATAAATAATTCAAGCAAATGACGGCGACAGGTTGATTTGATGAAGTTAGGGTAACATGTAAAACATACAATACAACAAATGAATCAAACATCAAATGAATAATTCAATGGCAGATACAATAATGACAAAAGCATGTATCCATGCACAGACTAACTTGCATGCTTTTGATTATTCATAGCAGATAGATAGACAGCAGCAGGGCAGTGAATTTATAGCTTATCACTTGTCGCACTCAGCGATGGAATGCAATGCTGACTCTGAGCGGAAAATATTACAAGCGAGTGTAAGCTGTTGTTCAAATTTCTCAGCTGAGGGAACTCACTAAACACTCTCTCATCAGGTTAGCATGGAAAAACCTGTCTGGAACCTGGGGTGTCTCACATTCGTTCTCCGAATGCTGTCGTGAGGTAAACTGCAGGGGGGAATATTTCCAGTGCAGTGACAGCAGTGTTTTCTGGAGTTCAAAACTCTGATTGGGAGATTGGGGAAATGTGTGAGGAGGCCATACTAACAACAGTTACGATATATACGGTACAATATGTCACACCTCTGGAGGTGGAGTAAGATGGAGCAACCCCCTGACAGGTGCTCTGACGACCACAGAAATTCCCTGAAATGTGAGTCGCACGGAAGCCATCAGATTGGTATGTGGTCATTAATCATCAGGATGTAATCCAGCCATAACTTTATGATCCAAACTTTGAATTGGCTTGAATTAAATAATTGATGTCTTAATTTAAAACCCAATGTTGTACACTGTGCACTACGATGATATAAATATTCCTTCAAGTATATGATTACCTGACGTCACAGCCACGCAGATGAGTTTGCTCTTTGCTCGTAGTAGGTCATAGGAAAAGAGATATAACTCACACTACTGATGATGATATGGTGATAAGGTGCTTTGGTTGTTGGTGTAAGTGCAACTCATGCTTTTTATGCCAAGAAGCACTTAGTGACCTTTGTATAAGGTCATGGTCTGTTTTATGATTGTAAAATAAGGACAAAAACCTCCCGTTTTATTTCGAGGTGACTTCAGTCTCACCAGAAATGTTTTCAATTTTAATTTAATTTTAAAAAGCCAAAATGTAAAGTTAAAACATCAAGTTAAAACTGTAAATTCCATATCTTGACATACACGTGCAAAGCACAGTGACCTCACTGGGGTTATATTTACACAAGTACATATTTACTTTTTTCACTTTTCTGAACCTGCACCAGCAATTCCTGGAACACTGCATGCAGCGTTAAATACAGACATTTCCTGAAACCTCTAAATCAAGGGTGCTTTGACAGCACTATCAGCAGGATTTCAATAAAATGTTATGAAGAGCTATTTTTGCATTGCGAGAAGTTAAGCAATTAGCAAAGAATCACATGGCATAGCCTTTCGGCAATACCCACTGTAACACAGGGTAACTACTGGAAACTAGTGATGTAAAACACACCATGTCCTAACTTGCACAGTATTGCAATGGACACAAGCAAGACCAGTAAACAGTGTCAGATACAAGGCAGTAATTTGTCTCGTCAGTGTGAGAAGAGAGAAGGGGAGAAAAAAGACTGACTCATCACAATTTGACACCTAACTTCTGGCCGAGCTGAAGGGGTTAAAGCCCTTTTATTTTTTTTTATATATATTTATATTGTTTATTTATCAGGGACATCACCTATTAGACCACAACCACTGCAGCCCCGATCCAAAAACAGCATTTCTAAACTGTGTTACATCCATTTCACCCCTGGCCTCACCTCTCGTGCCCTGTCGGGGGGTTCCAGAGTGAGCCTCATGCCAAGGAGGCCATGTTCTACTCAGCATGGGCAAAGAGCCAACAACTATAAATGTGAGTTAAATTGGGGTTTTATATAAGCTAAAAGTGACATGTTTATTGTGCAGTAGCTTACATAACACTGTAAAATTTGCGTTCTTAATTACTTTACCTTCCATCAGCAGTTGGCAAGTGTAAATGCCAAATCCCAGACACTACCTTTCTAACCCAGCCCCAATATATGGGGTATTTAACACACAAGCCGTGTCACATTCATAGGCAAGAGAACTATTGGAGTAGCCAGCGTTGCTGCTGTGATCATTTTCACATGTTCTGCCAAGAACAAAAAGATCTTTGTGAGATCTAAGAAATCAAACTCATATATTTTGCAACACTAGAACAAGATGACTAGATGTCCTTAATGATGGATGGGCTGTGATATCTGGCGATACAAACTTAAAAATGTACATTTATAATCGAAACTGGCAAAATATTAAACCCATAATCCATATCAACAATAACAAAATTTGGATTATGTTTCTCCAAAACATACTTTATGCAAAAGAAACATAATGCAGCCTTTTCACATTTGGCTATACAGAAGCTATACACACCTGAAGAAGAAGATTTTTGTTGGCTCTTAGTCTCACCTTGTCAAGCTTGTTTATTGTTTCCGTAGATGATTTCCTCTTAACGGTTTGCTTGCCTTTATTGTCCTTAGGTTTGGAGCCCTTCCGAGCAGCAGGGCCTTTGAACATCAGTTCCATAACCCTGGAATTCTTCACCGTCTCCCCAATGAAGCTGATCATCTGCTGCATGCTGAGGACCAGCTTTTCCATCCCTTCGAGCTTCTGAGCCTGCTGCTCGGAACGCTGGTTCACCACCGACATTATGGTGCTCATCTCCTGGCATATCTCCCTCACCTCTCGCCCCATGACCTTAGTCTGGTTCATCATCTTGGGTGGAAGATGGATCTCCTCCTTGTCAACCTTCAGATTCTCCATATCCTTTTCAATGAAGTCAATGTCCTGAGACATCCCATCCAGTCGGTTGAGGACCTTCTCTTGAATGTTGATGAGCTTGTCCATCTTGCTGCTAAGTGACTCAATCCGATTTTGGATAAGGTCAAAGCTTGCGCCGTTGCCATCCCCTACCATTACCAAGGAACTCATGGCTTCTGGTGAATCACGTTAAGACACCAACCTTAGACAAAAATAGGACCAATAACGTCTGTGAAACAGACCAAAAGTTTTTTTCAAAAATCGTAGCCAGCTCTACCCTTCAGTGCTCCCTGTTGGTGTGCAAACTAATAAAGATACAGAAAAGTGAAACAGAAGTGCTCCAAGATTTTTTCTTTTGACATCACCAGCAATGCAGATAAAGATTTTTAACTTCTAAAACTCAAGTCAAATGAGCTCCGACTAGTATTAAGCCAAAAAAAAGCGTCTCTGTTTCTCTCACTCTTTATCCCTGGCGCCTGCTGCTCTCCACACTAGAAATGGTATTAAGAATGGAGTGAGCTGGTGTCCCTAAATGTAAATGGACAGCCTCTACGTCAGCAGGGGTCAAGTGTTCGGGGTGGGGGCTTGGCACTGCTTGGGCTATGAGACATTTGAGAGCATTTAAGTGTTAAGCCCACTACCGTCACTGCCCTGCTAGGTGTCAAAAAGCTCACTGTACACAGAACTTCTTCAGTGTGTAAGACAAGTGTGACAATGCTCATTCATTTTTACAATTTTTCCTATTCAAATGGCAATAACATTAACTCCTTGTGACAGATGGACACGCCTGGTCCACATTATTGAGTGGACCACTCAAAAAAAGGTGTCCAAAAAAAGGGAAGGAGCTTTTCAAAGTAAAAGAAGAGGTTTTATTGTCTTTTCTAAATAGTTGTGTTGACAATGAAAAAGTAATATAAAAATGATATTCATGGGATTGAAAAGCCTGATTGCTGCTGGTTATTCAGAACAGCTGAATGTCCAGGTACAATTGTGAATGAGAACCATGTTGTAATGCAAATCCTCTCCTTATCTCTCGAATGCCTGGAACTTGCACTCAGTGTGCGGGGAAATGTGAGGAACCATGTGACTCATGGCTAAGGGGACCTACAGTAAGATGTTGAGCCTGTCCACTGAAAGAAGAGATGGGTGACACGGATCATTTATACGATGCCTACTCACTGACAAAAACATCCACGATAACTTCCCTTAATAGAGTAAGGGATCCATTTTAACTTAGCCCTTGTAATATGACCATAATCCATGTTCCCTATGAATCAAAATATGCATGACTTCTTCTAACAACAACATGTGTTTATGTCAACAGACAGGGTATATACAGATATTAAATTCCTAAGCAAACACTGACCTACTACAACTTGTTACTCAAACTATTTCCCGACAATTTTGTCAAACTTCGCAATCTCATTTTGTCCCCATAAATTCATGGATAATAGAGAAATCCAAATTTGCTCAAGCCACCATTAAATACTTTTGACAACAGGGGCAAAGACTGCAAACTGAGCCACGGTGACCCCAGCCAAACTCCCCCTCACTAGGAGGAGCAGTGAACTTGGCAGCTAAAGTGGAGTCGAGTGGGGTAAGGTGAGGGGAAGGAAAAGGAAGGAGTTTACCTGTCAGCTCGTATTTATTGACAAGTCACCGCACCAGCTTGCATATTACTCTTTCACTCAAGATGGCTACAGCGGAAAGAACAAGTTACTCTGATGGGGCAGAAACAGATGGGAGTGAAATCAACCATCAATCACTCAGGGAAAGACAGGGACGCTCACACCTGTCCTTGCATGCCAACAGATGACAGACAACGTAGGTCATTTGTAGCATGTTGTGTCAACTTTCTTATGCAGTGGTGTGCATGGAACAGACTGCAAGAATAATGTAAAGTATTACTCTGCAAAAAGAAATGGATTCTGCCAAAAAGAATGGTTACAATTGCTATTCTGTTGCACATTACAGTATAGCATGCATGACTACATTTAATCGCTTAGAGGTGGGGGGGCACTTTAAGGTTATTAAATACTGCGGGGATATAAACAGACCCCTTGGCCTCTGAGGCGTATTACATAAAGCAAATATCGTGTTTATATCACTTACACTTTACAGTGAAACCAACGCCAAAGAAAGTAACAGCATCATGAGCAGTGTTCAAAGTCCTCTCTCACCCTCTTTGGCGAGCACAAGTATGTGTACACAGACAGAGCACACAAGGTGGCAGGTGAAAAATGACTGCCCCGTCTACTAGTGCATGATTAAAATGTTGTTTAGTTAATGTGACAGAAGAATTATTAGGATGGTTGGAGGCATTGATAGCTGCATGAATGTTCACAAAGCCTATTTGTAACAAACAATTTCATGTTTGTGTGTGTGTCCTGGCTGACCTTGCAGTTTGAACACCTACTGACTTACGGACGTCAAGAGTGGAAAAAATGTAAAGGTAAAATGATATACAGCAGAGGGATTAGCTCCTTTAAATAGCAAAACTTCAATCTCTAAAGGTCAACATGCATCTTTTGTAACCCTAATGAAACCATTATATATCTATCTATCTGTCTATCTATCTATATCTATTCTATCAATATTATAATAAATAGTAGGGCTGGTGCTAATGATTTTTTTCGTTATATATTAATCCGCCGATGATTTTCTCCATAACTCAATTCATTTTTTGATTTATATAATGTCAAAAATTAGAGGAAAAAATGATCATAAAGTTTCCCAGAGGACAAGCTGACGTGTTTAAAATTGTACTTGTCTGACCAAGCCTAAAATCCAAAGATATTCAATTTACAATGATACAGGACAGAGAAAAGCAGTATATCTTCACATCTGAGAAGCTGGGACCAGAGAATATTTGGCATTTTCGCTTAAGAAAATATTTCAAAAAGATTATTGCAATTTTTAAAGCAACACTAGAGAACTTTTCCCGCTTCAGCCCCCTACAGGTTGGAAGCGGAATTGTCCCATTATGTCTCATTTGAACTACAGATCCGCTACCCGATCTGGCAAACTTGCATAGTGTGGTTATAGGCGGTAGAGTACCGCAAAGCAACTGCAGAAGTGCCGTTCACTCTGTTACGAGTTGATGAACCACTGAAACGATTTTGGAAACATTATTTTAAGTTACAAAAAGTTATCTAGTGTTGCTTTAAAATAGATAGGCTACTCGTTGCAGCTTTAATAAATTGTTGATTATTATAGTAAATAAGGCTGATTATAACATGCATGCTAATGAGAACATTTGATATCAAGACCTGGTTGTAGCAAAATAAATGAAGGCCACAGGAAAGTGTTATAAACCAAATAAAGTAGTTGAGCCAGATGGCATTACCTCCTATACAACCTCCTGTGAGTAGAAAGGCAAAAAATACACATCAATGCATCTTTTTTTTCTGAACAATCATTACTTGTGGGCAGTTATACTGTTCAGTTGAATAAAGTGACCTGTATGGCCCTCTGTTTTAGGCTATTTATTTGGCACCGGGACAAGGTGAACTGTTAAAAATGGAGCACCACCTCCCTAACAGAGAACACAATGTCCTGGGAAGCACCGAGGCTGTGTGCTGTGGCTACTGTCCAGTCACCTCTCCAGTCTCCACTCACACATCGCACAGCCTGCCAGCTCTGGCTATGCTTTCTCTTGGAAAACTTGTGGGCTTAAATGTGTGTGGCAGCAGTGAAACTTAACTCCTCGTGCTAATGTCTAAGACGTCTCTTCTGTTCTTTCCCTCTCATGTTCTCTCTTGGCATGCAAACACATTCTGCTGCTGCACTTTGACAGACTTTTGAGATCTGCTCAGTAAAGGTTATTAAAAGTACATTAGACTACATTATGCTGATTCAATACATTAACTCCCCACATACATGCATACATGTCTGTTTGCCTTGTGAATTGTGATAAATGTACATGTTATCACATCCAAGCTAAAGTATCCAAATGTCGAGAGATTTCATAGGATACGCACTGATGCCTTTTGGGATTGGACACGCTCAGAAGAACTCAATTATGTGAAACTGTATGTGCCTGGTCCAGTTACTCACTAACTCTTTTATTTTGAACAGCAGGTGGCATTGTTAATCTGTGTAAAGCATAGACAGTGAGACCCTGGAGCTGAAAAGTCAGATTTAAAGGGATACTCCACCCAACTCCAATGCTACTGCAAGGTATAGTGTGACTTTTAGTTTGCAAAGAGGCAAAAAAGTTACATCTATAGAAACCGGCAGCATAATACATGTTTGCTCACATGCTAGAAAAGATTTTGTGAGCGTTGTGACAGTGTTTTAGCCATATTAGCATACACTTGTACTGCAGAGAAGATGATTGTTAGGCAGAAGTGGTACAATGTTTGGTGCATTAGGGCTTCAACTCAAGCTTATTTTCATTATTGATTTAATCGTTTGTTTAATAAAAATGTCCAAAAACAGTAAAGAAAATGGCTATGACAATTTCTTAGAGCCCAAGATAACATGTTTAAACTGACCATTTTGTCCGACAAGCAAATATGTGTTTTCACAAAATTCACAATATTCGCCTACTTGTTTCAGCTCTACAGTGCATCACTGAGTTTCGTTGGTTTAATCAAGTTGTTTAAGAAAGTATGTGACACTCATGTAACTGAGCGTGTTCAGAGTAATCTCAAAAAGAGCTACTGTAGAACTTGTATTTTTATTCAGCACAGTAATCTTACTTGTTCTTGAGAAATAATCTCAGTTAAGTACAGTGCCTGTACTTGAGGACGATATTCCCAGATGCACTATTATTATCAGTGTGGAAACATAAGAAGCGCCATACATTGAGGATGTCTTAAAGGGTATTAAAGGTTAGTGTCAGAATGCAAAGAAAGCTTAGTCACATACTCGTTGATCGACAACAGTAAATGTCATGTGGATCTCCAAAATGCCAAGAGAGGAATGGAAACAAGAGAGGGTGAGAGGGCTTCGGCTTGTCTCTGAGGTCTACTATCGCAGCATTAAGACACAGTATATATGTGTATTTACTAAGATGTGTAATGTATATTTATACTGAGGCAGAATTCTCTCAGCAGCATAAAAAAAACATTCAACACTGCGAAACAGGTCAAGTGAGGTTGAGCTTTTGATGGAAACAAAGAACTGGAACAGATATTCTAACGTAAATATCATAGTGAACAACAGATATTAAAGGGCAATGAAATGCTAAATATTCCTCAGCAGAAAAGCTCTTCTTGCACTGATCTTTTTAGGTTTTAGGCCTGTTGCTTTTCCGACCACATGCAATATCACCATAAAGCAATTTTACATCACAGAAGAAATGTGAAAATCACTAGAGGGCAGCAAAAACAGGTGTTTCATCACTGTGAACTACTGCAGTGTGCCTGTCAGTCTCTCTACCGCTAGAGCTCACTGTACTTTAACAGAAGATTCTCTAAACTCTGCGCTCATAAACATTCCTTCCTTATCTCAAGTTTGATCCTTCCTGCTGCTATCCATAACATCGCAAAACACTCACGCATAAGAATTACCAGTCTCACCTTTCACTCATTTACTGAGCATCACATTGCTGCTGAAAGGATTACCCACAATATGTTGAGCTAACTAATTCAATTAGATGTAACATTTAGCTGGAGGATAAAGTGGGAAAAGTGAGTGCAAAAGTACATAAAGATGGCTTAGAAGGTACAATTTTTTTTTATAGTTTATAGACAAATAATATGAAATATATAAAGTAATTATAAGTAGACAAGAAATAAGAATAAATTATATAAACATCTTTAACCAGGGGCACCTGGTAAGCTCACCTGGTTGAGCTTGCGCCCCATGTACCGAGGCTCAGTCCTTGTCGCAGCGGCCACGGGTTCGGTTCCGACCTGCAGCCCTTTGCTGCATGTCATCCCCCTCTCTCTCCCACTTTCCTAACTTAATCTGTCCTATCAATATAGGCAATAAAAGCCCCCCAAAAAATCTAAAACATTTAACCATAATGTGTTTGAGTAATACAAAATACATACAGTATCTCACAAAAGTGAGTACACCCCTCACATTTTAGTACATTTTTCATTATATCTTTTAATGGGACAACACTGAAGAAATTGCACTTTGTTACAATGTAAAGTATTAAGTGTACAGCTTGTGTAACGTAATGTAAATGTGCTGTCCCCTCAAAATAACTCAACACACAGCCATTAATGTCTAAACCGCTGGCAACAAAAGTGAGTACACCCCTATGTTAAATTCCCATAGAGCCAGGCAGATTTTTATTTTTAAAGGCCAGTTATTTCATGGATCCAGGATACTATGCACCCTGATAAAGTTCCCTTGGCCTTTGGAATTAAAATAGCCCCACATTATCACATACCCTTCACCATACCTAGAGATTGGCATGGTTTTATGTCGGTTAGCCTAATAGCTGGTTTGATTTGCATTGAGAGATGATTTTATGGAAAGTACCCCATGCCAATCTCTAGGTATGGTGAAGGGTATGTGATGATGTGGGGCTATTTTAATTCCAAAGGCCAAGGGAACTTTATCAGGATGCATAGTATATGCAAGTCTATCTCAGTGACAACTGAGAAAGCATGTATCTGTGGTGCTTGTTTGTTGTCTGAGGTTAAAGTAATTATAACACTATGATTAAAGAGGAAACTCAGTCACCAGCATTGTCCCTGTGGCTGAGAGCCTATACTCTACATGAAATCTGATGCTACAATACAGCAGAGCAGCCCCATGTCTCTGCTGCCTGCCGACAACTCATGTGTGTCGTGTTTAATAGAACTTGTGAGCTGGATATTGACCACATAATTCAAAGTCTTGTTGTGCATTAGTTATACATCATGTATTTAATGCCAACATGTGCATAATTGCCTCCTCCAAGGACACTAAGAATAACATATTATATATATTGTTATATATATATATATAACAACAATATAAGAATAAACAGAGCGAATAAAGTGGAACCATGGTCCACGAGCTGATGTCATCCCCTCTGAACTGAAGATCGTTGACAGGATCTATAGTAACAGCAACTGGTAAAGGCATTCTGTTTAAAGACCATCAAGAAGCAATCACAAAACTATTCCTCACTGAAAACAATAAAATATGTCATTTTCTGTACACTACATTCCTGTTTGTCTTATACATAATATTTAAAACAATCATATTAATCATGTCAATGCCAACATTAACCAAAGATGTTTTCCTCTAAAAACTTGCAGCATGGCCATGGTAGTCCTAGCATCCTACAGGCATCATATGCAAGTGTCAAATCAAGAAAAGTATTAACACATGTGAGCTTTTGTTGTGTATTCTTTCCGTAGTAACAATAAAATTAAGTGGTTTTCAATATAAAAGAATATAATACAACTTGACTGTCCTCAAAGATGAAACATTGTCTTTGACTCATCTGGAAGTTCAACATACACATGCGATCGTTTCGGGAATTCTTGGTCCAAAAATGGTACAATACGAAAGTGAAAATGTAAAATATTGATAGCCCTACTAGACCAAAAACTGCCATTGCTACAAGGTCAGTATTCTTGTTACGTTCCTTTTTAGACAACAGAAAAGTGTCAGCGTTATTTAACAAGTTAAACAGCCTTATATACCTTAATGGCAGGTGGAGTGGATGCTCTGTGCCTCTTCCTGTAGAGTAAATCGCACAGCCTGCTCCAGAGATAGGAGGCCACCAGACACATGCTGTTGACTAGCCAAATGCCCCAGCTTGTGACAAAGTTCTCCATGGCTTTAACTTTACTCTTCATCCTTCTTCTATAGCCTTTCCTTTCCTACCTTTAACTACAAAGGACCTCTTGGAGCTTAGGGAGAAGAGTCTCAAGTGGAGAGTAAGAAGAGATGACAGCTCCTTCTCTTGGTACGGACCGCCCAAATATTAATGCTACACTATCCTCCACAGCCTCTGTTAATTCAGATAACCCCCCACTCCCATCAGCACTTAGAGCCAGAGGACAGGGAGTTTGTCCTCATGACAAAAGAGTGACAGGTGGCCAGAGACAAGCTCCCTCGGAGACATTTACCTTCTCCCTTTATCTAATTCTACCATCTTCACTACAAAGCAGGACCTTTATTCTCCTCTCAGAAACTGAATAAACACAGTGCACCAAAAACAAAAAGATTTTTCAACACAGCACTGACATTGAAAAGTGAGAGAATTGTGATAGGGGGTCTAGTCTCCCTGTCATCACAGACTCTTGGATGTGGTGTAAATAAATAGCCTATGCTATTGGATTACTGTTCCAAATGTCACACAGACTATCACATGGGGGCTTAAAGGTCTCAACTGAGGCAATTTTTTTACTTATATTCTTTTCTTTTAACCCTAAATTACTGTGTAAATAACATGATATCAACATTATTAAATGCCAATCCAAATTAAGTTTTAAGGCATAGATTATTTAATAGATGAGGGATCTTTGAGGACTTTTAAACTCAACCGCATAATCTATATGGTGCAACAACGACACTTTGGCTGTGAAAGCCATATGGCCACAAGCCCAAGAATTCATAATCTGGCTGAGAGTGACCAATCGCAACTTTATACATGTTTGGGAATCTCCCTGGCCTCCTCTGGCTTCACCACCAGCTCTGCCAAATAAAATAATGAGCTCACTTTTGAATGGGAGCTTTGCTCTCGCTGCTCAAATGAATCTCTTGGCTGCCATGAAGAAAATAAAAACTTGTATTTGATTACTCACAATGTCTTAGTTAGTTTGCTTTATATTAGACTACTTATGTTACAACTACATTATGGGGTTAGTTGAATCCCAGACTACATGTTTTACACTATTTTTGGCACACTTTGGATGTCACATCATTTGACAATATACCATTGATAACAAATGTATTCAAAGTTATCAATTGCCCTTAATCGGCACTTATGTGTTTGGAGTACGCGTTCAACATCATGGTGTCATGCCTTGGTTGTTTTCGACGGTCATCATTGCTAGAAATTACGTGTTAAAGCTGTCTCAAATTATTATTTTTTCTATGAAGAGAGCAACAGCAGTCTAGTTTCTGCTGAAAATTAAGTATTAGTAAATGCACTAGTCCACCTAACAGCATTCCTGTTAAAATAAAAAGGTGACTTTTACCACCCTTTTCTGGTGCTCCTGCAGACTCAAACGGACAAAATATATCAGCACTCTTTGACATATGCCTGAGTATCTTTTATATTGAATTTATGAGCTGCATGGATACCTCTGTTTCAAACTTTGTCTCCCAGAAGCAGCGCATGGTTTTCACATTCTCTAAGTAGGGGAAGTAGGTCAGCTTGGTCATGTTTCGGCTGTTGGCAGACTGATGAACTGACTTTAGCTTAGCCATTCTCCCTGAGGGTGACACTTGGCTGCCAGCCCTCTCCTTCTGAGATCTCTCCCCGTCTTCCCGGCCTGGTTGACCACTCTGGTGTGTTTCTGTTGGCCGGGTATTTTATCTGAGCAGAGGAAGAGAGAAAGACAGAGAAAGGCTGCAATACACTGTTTGTAAGACAATAGCAGCATAAAATCAGTTCAGTTTTTCTATTTAAATGTTTATGGGTTTTTTTTTCTTTCCTAAATACTTAAAGGATATTGCCAGCCAAGAAAATTCTGAGTAGTGCACAGGAGGAAGAGAAGGAGGGAAATGAAGAAGGAGAAGGCAGTAAACTGGAGAGACCAGGCGGGTCAGAGCAGGAAAAGACCACAGAAGGAGATGCAGAAATAAGTGAAAGAGAAAAGGGAAAGGAAGAATTGACTGTGTGGGATGAAGAGGAGGCTGCAGATTCAGAGAGAGGGACAGAGGCAGAGAGTGATCAGGAGGAGGCAAATGAAGATGACAGGGAGGAAGAGGGTAGGCCTGCAGTTACCCCTGGACCATATGGTTTGTTTATATTCTCCTTCCATATAAATTGCAGTACAGTAGCATGCCATGTCATGTCACTGAGTGTTTTCAGTTTTTGGCTATTTCCATTCGGTTGTATATGGTATAGGGTTAGATATGTAAAGATTTACATATATACATGGATTCTCTAATGATGTTTTACAGTTTCTCTATCATAGCATTTGTTTGACCTTTTGTTTGATCATAATTACTGATAAAATAAGACACATTCTGTTCTATTTTGTGTTCTATTTGTCTGTATCAGTAAATATGATCAAGCCATTTAATTCAATTTCAGCTAAATTCAATTTTATTTATAGTATCAAATCGTAACCAAGAGTTCACTCTTTTCAAGACACTTTACAGATAGAGTAAATCTAGACCACACTCTATAATTTACAAAGACCCAACAATTCCCCCAAGAGAAAGCATTTGGTGCAACAGTGGCGAGGAAAAACTTCCTTTTAGGCAGAAACCTCAGACAGACCTAGGCTCTTGGTGGGCAGCCATCTGTCGCTGCCGGTTGGGACACGGAGACGGATACAGATATACAGATATAGAGAATTATGATTCATAATAATGATAGCAGTTAGTATGATGAACGGTGGCAATTAGGCTACAACAAAGATAATGGTGACCGGGTTGGTTCAGTGGGTAGAGCAGGCGCACATATACTGAGAGGTTTATGCCTTGACGCAGAGGTCCAGGGTTCAAATCCGACTAGTGACAATTTCCTGCATGTCTTCTCCCTTTCTCACTTAAGCTGTCCTGTCAAATTAAAGGTGGAAAAGCCCAAAAAATAATCTCTATTAAAAAAAACAAAGATGTAGCAGTTCAGGGCGTAGCAGGGTGTTGTGGGGCATAGTAGGACATAGCAGTGCGTTTACATATGGGGGTTCCCATGTACCATCTCCACTGCCACCCTGCCAAGATCTCTCGCCACCCCATGTAAAATGTTCTAGATCCGCCACTGGGAAGCACCCCTAGGTCCTCCAGTCCACACTCCAAAATAACCCGATTTGCTGCGTTCATGTACATTAACCTATAGGGGAAAAAAACCTTCCATTGACCTCCATTAAAGAAAAATGTTACAGTCGCATTTAATTTGCAACGTTAGCCAGACTTACCATCCTAACGGTTAAACAAAAACAACTCAACTCCAAGTTCACAATGTCAATCTTTATGTAGCCTAGAGTTTGTTTCGAAAACACAAACTAGACAGGAAATGTCCTGATGTCAGACCGTCCCATCAGCACTTGAATGCACACTATACAGGCAGCGAAGAAATGAAAGTCGACTAAAAAGTTAAACTAACATATTCTTCGAATAAACGTCATAATCAGCTTTTAAAAGGGAAAGTCACAAATGGACATAGGGTTTAACGTTTAGGTAAAACAACTTTTCAACGGTTAAAATGAAAACAGTGTTTCGTCACGTGATCAAAGGTCAAATGTTTTGCGGGAATCAACCATGGATGTATTAAGAGAAATCAACATGGCGAATGAGATGACATCTACAACACCGGACGCGGTGCAATGTCCCGTTTGTTTTAAAGACTTCAAGCCTGCCACAATTAACGGACACCTCGACGTTTGTCTGCTAACAAGCGTTACCGACAGCAGTCCGTCAACGGCAACAGCAACAGACGAAAGCGAACCTCCTTTAAAGAAATCTCGCAATAGTGCGGAGACTGGACCACCCAGCCCCGTTGTCAACAACACTGTGGCCAGCTCCTCCTCAATGGCTGGTGCACCGTCATCTGCGGTGCTGTTTTCTCTGTTTCAGACCAACAAGAGTAAAGTTTCAGTCCAAGGTGAACGGAACGGGTTAGTTTCAAGTACACAATCTCCTGTCAACAAGGGAGTTAAACGTAATTTGCTGGGCGAGGCAGAACCAGAACCAGGACCAGGACCAGGTACAGATAATGTGAGGAGCCAGCCCTCTGGATTAAACGGACAGAATTTGAAGACATCCACTGATTTATCACCACGGACACTGCTAACGATAAACACGCCTCTGGCGGAGACCCTGAGACCAAACACACTGGAGGAATACTTTGGTCAAAATAAAGTTGTGGGCCAGCAAACACTCCTCCGGTCACTTCTGGACTCCCAGGAAGTCCCATCGCTGATCCTATGGGGACCACCGGGATGCGGAAAGGTGGGGACGGGGTGGTGACGACTTAGATGAAGCATCCATGATGCAGCATCACCTAACGTTACCCTTAACTAATGTCCTATCGGTTTTATATGTAATGCTTGATTGTAGCTTTCTCTCAAGCTTTAAAAAAGTGACCTTGTTTAAAAAAAAAAAAAAGTACACCTACTTATTCTTCTAAAAATCAAGAATCTATGAATATGCAATTTATTTTTTATTTCAACTACACACAACATGTCTTTACTAAAAAGTAAACTCAGTGCACTGGAGGTTTAAAGTTCCTACGTCACACGTGTATACTGTGTATACATACTTGAATGTACATGTCTTAAAGGTAATTACATTGGTTAATGATTCAAATGTCAAATCAGCGCTATGTAGTAGTACAGTATAACAAGCAGTTCCTATAAGCAGTACTCAGGCTACAGGCTCCAGTTTGTGCCAATGGTAGTAGCATAGCATTGTATCGCTCTTCCCTCTCTTGCACTTGATAAAGAGAGAGTTGAAACATTTACAGCATGTTGAAAGAGTAAGTCATTTCTTCTCTGGCTGCCAGGTTGTTACTTGCAACTGTTCTTTGTCAGAGCTGAATACAGCATGTTAATGACTTCTTAGGTATGCCAAGCTACTGGGGTGGATTGTCATACAGCAGTTTGCCATACTTAAACTTTGTCGACATGCTTTAGTAACACTTTATCTCCCTCTGTCAATTGTCTAACAGCGCTCATGTTTCACAATTAAGGCCTTTTGAAAGGTTATTTTTGGAGCTTGTATTTATGAGGATGTTAGGATAATTATTGATCAAATAATAGACAGAAATCACTGAAGTTCTTCTCTAACAGAGGCCCTCAAAGGTAGATGCAATTATAAGACCTGGAAAATTAAATGAATGGCTCAAAAACTGGAGATTAAAGATGCCAAATAGGTGCTCCTAATGTATCCCATTTAGATTCCAAAAGGCATTGCATGTGTTTTAATTATATTTCGTTTTTGTATGTGTTTTGTTGTCTTTCAGACCACTCTGGCTCACATAATTGCCAGCGCCAGTAAAAAGAAGGGAACAGCTCGTTTTGTCACTCTGTCTGCCACCAGCGCGTCCACCAATGACGTCCGAGAGGTGATCAAGCAGGCGCAGAATGAGCTCCGACTGTGCAAGAGGAAAACCATCATGTTCATTGATGAAATTCACCGCTTCAACAAATCCCAACAGGTGGAATATTAAGCCAGAAATATGTGCTCTGATCAGCGTTTGTACTGTAGGCTGCAACTCCAAAATCCAGCCGGTGATTGTATTTTTCATGGATTTCTGGGTCAGATAGTTTTTCTTCCCTTTCTTTTTAAGAAGATTGATACCACTCTCATGTCTGGCAGTTAAATATGAAGCTACAACCAGGAGATAGTTAGCTTAGCTTAACATAAACACTGGAAGCAAGGGGAAAGGCTAGCCTGGCTCTGTCCAAAAATAAAAATATTGTCCACAGCCTGTCTTAACTGCTCCATTATGAGAATGCGCTCACTCAAAATAAACACTCAGTAAATCCCCTCTCAATCAATACCCAAGCTCCTTTATTTGATTCTTGGAAAATGTATATTATTATTTGTGAGTCAGTAGAAAAGGATATAATAGTTTCTATTTTGTTTCTAAAACTGAATGTGTTTACAGTTAATTGTTTTTATTTAATTTTAGAACATAAATCAAGAGTTGCACAAATAATTTTTCTGTTGTAACGTTCTAACACAGTCACAACATTTTAAATAGGTTAGGTTTAAGATTTAGCCTCTTTTTTCAGTAAAATTGCCAGCATGTAGTAGCTTATTTAGGGTTGTACTGCTTTCTATTCCTTAACCTTACAAACGGTTGACTGTAGAAAACAATATTTAGACTTTGTGTAGCCTTGTGCTACATGACAGTAAATCTCTATAAGTCAGCTCGGTCAATAATAGTGAAACATATACTTACCCTTGATATCTTGTCATTTCAGAGGTAGTCATTGTTGTTTTTTTCCTCCCATGTTTGCTTTGCTCTCTTCTTTTTCCCACTCTGTATGTGTAACTGTAGGACACTTTCCTTCCTCACGTGGAGTGTGGGACAGTGACTCTGATCGGGGCAACCACAGAAAATCCGTCCTTCCAGGTGAATGCTGCCCTGCTGAGCAGATGCAGGGTGCTGGTTCTGGAGAAGCTCTCTGTAGAGGCGATGGGCTCGATCCTGGACAGGGCCGTGGCCACACTGGGGATCAAAGTCCTGGGACGAGATCCAGCAAATCCCAAAGATCAAGACCAATCGGATGGTCACGAGTAAGTGCACCCCTGGTGACCAAGCCCTTAGTGTCACACATCATGGCCGGGTGTCATCAGACAACTCAAACTCCTTTGGTGGAGTGGAAGGCCTGTTGTTAGATAATATATATGGGAGGAGCGTACTAGTAGTTGTTGGAGCAACAGCAATCCCCTCAGCTCTGGCCTGGTCTGATATGTTGACAGAAAAGAATTTGCATATGAGTTGTAGACAGTAAGACAGTTCTTAACTGCTGGCTGCAGTTGGTATGAGATGATTATAAACTCCAGAGAGATGATCAAATATTTGTGTCCGATTTTTGTTTGTTTTGGATACACTGAAATCTAGGCATGTAACATGTTGCAAGATGAAAGGGTTAGCAGCTAATTTAAGGTTTGAACCAGAATGAAGCTGGCTCACTTTTATCCGGGATAAATCACCATAGTAACCTGTACTACACAGCTTAGAACACAATTACAAAATACACTCAGTTCCCAGTTTATTACTGTAGGTACACCT
The DNA here is from genome assembly GCF_031162955.1 of Sander vitreus. NCBI lineage: Eukaryota > Metazoa > Chordata > Actinopteri > Perciformes > Percidae > Sander > Sander vitreus. The sequence goes on from NC_135866.1 coordinate 13,707,875, forward strand.
ACCTAAACTAAAGTTAATACAACATACAATACAACTGTCCTGCAATAAATCCTACCTTCATGAAAGGTATAATGTTCAGTTTCTGTTGCAAGTGTTTTAGAGAGGTGCTTACTCAACGTTATGATCATTTTGACGGCTGTAGCTTGTGTTAGTACTGTGTACAGTGTTGAATTGTATTGCGTTATACTAACAGTTATCATTTTGTCCACCCTATTTATCAATTGGGGTCAGGTAAATAACAGAAACACCTCATTGTATAACCCAACAGAGAAACTGGCAACTGAGTGTATATTGTTCATATCTATTTTTCAATTTTATAACTCTGTTACACTCAGAATGTGTTTCAAGTCTAATGTACCTTTCCCTACACATTTATAGTGTTTGTTCTTTTGCTGTAATTGGAGAAATGTTTTTGTTAGGCAGTTATCAGAGCAGACTGAACATTGTTGAAGTGCTAGCATTTAGGAATGCACCAGGGATATGGATGATGTGTCCTGTGCATACCTGAAGAGAGCTGCACATGGGTCGAATTTTGTCACCATTTGAGGCACTTGGGTTTCTTACTTGGGAGGAGCTAGAAACAGTGGCATCCTCCAGAGGGCTCATCAGTAAAGGACAGTTTGAGATGAGGATGAGAAGAAGTCCCCAGCAAGCATATCTGGTGTAAATGTCTGATTTTCTAGTAAAAAACAGTTATCTGAGTATGCATCCTTGAATTCCTTCTTTCTCAGGTGTAATATAATAATTCTGCAGTGACCTTATTGTCAGACTAGTTAAATAAGTAGAAATACTCTTAACATTAATATTTGGGATGCAATATATGTTATCGTTTGTATGTGCTTCCTTACAAAAAAACAGACTATATTTTACTGTACCAGTACAGTACATCTGATATACATTATTGTTCTCCTAGGCCAAAGATTTTCATTGAACGAAAAGCTCTGGACACCATCGCCTACCTTTGTGATGGTGACGCGAGAGCAGGACTCAACAGTTTGCAGCTGGCTGTTCAGGCTCAGGTGAGCTCGGCCCGGCCCAACCCATCAGGAAAAGATGGTTCTCAGGAAATCCTGGTGAAGGAGGACCACGTCAAGGAAGGTCTTCAGAGGTCCCATATTCTCTATGATAAAGCTGGTAAGCCCAGATGTACTTGTTTGTCAGTTGTACAGTTGTTACTAACCAAAGTTAACCTCTGTAAACCCCAATGATTTGAGAAGTGGTTTGTGCAACTTTAGGGCACCATAGATTTACCAGTATACCAGAAGTAACCTCTAAAACTTGTGCTTCCATGCAGTTATTTTCTGTTATTCTTTAAGTATAACCAATAATGGCTAAAACTGTGAAACACTATCAGAAAAAAAAAGATTCCATTTGTTTTTTTCAAATTTGGTATTGTTTAACATTTCTGATTAGCAGCTAGCAAGTTAAAATATGTTTTCCCTTTTTTATTTTGAAATCTATAGCTTAATACCTCATTTACTTGGATGTTGTGGCAATTATGGGCCACAGTAGTAGTTTAAAAACTTTTTTTGTTTTGACTTTAGGGAATTCCTTTTTTTAATCTCTAATAGAAAATTGAAATTCAGGGAAGCCTATTGTTTGCAAAATCCATTTTACAGTTTTTGTTGTTTTTTTATCCATTTTTTTTATTAGTTTTATATTTTTTAAACATACAGAACAGACAAACACAATTGAACAAGAACAACAACCCTCTCCCACCCCCCACCCTCCGCGGTCTCGAGGAAAACAAATAAACAAAAACAAAAACAGAAATCACACCTTGCCTAGTCACTCTCCTCTAATTCTTGTGATGCTGAGGTCATTAGTATGGAAGCGTATTACATTCACCATAGAGCTCAAGCATAACTATGTCTAGAAAATACGCCAACCACTGTTTTATACAAAGCGAGTGTGGGGGGAGCCAGCGCTGAGCTATCATTTTCTTGGTCGCGGTTGATCCGGCTAGCCAAATTTTCTTCTGTCCATTTTACAGTTTTTTTTTATTTTAAAAATGTGTAATGACAGACTGGAGCTATCCCTGTTCAGAATACACCTGATAGTATGAAATGAATCTGTAATTTGGAAAACGTGTTTGAGATTAGAGGACATCTGTCTAATTTTGAAACACTGACTCAGCCCATTTAAAAAGGATTCATGCAATAGTAGGCCTGGGACAACGATGGCTTTAACAGAATCAAGAAGCGTGTTTTAGGATTATAAAAGAGGGTGTGTCACACAGTTCATAAAAGTATTTCTGCACATTAACACACTGCTACATATTTTACAAATCCAAATATTTAAATCTTCTGAGCAACACCTGCCATCAATATATTCACTTTAAATGACATCTAAATAACTCGAGGTTTTGAGCTTTACAGCCCTATCGTATTACTTTCTAGAAACGGTGTTCACTATCCTGTCACAGGGTTGAATGATAAGAGATAAAAAGAAACCTCAACAATGCATGCAAACCTGGGGGTGTTTATAGCAGTGCTCACGGTTGCTTAGGAGTGCCATGTATTACACAGTACACACATTTAAATAGAGCCCCAGTGTCCTTACAAAATTGTATATAAAACTATGACTCTGCATAGGATTGGTATGCTGTACATTCATAAAACTAGAAAGTACTAGGATTTGTTTTTTTCTTAACTGTGATAGCTAACTAATGTATAAAACAAATGTGTATTTAAGGTTTTTATCCTAGTTACAATATTTATACTGTAGTTTCAGCCACCTCAATCATTTACACTTCCCCACCCTGCCCCCCCACTCCCACTCACTGTTTCATCCTCTGTCCATCAACGCTGTCCTGTTGCATAACACATCAGCTGTCCCAAAAGATTGAGATGTTCTGTTCCCTTCATCTTGCAGAGTGATGAAACTGTCCCTCAGCTTAACAAATGACCTTAATGGAGAGTATTCTTCCCTTCATTATGGCTTTATATGGTCTGATCAGTTTTAATGTTGCGTGTTTCTTCAGACCATTGAGAATATTTGGAAAATGGTTGATGAAATGCCACCTGAAGAATGATGGGTCTTCTTTTCATGTATTTGTGTGTTTGTGTGTGTTACTCAAAGGTGAAGAGCATTATAACTGTATCTCAGCGCTGCATAAGTCTATGAGAGGCTCCGATGAGAATGCGTCTCTCTACTGGCTGGGCCGCATGCTAGAGGGCGGTGAGGATCCTCTCTATGTGGCTCGCAGATTGGTCCGCTTTGCCAGCGAGGATGTCGGTAGGTGAAATGATTCATTATATCATCTCTGCATTTATTCATCTACTGTGTTATGATCATTCAATAAGCAGTTGCCAACTTATAAATGAGACCACAGCCCTCTGGTTACCTATATGGTTTAGATTATATTTTACTAATCATGTTTGTAACTTTGCATGGCTGTGCAACATCATTAAGATGGTTGCTCTATTTGAGATACAATAAAGACTCTTTCTAACATCCCAAATCCCAGCTCATAACCAGCTAAATCCGTTACTTCTTTTAAATCTTATTAAGTTATTAATTTACTGTTTTAACTTTCATTCTTTCTGTTTTATCAATTCACTTTTCATTCATTCACTTGTTCTGTTAGACAGCAGTTACGTGTAGATGTATGTAGTTTTATTATGCGTAATGTAGTAGTTGTTGTTTTTTGTTATTTATTATACTAATATTGTACTAGTTGCAATTTCTAATTAACAGTAAAAGCATTTTGTAACATTTTTTGAGTAAAATATAAATACAAAGTTACTCGTAGCAGTGGTAGTAGTATAGTGATTACTTGTACAGCACTTTCTCACTCACAACAGTACTGTAATGTGTGAGAAACTAAACACTTTCTTTAAATAGCCTGACTGGCCAATTGCCTATTAAAATGTCCCGTACCATTATATGGGAACACTGGATGGAAATAGCTTGTACTATTTTATTGCAGGAGAGAAAATACTTACTCAACTGAATGCTTAAAGAGAAATGAGAGAGAGAAGATTTTGAGCCAGAAAATGTATCCTTTAATGCGGTCCGACTGGGCGGCGTCCGTCTCTTGTCCCATGTCTCTCCCAGGTATGGCAGACTCCTCCGCTCTTCCTCAGGCTGTGTCAGCCTTCCAAGCCTGTCACTTCATCGGGATGCCTGAATGTGAGGTAGGCTTACCTGACCAATCAGTGATGGTTTGGAGTCATATCAACCTGATTTTCAGTCAGTCTTACAATAGCTGCTACATACAGCTTAAACCCCACTGTCTTTACCTCTGTTACTGCTCAACAGGTGATCCTGGCTCAGTGTGTTGTCTATCTGGCACGAGCACCCAAATCTGTGGATATCTACAAGGCCTATGCTAATGTGAAGGCATGTTTGAGGAACCACAAAGGCCCTCTGCCCTCTGTCCCCCTGCACCTTCGCAACGCCCCCACCAGGCTGATGAAACAACTGGGCTACGCTAAAGGCTACAAATACAACCCAGCCTTCAGCGGCACCGTAGAGCAGGACTACTTACCTGACGAGCTGCAGGGAATCAACTTCTTTACCTGGACGCCTTCCGACCCATGAGGATCTGTTGCAATGCTGTAACAGGTTAGAAACCAAAGCTGCTGAATGGAATCAATCCTCTCAAATGATCAGTTGTTAGGGTGTGATCTAAGTTTTATGTAGCTGCTGATCCAAATTGAAAGTTACAGTTAGGACTTTTACATGTCTTTTCATTAATTGATTGTTCGCAGTAAACCATCAGTACTATCATTTTACATTCAAATGTATCTCCAATTTGACTTTCGTCAGCTGTTTTTGAACAAGGATACACTAACCATTTACAGTACTTCTAGATATGTTCATAAAATAAAGTCCTTAATCTGTTGAAATAAATGACAATAAAATACAAAGTCTTTGTATTTCCTAAAAAGATAATCCAATGTTTCCAATGGTAAATATGTATATGTTGGTTTATCTTTATCCTGTCCTTTTAGTGTTGTCAAATATTGTTTTAAACTGATTAAAATGTTTGCTTCTTTATGTCATGAATGTTATATTTTTTATAATCTGTATATATTTTGATGAAAAACGAGACAAATATAATATTAAAATGTCTTCATACAGTTTATTGTCCAGTCACTTGTTACAGTAGAGACGACCCTAGCCTGTGACATAGCAGGACTGGTTGTGGGCGAGAGTAGAACCATGCTGTGGCAGGCAAGTTGGCTGAACCTTGTCATTGATAACAGCACTTTTCTCCAGCTTAAGCAGGGCAATGTCATTCCTACATTATAGGAGGAAACACGAAGAATTAAACATCAGTAATAAGGTTAAGGGTCTATTTAACTGTGTAGAGTGCTTGTTTGATGGTGTATTTATTTAGACAACTTTTATTTACTCAGCTGTTCTGAGTTTTTCAAGGGCATGTTTACTGTGTTTCTTAATCACCACAGATCTGGAGCACTGGAGTGGTTATGTTGAGGAGGGAGAATTAATAACCTACCCACAAGACACACAGTTGTCGTTCCATTTGGGATGGATGATCATTTTTGCCACCATAATGGACAGTTCAGGTCCCTCCTCCTTGTTCATGTCATGCTCAGCAAGAACCAACCAGACCCTGCGTGGAATCTGGATTGAAAAATAAAAAGCTTGTTTATATGTTTAAAAAGTAAATATCTAGTGTACTAATGCTCTAACCTGAAAATGTAACAATGTTCTAAAAAAATAGATTCATTCAAGATCCCACATACCAATTCTGTTTATCTGAGATGTAAATGCCACAAATAAACTTCTCCTCACGTGATGCAGTGTGTAGCAGTCAAGAACCAGTTAGGAGCAATAAGTGTTCCTCCACAAGTGGGGAAGAAAGACTCTAAAGAAACCTGGAGGCTTGTTCCCCATTCACCACATGAGTGGTGTCGGGCTGGTAGCTGGGTACACCACACACTTCATTTATCAATTCATTAAACAGTAACTGTATGTGTTTAATGCGAACTCACCCGTCGTGACCACCAAGAGGAGGACAAGTACCAGTTTCATCTCTTATTCGTCCAAACAAACTGGCTTATCATGCAGACCTACAGTATTTATAGGCAGCAGTCCAGACCACTTCAGACACAGCCTGGGAGATTTCCTTACATTTTACAGGTGGCAAAACTGCTGTGTAGCCTACTGTACCAACAAAGAAGTCAGATAACGGCTAAAAATCAGACTGTATACAGTATGTGCAGATTCAGACATACCAATAATGCAATGCAATACACAAATTGAAAGCTGGTACCAATCCTAGAGACCCACAGCTGTTAAGGCCCCACCAAAATGTAAGATTATTTTACTAAACAGGAGTTAGTGTTTTATTCGTACACAGAGCCCAAATATATGCTTCTACATTTTAAGATTTCCAGGTTTTAGGCAGGAGGAACTTAGTATTCTGTTATTGCAGCACTAATTAAGAGAGAGTATTTAAAATAGATAATCATTTGTAAAATATGGTTAAGGCAATCTGGTTTTGCTGATGGGCCATTTACAGGATCTCTGAAAGTCAATATCTAATGCGTCAAACTGAGGGGTTTAGAGGGCTTTTGAAATGTAGATGTTTTAAGGGGTCCTTAATAAACATACTGTATGAATAAAGAGTTAATATAGACGGAAAATGATAATTGAGAGATTTGACAAATATTCACAATGTATGTCATGCACCCCTTAAAATCTGCTTTACTTGTTCAATTATGGCTTTTCATCAAGGTATTGGCAAACATTTCAAATGAATGTGTAAATTAAAGGGAAAGTCGCGCACCCCTTTACTAAAATTGTTATATTATTGTGTAAATTAGGAGAAAGTCAAAAACTACTTAAATTGTTAACTAAGGGCGTTTGAATCGGTTTTAAGAAGTTCAAGCTTTTTTCGAATTAATTAAAGATTATTGAATATTATTTTAAGTGAATACTTTCAATAGTGCTAGCTAAGACTTACAGTAAGAGAAAATTGATTTATAAATAAAATAATTTACACACCTTGCCAAAGGGTGCCGCTGGTGTCTACTTCAGCGCGCTGCCCAGAAGAAGAAATTGTAGTTTAAAGATGGCGCTGCCCGGTGTTTTACTCGTGCGTCTCAGAGCGCTGTGTAATGTTGGCAAATGTGTTCATACGGGAGGCAAAACAGCGTCCAACTGGAGCAGCAAAGTGCGGTGGTATGGCAGAAAAGCACGGAGCTTTCAGGAACAAGGGACATCATATTTACAGACTAAACGAGGTGAGTGAAGAGTTAGCAGTTAGCCAGCTTAGCTAACAGGTGACCGCTCGCAGCAGCGCAAAACCTCAAGGACATCCATCGTGTAAAAACACAACATTCGTGCTGGTATTTTGGGGTCTTTTCTTACAGTTTACCTGAGTTTAGACTGCAAATAAAATATCGTTGACCTTGCAGTGTGTGTGTGACCTTTGTTTTTACCTTTTCAGATAACGTGAGCTCAAACCTCCTGAAGGAGTTTCCAGATCCTAAAGGTCTATTGAGTAACACCCTCTCCCGTTCTCTGGGAGTCAGCGACCTTTCCCAGCTCATCCAGTACAGCTGCACGGAAAATGCGGGTGTCACGGTACGAACAAAAGTCATAGAGATGGGGGGGGCACATCATGTCCATTGAGAGCTTATGTTTCACATAATAATGCTTATGCATTTTTTAACTTTGTTCTGTAGAAAGCCACTGTCACACTGCTGTGGCCCTGCAAGATTGAAGAGGAGGGGTTTGCCTCCAAGAAGATCGATGCAGAACGATTTGCTGCAGCTGCTGCTTGTTTCAAGCTCAGAGTAAGCTACGTTGACCTCAGACTGTATAAAGTACAGACACACATTTCCATTTTGTCTTACCAATCTGTAGTAATATTTGATGCCCTTTCTCTCGGTCTCTCTCTTTGTGTACAGGAAATGGGTATCATTGGTCCAAATAATCAGCTCCCTGGGAGAAGAACTGGCAGGGTGACAGGAGGGCTACAATCCCACCTTCATGATAATGAGGAAGACTCATTGACAGAGAATGTCCTTGTGTCTAGAGCGAAAGCAGATGAACCAAACCAATGGCTGCCTTCCAAAGAAGACCACTCTAACATCTCTGAAGCTCTTTCCCTCTTTCCACAACCTAAATCTCTCCTCACTAGGGTCATCCAGGTGGCCACGTCATCCAACAGAATCAGGGTTGGTAGCTCTTTACCCTTTTCACAATAAAAGCTAAGCTTGTAAGTCCTGTATTCTAAACTGTAGGGCTGGGACGATATGCTTTTGTCCCGATTCGATTCTTTCACGATACATGGGCTTCGATTCGTATTGGGATTTTTATTTATTGCGATTTGATAGTATTGAGTATTGCGATTTTCTTTTCCTTCTTTTACAAAAACAAAAGTTAAAAACACTTGTAGAGACAATATCATGAGACATTTCTAAAAACTAGTTGTTTTCACATATCAGTCAGTCTGACAATTAATTTCATTTATAAAGAATTACATAACATGGATTTGTAGCATTTTCTGCTTTCGGTCAGAAAACTGATTTGATGTAGTTGCTGTCAGCGGTACCGTATAAACGGAAAATATTTAGGTGAGTAATTGGTTAAAAAAAATAAAGGTAAAGAAGGGAAAAGAATCAATTTTAAAGATTTACTCAAAATGACAATACTTACGATTTTTTTTAAAAGAAATTCCCCACCCCTACTAAACTGTATGTCATCCATACATTTACAGGAGCTAATGCAGTTCAGAACAACAGGAGGAAAGCTAAAGAAGTGTGACCTGACTCTGCACTGGCCAGAAGAGATGACGTTCTCTGCCACAGCGAGCAATCGAGTGACCGCCGAGAGGAGAGCTGCAGCTCTTGCCTGCATGAAACTGAAGGTGAGGATAACTTTATGAAAAAAAAACTATTATACCTTTTTACCTACATGTTTGGAGCATGTGTTAAAACATGCATCACGTCACCTTGTCCAGGAGCTGGAGCTGCTGGATAAAGACAACAACCCGCTCAGTCATGCCAAGTACCATCTAGAGAAGGTGAGGGAGGCTGCAGAGCGAGAGAGACGCCCTCTCCCCCTGGAAGTTCCGGAATACCTGAAGGAACACATGAGAGAGTACCTCGCACAGGTAAGCCTTTACCTCATGTATGGATGATGGAAGAAATGTTCTTATCATGTGGGTAAGTGCATGGCCAAAGGTTTGTGGACACATAATCTGTGGACTTTTGGTCTTGATAGAAACAGCACTGTTCAAACAATTCAAAGTGGGCTGTGTTGATGGGGGGCCGTTTTGCATCATTTTAATTGGGTGAGACACGAAATACAATCCAGGACGTCAAATTTGAGTAACAGATCCATGTGTCCAAAACACTGCAAAACCGTTAAACGGAATTTAACATATTAGGGAAGTTAATACAGCAGCAATTTTTTGGAGGCGTTCAGTCCGAAGTGCTAGTCAAAGCTGTCACATTCAGTTCATTTCAATGTTGTGTCAAAACAAACGCCTCATCTTTATAACAGTACCCGGTGGCAACAGAAGTACAGAAGCTTTGGGAGGAGGAAGAAGCGAGAGGACAGCAGACAGTGAACCAGGAGGATGAAGAGGAAGAGGAGGACTTGACAGATGCCATCACAGGCAGGCCGTACAGACCTCTGTCTGAACATGGCGCCCGACGGCTCAGCAACCACCTGCAGGAGAAATGGGAGACGGCGAACCCTGGGCTGAGTGTGGAGCTCCCGGTCGATGCCCACCGTCAGCGCGTGATCTCGGCAGTGCAGTCGTCCAGGGTGGTTGTGATCGCTGGTGAAACGGGATGTGGGAAAACGACACGGATCCCCCGCTTCCTGCTGGAGGAGTGTGTGAGAGGTGGTGAGGGGGCTGAGTGCAACATCCTGGTCACCCAGCCTCGTCGGATCAGCGCCGTGTCCGTGGCCCATCGTGTTGCCCTTGAAATGGGTCCAGCTCTAAAAAACTGTGTGGGATATCAGGTAGATACAAGTTTATAGTATACATATTTTTGTTATTTACTGCATGTTTGTATTTTGTCAATAACGAGCAACAATCAGCTATATCCCCTAGAGGGAGCACCTTGTGGTAGAGAGTCATGGTATATAGGCTTATGTGTTAATACAAATGTTCCTCAATCCTGAGCATGAACTTCTGTATCCTAACTGTTGTGCAAAGACTGGAGCCACAGAATGTCCACATCTAATAGGTTAGGATGACCTGGACACACCAGTCATTTGGACTTTTAGATCAGAACTGTTTCCTGTCCTTATTGGGTATACGTTCCAAAAACTGTTTTCCAACAATTCCATCTATTCTGTGCTGATTTGTGTAGTAGTGGCATAAAAGTAGAGTTTGCAGAAATAGCAAAACCATTAACCCAGATTAATGGTACCGTGTCTACCTTTTGGACTCCTGGCTGGTAGCACCCTAAAAGATTTCAAGATTCGTAATATAAATGTGACTAGTAGAGCTTGTTCCTTCCTTTTTTGTTATGCTACTGTTGTTATGGTTATTCACATTAGTGGATACATCTGAATATGTTATGTTTTTGTACAGTAAGTAATTATTTTCTGTGCATAGGTGAGACTTGAGAGCCGACCACCAGAGCAGAGCGGAGGAGCCTTACTCTTCCTCACAGTGGGCGTTCTGCTGAGGAAGCTGCAGTCGAACCCGTCCCTGAAGGGAATCAGCCATGTGGTGGTAGATGAGGTTCACGAGAGGGACATTAACACAGACCTGCTGCTGGCTCTGCTGCGCTCCAGCTTAAAGGAGAATCCTGACCTACGAGTGGTGCTTATGAGCGCTACTGGGGACAAGCAGAGGCTGTCCCACTACTTTGGGGGCTGCCCAATTGTTAAGGTGCCTGGATTCATGCACCCAGTGAGGGACAGATACCTGGAGGATGTGCTGAGAGAGATGGGACGCCCACTGCCAGTCCAAAAGAGAGTGGAGACAGACAAGCGGGTGAGACTGGAGTCTGTATTGTGTTCCCACTTTAGTATGTCCTGTGGATAAGTTTGTTTTCTCTTGTCCTGTGTCTGACTTCAAATTTTCTCGTTTAAGGGAGGAAGAGACGATGTTGCACCAGATATAGATTTAATAGCTGATGTAATCGAGCACATTGACAGACGTGGAGAGCCAGGTAACTAACCGACTAACGCTCCCTACTCTCACCCATGTTTTTATAGCAGTGTTTAAGATGATGTCTTTGTCAAAAATTATTTCCCCTTATGCTTTAGGTGCAGTGTTGTGTTTCCTCCCTGGATGGCAGGACATCAGGGCTGTTCAAGAGAAACTGGAGGGGAGGCGCCACTTTTCCTCAGGCTCACAGATGATCGTACCATGTAAGGGAGCACAGACAGATTAAGAAAGACTGGTCTTTTGTCCTCCAAATGTAGAGATTGGATTTACGATTCATTGTCCCTTTTTTCTTTTAGTGCACTCTAGTTTATCAGTAGCAGACCAGCAGGCAGTGTTCCAGCGCCCCCAAGTGGGCCAGAGGAAGATTGTCCTCACCACCAACATTGCTGAGACCTCCATCACCATAGATGACATTGTCCATGTGGTGGATGCAGGAACTCACAAAGAACAAAATTATGACCCACGGACTAAGGTCAGTTTCATCGTAAAGCCAAACTCTAAGCTTGTGATTTGTTGTATTGGAGAATAATCCAGTCGCTTCCATTTTGGTTTTCCAGGTCTCCTGTCTGGACACAGTATGGATATCTCATTCCAATGTCACTCAGAGAAAAGGGAGAGCAGGGCGATGTCAGCCAGGACATTCCTACCACCTGTTCCCACGGAAGCAGCTGGAATCCATGACTCCCTTCCCCATCCCTGAGATCCTGCGCACCCCGCTGGAGAGTTTAGTAGTGCAAGCCAAAATCCACAGTCCTAACTGCAAGGTATTGGGGGGAAAAAAACCAGTGGCTTTGGTGTTTGTTTTTAAACCTGCTATTTTGTGTATTTGTGATGTACATTTTTCAATCGTGTGTGTGTGTGTGTGTGTAGGCCGTAGATTTCTTATCACAAGTCTTGGACAGTCCAGAGCAAAAAGCTGTGAGAGATGCTGTCCAAAATCTACAAGACATTGGTGAGTGATGTTCGGGATTTTGCTGTTGGGATTTTAGTCACCTTGTGTGTCTTAACTTTAAATAATATGTATGCATGTTATGTTTCTATGTATATGTGTATGTGTGTATATACAGTATCTCACAAAAGTGAGTACACCCCTCACATTAGTAAATATCCCATTATATCTTTTAATGGGACAACACTGAAGAAATTACACTTTGCTACAATGTAAAGTATTAAGTGTACAGCTTGTATAACAGTGTAAATGTGCTGTCCCCTCAAAATGACTCAACACACAGCCATTAATGTCTAAACCGCTGGCAACAAAAGTGAGTACACCCCTATGTTAAATTCCCATAGAGGCAGGCAGATTTTTATTTTTAAAGGCCAGTTATTTCATGGATCCAGGATACTATGCATCCTGATAAAGTTCCCTTGGCCTTTGGAATTAAAATAGCCCCACATCATCACATACCCTTCACCATACCTAGAGATTGGCATGGTTTTATGTCAGTTAGCCTAATAGCTGGTTTGATTTGCATTGAGAGATGATTTTATGGAAAGTACCCCATGCCAATCTCTAGGTATGGTGAATGGTACTGTATGTGTTTATAAAAATAAAAAAATCCCCTTAGACCTCAGAGGGTTTTAACTTACAAATGTGAAACTCTCTTTTGGTTTTCAAGAAAAATGTTTTGTAATGCTCTTTCTGAGGGTTACAAATGTGAAAAAATGACATGTCTTTGTTTCCTTATGAATATCTTGGTTTCTTTATTTGCTTTTCCTTTAATGTGGGTAGATTTAATTGATCAGAACATAGGACAGACATTTAAGCTTTTGCTTCAGCCTAAAGCCTTTTCAGTCACTATTTACTGAGTTTACACTGTGATATATTTACAATTATTGTTTTATGATGACTGAATAAACAATTACTACTTTCTTTAAAAAATGAGTGCCAATGTTTACTTTTGTAGGTGTTCTGGACAAGACAGAAACCCTAACGCCTTTAGGAGAGCGCGTCGCCGGCATGTCGTGTGACCCTCGTCTGGGCAAAGTGCTGGTCCTGAGTGCCATGTTCAGATGTGTTCTGCCCATGCTGTCTGTAGCTGCTTGTCTGACCAGAGACCCTTTTTACAACAGCCTGCAGAACAGAGCTCTCGTTAACAAGGTGAGAACAACACCCACCTGTTGATCCACGTGGTTGTAAAATAACATACCTGACTTTGTACAGCAGCACAAAGTGTAAACGCGTAGTGATTGGTTATCATTCAGTCGTCTGTGTTCTGTTTGTCCCAGGTGAAAGATGCTCTGAGCAGCTCCAGCTTCAGCGACTATTTGGTGTTCATCAGAGCTATATCGGGCTGGAGGAGAGTTCAGCAGGATGGGGACAGAGAGGACAGGGATGAATATCTGGAAAAACACACACTGTCCAAGTTCAGCCTTCGATTCATCAATGGTTAGTTTGTCAGTACATTGTTGTAATTTAAAAATCACTACTTCTACTTTTTAATTTTTCACGCTTCACAAAACAATTTCTGTTGTGCCATCGCGCTGCAGGTCTCATCTCTCAGTTCAGCGAGAACCTGCACGAAGCGGAGCTGGTGTCTCGCGCCAATGAGTGCCAGCGTCACACGTCTCTCTACAACGAGCACAGCAACCAAGATGAGCTGCTTAAAGCTGTACTCCTGGCTGGACTCTATCCCAACCTTATTCAGGTACATAGCAACAAAGGAGTCTAATTATAATCCTACTCTGTACAATCCATTTCCTGCTGTGCTCCATCAAAGGTTGAAGCCAGAATTGTGAGATCTAAATATTGGCTCTTCCTGTAGAAGTGGAGGATTGTCTCCAATTGTCTTGTGGTGAAGTTGTTTCTAAGTTGCAAATACAATTTTATTATATTCAAGTTAGATCCAGCTTTTGTTATGGTCGTCTTTCTAAAGGCTACTTGCACCTGTTTGGGTCAAAGCCAAAATTAAATGTTCCAGCATCACATGGATGAAAACGCGTACTTTTCTCTCAGGTGAAGAAAGGTGTTGTGACCAAAGGAGGGCGCTTTCGCCCTAACGGAATGTGTTTCCGCACACTCAGTGGGCCCGTACTGCTTCACCGCGCCTCAGTGAACAGGTTTGAACACGCTCCAAAATTCAACTGCAGCAGGTTTTTACTTTCGTGGTGCGTATGTAAAATGATTGTGCTCCTTTGTGTTGTAGGGGAAAAGAAGATCTCCCTAGTCGCTGGTTGACCTTCTTTAGCGCTATCCAGTCCAACGGGAACGTTTTCATCAGAGACTCTTCTACAGTTCATCCACTCGCCCTGCTGCTGCTCACAGACTCTGATCTCACAGAGACAGGTAGGACAGTTTTTTTTGTTTTGTTTTTTTTTTCTTCCCAGCCACTGTGTTTGTAGGTGGTTGGGAGAAGGATTGGAGGTTAAAAGAACCCTTATAATTGGACTGAAATGCAATTTCATTTCACTGCATTATCCAATCTGACATTGTGTTCATGTTAGCGGTTTCTGAATGATATATTCATTCAATATATTCAGACTTTAATTCAATATATTCAGACTTTCATTCAATATATTCAAGGTTAATTCTATATATTCAGAATTTCATTCCATATAATCAAGGTTCATTCCATATATTCAGAATTTCATTCCATATATTCAGAATTTCATTCCATATATTCAAGGTTCATTCCATATATTCAGAATTTCATTCCATACATTGACTTTCACTTTCATGCAATATATTCAAACTTGATAGATGATCTTACCTCCAATTTTTACCACATCTAAATCGGTCAAACACATTTGAAATAATACAAAAATGCTACTCCAATTTACGTCCTACTTTATCTAGCTATTAGGATAAGGAAGAACAAATGAACAAATCAAGCAGTATTAACATCAGCGTTATTTTCACTCTTTCCTCACTTCTGTATATAGAGGTGAACCTCCTATATAGCAAATATGATTACCCTCTTACTGTAGAGTCCCAGACTTGCTGTAAATCCTCCTCTTTTCATAAATGACTCTCTGTTCTTTCTCTCATGTCCCAGTGAACGGAGACCGAGTGGAAGTATCATTTTCTGGACGCTCTCTGGTGCGCTGCGAGTTGTCCGTTGGGACCTGGGAGCTGCTGTGGGAGCTACGCACTTCCATTCAGACCATGCTGTACCGCAACCTCAACAATCCCAGAAATGCAATCGCCAACTCTTCTCAAGACGGAAAGCTCATCTCCTTACTCGTAGAGCTGCTCAACAATACAGACTTGAACCCGTTTGCTCAGAACAGTGACAGTGAGGTGGATTGATGACATTGAGCACTTTCTACACATGTACGTTGGATCTACTGGTTGGTACAAAGGAACCAATGAATGATGGTCTGTCATTTGTATGTTGTTTTTTTTTTTAAGAAAGTTTGAGAACTTGAGTCGGTAGTTAATGTGTTGATCTAATCAGGACTCTCGAAGAGCAGAAATCCACAGTGGACTGTATGTTGTATGCTAATTATTTTTGAGGCAAATGATTAGCTCCTTCATGGTAAGGAAATCCATTGGTTTGACTTTTGGACTGTGGTTTATTATGGTTATCTGCTTCCTGAAAAGCAGAAGTTGAATTTTACTCAAAAGAATCATTAGCCAAAGGTCAGTAAAACAGACTGCATGCAATAAATTGTTATATTTATTGCAATAAATATTCACATGCCAACATGAGGAAAATGGATCCTATTGTTTTAATGAATTTTTGAACAGCAGATGAATGGAAGTGAGAAGAGAAAAGAACTCATTTTACAAAAGTGCTTAGGAAAAATCCTTCATAAACTGTGTGTGAAAGCTAGACAGGCGTCTCAGTACTTCTTCCATCGTGTCCTCAGAGGTCATAATGTAAAATCTGCAGAAAGAAAGAAGGGCTAAAGGTAACCATTTCAAAGTATCCTTAATTACTCATATATATCCTTATTACTTTTTTTTTTTTTTTTTTTACTAGAAAGCATGCTTTTTGCGTAGTGAAGCCTGTATTCAGTATAATAATGCTCTATCTATGATGTATTATACCTGATGTGGTGGGTGCCCTGCTTTTGTCCATAGTCACAACCAGGACTGACAATCACACCAGCCTCCGCGAGTAGTCTCATACAGTAGAATGCATCTGGTTGCATTCCTATTTCCTAAAAGCAAAAACATAACCAGGTGTAAAATATTGTATGACTGATGCCCCAGATATGTGACAATTCTTTTAATGATGCTATTGCTCTGGTTTTGCGGTTTATACTAGGTTCTATGAGATAGTATTGTAACCTTGGCCTTCTGAATGGCTTTAGGTGGAAGATGCAGTCTGGGGAACGCAAATACTCCTTTCACTGGCTGACAGCAGAAACCCGGCAGATTGTTTACTACCTCAAGGACTCTCTTTACGTTATGAACCAGCGTGGTCCTGATGTGTTGTGTCTCCTGCAGAAGATAAGGGCAAGAACAAAAAAAGAAATCAAACTGGGTCAGAGTAATGCCAATTGCTTAAGAAAAGCAGGCTCTTGGACATCCTGCAAAATAATAATCTAAACTGCATCTATGTGTTCTCACCACACTATAAAGTGGGTATGAGGGATCTCCTGGTTGTGGAGGTTTCATCATCAGATCCAGGGCAAACTGACCCAACACAGGTGCACAGGCATCTGTCGAGAACAGTTTGTAGATGTATTTCATAACAGCGAGGTCCAGATTTACCAGCTCCACGTATCCACCACGCAGACCACACCTGGTAGGAGAGAGAAGAGTCCAGTTAGTAGCTGTTCTGAAGCTTCGGTCAAATCGCACAATCTTCCACAGCAGTTTGCCCAGCTGTCCTGAAATTCTAGATGTTGAAATTTCTGTTTTTCAGTGCTCTTTAAGGACTTCTTGTTTCATCGATCTTGTGGTGAGACTATTTTGCTAACTACTGTTTCCAATGTCAAGAATTAACTTTCTATGTCAAGTTTGTTTTGATTTGTCTAAATTACAACTGAGCCTTTGTCTTAAGTTGCATTTCTGCAACTTTTGTGTGGACCACCTAGCACAACTTTAGATACTCTTCAGGACTGAAAACGTACTCTCCCATGAAGCCTTTCGATGCTGAGTGAAAGGACGCCAGCTCCACTGTGTCTGAAAGGGGAGGACCCATCTCAGCCAGAACCCTTTTGTAAGAGACAAACTCACTATGTTCCCCATGAACACAGTCCTGATAGACCTGTGAAGGAGAACACATAGATATGCAAGTGTTCATTTACACATTTGTTAATGTTTATGAATATCTCTGGATAGAGGACAATGTTTTAAGACATGCACCTCATCAGCCAGAAGAAAGAGTCTCTTCTCTGAAACGAACTGGATCACCTCTTGAATTGATTTCCTGCTTTGAACATAACCTACAGGCAACATGGCATGAAAACGACCATGTAATACTAAATTTTTTGAAACCAAGAAATATACTTTGATGTCCATTCTGGTGAGGTTTTACTACCTGTAGGGTTTCCAGGGTTGATGACATACAGAGCTACAGGGTTGCAGACTCCCTTTGCAGATTCCAGCGCTCGATGCAGCTCCTCCACCTGCAGCTCCCAGCCCTGCTCCTCATTGAGGTTGTAGGGAACGGTAACTGCTCCTAGTCCCCTTATGGACATAAGGGAAATGGAGTAGCATGGCACAGGAGTCAGCACACCTGTTCTGTGTGAAGCCTCACTGTTCACCAAGATGTTGAGAATATTCTAATAAGCACAGGAAAAGATTGGGTTTACTTTAAGATGATGATAATCTACAGGAGGAAAAGACACAGTATATAATATTACAGATTGTCAGTAATATTGTCTGTTACCCCGAGTGCCCACTGTGAACCGGGGCTGATGAATATGTTTTCAGGGTAAGATGGAGCCCCGCCATCTCGTCTCGTTATGAATTCAGAGACTCTGTGGACTATTTCTGATATACCCCTTGTTGCAGTATAAGAACCTGAAGGAAGAACACAGGAAAGGTGAGATGACACTGTAGAGCAGTGTGATATTATTATTGTTTTTTTGTTTTTTTTTATCTCTATGCTATGTCATTGTATTATTTTCTATTTCTATTACATATATTTCATATGGT
This sequence comes from Sander vitreus, assembly GCF_031162955.1. Taxonomy (NCBI): domain Eukaryota; kingdom Metazoa; phylum Chordata; class Actinopteri; order Perciformes; family Percidae; genus Sander; species Sander vitreus. The sequence goes on from NC_135866.1 coordinate 13,726,048, forward strand.
ATTATTTTATCATAATGTGCGAATATTACATATACTGTATGCATACAGTATTCCTCTATAAAATATATTCCCATACATTTGTATGTATATTGTATTTATTAATTATCTTATACTTACATACCTACACTGCCAGAGTTGCACAAAGTTGCAATTCAAATAGCTTGTTTTGTCAATCCAAAACCCAAAAACATTTAATTTACAATGAATGACAAAGCGACAAATTATCACATTTGATAAACTAGAACAATGAAATGTTTGGCCTTGTAATTTATGAACTTAAATTAACTTAGTGTATATGCAAACCAAAAAGTAAAACACACACACAAACACACTTTCATCTAAAATGATCCAGAAATCTTGGAGACAAATATCTTAAAACATTGGCAAATAATACAAATACAATACAATCTGCTGAGGGGGAGATACCAGTAGAAAAGTCGGTAGAAAAGAATAAATGTTTTTGTAATTTGAGTGAGCTGAATCTTTAAAATTGTCATTGTAATAATACCACATAGACTACTCTTACCTACACTACCTCCATCACAACCCTTCAGCAGACTCTGAGCCCTCTGTCTGACGTCCACTGGCAGTCTGTCGCTGTTCACAAGCTGAGGGTAAAGACATGCTGCAAGAACCTGCAAAATATGAAGACACACAGTTATGTATGTTTTTTTAGTCAAAAGGAGATGTATTACAGTAACTGGTGTTTTAATAGGAAACAGCTTAAAGATGAGTAGACTTTATAAGTCATATTACCTGTTGGACAAATGACAGAGGCTTCACGCCTGCCTTGTGTGGGTCACCCCAGGAGACATCTATCACTTCTTTGAAAGGTTTTCTCACTCTCTGTGAACAGGTGAATTTAAAGCACAAACACAGGTTGGAAAATTCACTCTAGAATCAATATTGCAAATATGTCAACTTTTTTTTTTTTTAACTTACCTGTCTGAGCTCTTCCTTGATCTGGCTTGCTCGTCTGGCCAGAACTAAATACTGCAACTGCTTCATGTTCTTCACATTTGGAATGATCTCCTGCAGGACATTCATTTCTGTAATTCCTCTTCACTTCTATCAGACCAGCGGCTGTGCTGAGCTGAACTGTGTTGAGCTCGCCAACTTGCTGCAAGTTCAATTATTGCATGTAGATTTCTAGTTAAAAATAAACATGGAAGATATGTGGTAATTTGTGCCTTATTAACAAACAAAAAGTCTAGAAATCAGTTACAGCCATAACTTGCACAAAACAAACAACTCACATCACTTCTGTTCTAAAGTCCCTGTCTTATATTTTATTTCAACCTTTCCTTAAGAGATTTACTGTAAAACATAAAAAATATCTTATATTGAAAAAGAGACTTTTGTGTTGCAGTTTGCCATGTGCAGAAGACAATGGGAGAAGCAGTGGCAGCAAAAACTGTCCTGTCCTGTTGTACACTGTCCTGTACACTGTCCTGTGACTCCATGACTGTCCTGTACACTGTCTTTGTAAGGCTCCAGGTGCTGGTAGATCCAGGTTTGAGATATGATCTGGTCTTTCACTTTGCCAGTGTGATCTGTGTTTTATCTTCTGATTAAAAAAGAATTCATGAACATTTTTGAAATGTGCTTTACTCAGAGAGGGAGTGGAGTTTTTGTATGTGTGTGCAAGTGTGACCACATGTTCAAATTCACATTCCTGCACAGGTATTTCTGTGTGTGTGTGGATGCATTGCCAAACACAACTTTTGCATTCACTCACAATATGTTTGCAGTCCCATGCATTACGTTTTGTTTTATGAGGTTATGGACAATGTATTGGGGAAAACAAGCAACTAAATACCATCTACACTATATGCATAACCTGCAGTACTGAATTCTACAAAAATAAATAAATTGACCTTTGTCACTGGTCTGAGCCATGCTCTGGAATGGAAAAAACACAAATACAGGGAATTTGTATATTTCAATCCACTATTGAGGGGAAATATAATAATGGCGATGTGCATTAAAATCGGTTGTTTGTGTACCATGGAAAGCCTAAGTAGTGATGTTTGAAAGCATCAAACGAATTGTCTTTCGGTGTAAGAGAGAGAGCTAATGTTTCAGCTAACTTTGGCTATTAGCCTACATTAAATTATGGCTCATGCGTTTAGGCTATTTGACACATTCATCAATTCGTTACATTTGTTTTCGTCTTGGCACGTTAGCTGTAAACTCGGGGCATTGTATTTTATTCATCCGTTTATCATCACCACTCACCTCCACACAAGCCAAGAAACACAGTGGATGGGGAGGGGATGATGTGTCATCCTCTGTCACAGGACAGTGTACAGGACAGAGTCTGGGAGTCACAGGACGGTGTACAGGACAGTGTACAACAGGACAGGACAGTTTTTGCTGCCACTGCTTCTCCCATTGTCTTCTGCACATGGCAAACTGCAACACAAAAGTCTCTTTTTCAATGTAAGATATTTTTTATGTTTTACAGTAAATCTCTTAAGGAAAGGTTGAAATAAAATATAAGACAGGGACTTTAGAACAGAAGTGATGTGAGTTGTTTGTTTTGTGCAAGTTATGGCTGTAACTGATTTCTAGACTTTTTGTGAAAGTAAACAAAACTGCACTGTTTGTTAATAAGGCACAAATTACCACATATCTTCCATGTTTGTCTTTAACTAGAAATCTACATGCAATAATTGAACTTGCTTCACATTTGGAATGATCTCCTGCAGGACATTCATTTCTGTAATTCCTCTTCACTTCTATCAGACCAGCGGCTGTACTGAGCTGAACTGCGTTGAGCTCGCCAACTTGCTGCAAGTTCAATCATTGCATGTAGATTTCTAGTTAAAGATAAACATGGAAGATATGTGGTAATTTGTGCCTTATTAAAAAACAGTGCAGTTTTGTTTACTTAAAACACAGATCACACTGGCAAAGTGAAAGACCAGATCATATCTCAAACCTGGATCTACCAGCACCTGGAGCCTTACAAAGACAGTGTACAGGACAGTCATGGAGTCACAGGACAGTGTACAGGACAGTGTACAACAGGACAGGACAGTTTTTGCTGGCACTGCTGCTGGACAATCGACCGTACATCTGTAGAACGTTTAATTTATTTCTTTTAATTCATCTTGATTGATCTTGTTTGTCTTCAGTGTGTGGGACAGCAGAAAAACTGCTTTTAACTGAGTCAGGCTGGTACTGTTTTTCATAATATATTCTAACTTACAATGTCTAACTTATTTTCATATCTTTACTTTGATTGCTGATAAAAAATTAAATAAATATATGTAAAATACATTTCCAGTCAGTAGACCGTCTATTTAATATCTAATAATAATGTAATAATGATCAGTTTTCGTTTTCTAATAAATGCTTATATATATATATATATATATATATATATATATATATATATATATATATATTTTTTTTATATCGTTTATCACTACTTAAATGTTATTTTGGCCCTACATCTGCAGGATTTTATTTAATTTGTTGCTCACTGTAAGAGACAGCAGCAAACATTTTAATCTACAGCTTTTTTTCTGTTGCTTTGCTGTTAAAAACAAAATAACATAGAAATAAATATATATTATATTTCTCTCAGCGTGTACCTTTTATATTCTTTCGGGAAGTGCGATATTGTGGCCGGATGTTTCACGGCCAAGTTTCTCTACGGACATAAATAAAAGACGTGCCCGTCTACTTCCTGTTTTGTTTTTCTTTCACTCGTCTGCTGAGGTCGGGTAGATATGGGAGAGTTTGCGAGTCGAAGAGACAACCACAGCCTGCCCGTGAAGAAACGCGCACTCTTCAGACACCGGTGGACTTTATAAACTCTACAGAAGCAGCGGACATTAACACCTGCCGCGGGGCTTCAAACACCCTCCCTCCTCGATATGGCGCTCAGCTCGGGCGGCTGGGCTCCTCCAGCCCCGGTGCCTGCCTCGTCCCAACAGGCTGCATGCGGCGGGCCTGCGCTGACGCCTTGCTGCACTACTGTTTTAATGTCAGTCCGGGTTTCGGTGTGCCATTCAGGGATCCGGCCCCTGTGCCTCCCTGGAGCAGGCAGCGAGGCTCTGCGCCTCCAGCTCAGCATGGACCCGAGCCGGGCCGGAGAGTTCCGACTGGCGCTGCGAGATACGAGCGGAAACCGCAGTGTGGTGAGATTTCACACATACACCTGTGTTTAGAGTCTGTGCTGTCGTTACCCGCTTAGATATACTTGTGATGAACAACCTTACTGAATCACATTTATATTTTATACCAGTATAGGCCCGTACACGCCATTTTATGGAGCACTACAATACAGCTCCTTACAATTCAGATCTGGGGATACATACACACCAGATTTCATTGAATGCATGTGGATATAAAGACATACAGCTGATACACCACCCAAGACTTTCTTCTAAGTGTTCTACTGTATGATAGAGAAGTTCTTTTTTAGTTACCAATACTGTAGTTAAGAGGGTTTTTTAGTTTCACTTTCATTTTCATTTTTTCCTCATAGCCACTACACATTCAGATTTATTAGAATTATAACATCATCAGGGGAAATCTACGACTATGCATAGTGGTAAACAGCTACCGTAAGACTCTCCTGGTCTTAATGGCAAGACAAGTGGGAATTTTCTACCAGTTTCAGACTTGTATTTGTCATATAGCATGACAAGCTCATAATACATGTACCATTATAGTTGTCACTCTGTCTTGTTGAACGTCTCTATTCATCCCTTCAAATTCCTTTATAATTCAAGCATAGGACAGAGGAAGGTTGAGGAAAGTCTGACTATGTAGATCTGAGCCTGACGAGCTGAGTTTGAAGAGGACCATATTAGGTGTATGGTCTTCTGCATAGGCGTCGCTTTCAGTGGGTACGCGTACCTATCAGATCTCGTCATGAGTCATTTTGTACCCACCACTTTTTTTGAAAACCTCAAGCTCAATTTAGTTAAAAAAAAAATAAAGTTCATAACACACATAATTCTTGAGCGACTGATGCAAACAAATCCACAAAAATCTCTATCCCCACAGGGCAGGCATAGACACAGCCGTTCTGTGTTGCAGAACTACTAAATATTGTGCTGCACAATATGACTGAAGCGCCTGCACCGTGATTCCACGAGACGGTGCGTAGGCTCAGCCGCCTGCTCGGTTCTACTATGGAACCGGTTCCTACGCAACCGGTAGGAATCGGACCGGATTAGAACACAAATTTCAGTTCCTCATTTCGGTTCCACTTAATGTGTTGACTGAAATATTTTCCCTCTGTCGCTCCGAAACGGACGTAAAAATATCACACTTTCTCTGTAGTCTACCGTTAGCTGGTTACCGTAAATGTAGGCTACTTTTAAAAAGCCATATTTTCCCTCTGGGCTCACCAAAACTGACATAAAAGCCTTTCTTTGATGTAATTTTTCAGTTTTTCAAGAATCGGTTTAGGAATCCTAATCGTTTTAAAAGTACCGGTTCGGCATTGGAATGGTAAAAATCCAAACGATACCCAACCCTATTATTCAGTGTCCCAAAAGTACCCCAGAAGTGTTTTTTTTTTATACTGTGCAGCTCCTCTCTCCTCTCTGATGTCACGTCATGTCAACATAGTACATGGATACATGAAGCAGAACATAGTGGTTCATATGTCTAATGCTTTTTGAAAACTAAAGGCTTTCTTCTTCATAAAACGTGTCGGACATCATCACATTTTTGTATACATTTTTATTCATTTACATTAGTAAGCTACAGGACAGCGTCTTTCAAAACATGACCATGCGCGAAAGAGAAGGAAAAAAAACTAGAAAATGCATTTCCTGCAGAAAATGCGTGGGAATGCTGAATTGCTAAAGCTAAACTAGATGAATAGCTTAAATCCGTAAGAAGAAGTTAAAGTAGTGATAATAGTTGAAAAAGTTTAAATCGTTTTAATAAGTATGAATTTAGTGCTATCAGTCAGATTACCTCATCTTGAGCACAACAAGGCCTTTCTGAATGTAATCATATAAAATTCATATGGATAAACTTAAAAATGTGGGCATGTCAGTGTTTTAAAAAAGTGGTTCGCTCTGCATTGAAATGTGAAGGATCTTTAACAGGGGAGCGAATGGAAGAAGATTTGGAACTGTTGTCATTTGGAAGCTCACTGAGCCAAAAGTATAAGTCATATCGCATAACTGAGCACATGGGCGGAAACTAGACATAAATACCTACGTTATGATGTATAAATTGTGTATGACAAGTACAAATTGTGGGTGTGAGAGCAAGGACAAAGATCATTTTTTCGAAGCTCCACACTCTAATCTGTGACATCACTCACTCTAATGGCGTTTTTCCATTACATGGTACCTGCTCGACTCGCCTCGCCTCGACACACTGTGCGTCCGTTTTCCATTGCAGATTTTAGTACCGCCTCAGCGTGGCTGGTCATTATATGCCGGCTCGGCGCAAACACCAGCGCACAAGTATAAACATCAGGCCACTTGAGCTTGTTTTACAGTTCTGTGGAGGCTCCACGCAGAGCTTTCGCCGTATACTATGTAAGTGGCCTGATGTTTATACTTGTGCGCTGGTGCGTGCGTCGAGCCGGCCGTGTGTGTGTGTGTGTGTGTGTGTGTGTGTGTGTGTGTGTGTGTGTGTGTGTGTGTGTGTGTGTGTGTGTGTGTGTGTGTGTGTGTGTGTGTGTGTGTGTGTGTGTACGTAGGCTATGGCGAAAGCTCTGCCTGGAGCCTCTGCAGAACTGTAAAACAAGCGGCGCCGCAGGAAACTGCCGTGACCTAACGCGACACAGAACGTGGAAGGTGTGTTGTTGTTGCCACAGCCAGAAGACACATTTAGTTTCAAATGAAGCTGGAGGCAGCAACAAAAAAACACAGCTGGCTAAACTATTTAAAAATAGCGGGTTTGTTTAGGACACCCCCGTCTGTCGCTTTCACGTCACCTTTTCGGCTCGCCTCAGCTCGCTTGGAACCTCGACTGAGGTGGTACTAAAAAAAGTACCTGTTAGCAGGTACCAGGTACTTTTTTTCGTAATGGAAAACCAAAAAAGGCGAGTAGAGTCGAGGCGAGTCGAGTAGGTACCATGTAATGGATACACACTTTGTTTAATCGATACAATTTCCTGAAATGTACACTAAACTTAAATAGTTTTTTTACAAAAACTGTAAAATATATCAAAACACTGAGCACACCCCGAATACCTGAATATTTTGTGAATGGTTTAAAGTTTGAATCACTTCTGTAGGTGAAAGAATGTAGGAGATACATTTTGAAGCAGAAGAGGATTTGAAGCTTGCTCTCATTGACTTTAATGTTAAAATAAAATGTTTAAAAGCTTAATATTTAAAAAAGTCTAAATAGTAGAAAAAAAGTTGAAGTCCCATCATTAGCTGAAAGAGCTGAAGATTTTAAAAGCTGAATGGTTTTAATAGCTGAACGTATGCAGAAGTTACGGAGAGCCAAAAACGTACGGAATAATAAGAAGAATCAGAAAGGGTTTTATTGCCAAGTAAGTTTTTTAACACATACAAGGAATTTGTTTTGGTGTTGTTGGTGCACGTCACACATGAATATGAAACAATATAAGTATAGGTACAAACAATATAAGTATATTTACACAGTATGTATTACGTTAAAAATAAAGAATAAATAAAGCTATAAATAAAAAAATAAAGAGCAAAGAGCATTACAGCAGAGAGAGAACAGTGGCATGAAGGTGGAGAGTCAGGGTGGTTTCCGGGCCTTGTTAATAAGGCTAGTGGCGGAGGGGAAAAAGCTGTTCATGTGACGTGAGGTTTTGGTCCTGATGGACCTCAGCCTCCTGCCAGAGGGGAGTGTCTCAAAGAGTTTGTGGGAAGGGTCGGCCACAATCTTTCCAGCACGCTTCAGAGTCCTGGTGGCGTATAGGTCCTCGAGCGGCGGCAGTTTGCAGCCAATCACCTTCTCTGCTGACCGAATGACACGCTGCATTCTGCCCTTGTCCTTGGCAGTGGCAGCAGCGTACCAGATGGTGATGGAGGATGTGAGGATGGACTCAATGATGGCTGTGTAGAAGTGCACCATCATTGTCTTTGGCAGGTTGAATTTCTTCAGCTGCCGCAGGAAGTACATCCTCTGTTGTGCTTTCTTCACAAGGGAGCTGATGTTCAGCTCCCACTTGAGGTCCTGGGAGATGATAGTTCCCAGGAAGCGGAAAGACTCCACAGTGTCAATTGTGGAGCCACAGAGGGTGATGGGGGCAGGTGGGGCTGGGATCTTCCTGAAGTCCACAACCATCTCCACTGTCTTTAGAGCATTGAGCTCTAGATTGCACCAGGTTGCACCAGGTCACCAGGTGGTCAGCCTCCCACCTGTAGGCGGACTCGTCACCATCAGAGATGAGTCCGATGAGGGAGGTGTCGTCCGCGAACTTCAGAGGCTTGACGGACTGGTGACTGGAGATGCAGCTGTTGGTGTACAGGGAGAAGAGCAGGGGGGAAAGAACACAGCCCTGGGGCAATCCGGTGCTGATGGTCTGTGAGTCGGAGACGTGTTTCCCCAGCTTCACATGCTGCTTCCTGTCAGACAGGTAGTCAGTGATCCACCTGCAGGTGGAGTCAGGCACGCCTAGCTGGGAGAGTTTCTCCTGGAGCAGAGCCGGGATGATGGTGTTAAAGGCAGAGCTGAAGTCCACAAACAGGATCCTGGCGTAGGTTCCTGCGGAGGCCAGGTGCCGGAGGATGTAGTGTAGGGCCAGGTTGACTGCATCGTCTACAGACCTATTGGCTCTGTAGGCAAACTGCAGGGGGTCCAGGAGGGGGTTATCGGTTTAGGCGATAACCTATCGCTATAGGTGGTGATCTGCCTAAGTCCTTTCCAGACAGTCGCAGAGTCGTTTGCTGAAAACTGGCGTTGGAGCTTCTCAGAGTACCGTCTTTTAGCCTCCTTCACTGCCTTGCTAAACTTGTACTTCGACTCTTTAAATCTGTCTTTGTCCCCACTCCTGAACGGGTTTCAACAATGACAAAGGGTTTGTCATTGTTGAAACTCACCCTGGTGCTTGATGGAACACAGCAGTCCTCACAGAAGCTGATGTATGCCATCACAGCCTCTGTGTACTCATCCAGACTGTTGGTAGCAGTCCTGAACACATCCCAGTCAGTGGAGTCCAAACACGACTGGAGATCCTCCACAGCCTCACTGGTCCACTTCCTTGATGACCTCACTACAGGTTTGCAGAGCTTTAGTTTCTGCCTGTACGCGGGGATCAGGTGAACCATGACGTGGTCAGAGAAACCCAGTGCAGCACGGGGGACTGCGTGATAAGCATCCCTGACTGTGGTGTAACAGTGATCCAGAATGTTCTCCTCTCTGGTCGGGCATTTAATATGCTTTCTATATTTAGGGAGTTCATGAGTGAGGTTCCCTTTATTAAAGTCTCCAAGGACAATAACTAAGGAGTCCGGGTTGGTCCGCTCCACACATAGTATCTGTTTTGCTGCTTTTCCTTGTCATATCTGATTGTAACCTTAATATTGTTACATACATACAAACATTATTAATTATTATTATTATTATTTAATTATTTTCTGTCATTTTCTTGACAAAACGTTTAATTGAGCCTGGTCTGGCATACCGGATGTACTGTACAGTGCTGGAATAAAGCCTGAGGCATTTTCCTCCCGTTCTGCTATCTCCGCTATCTATTGTGCAAGGGCATCATCGCTGCATCTAGAGCTTAGCACCGCCCAAAACGATTGTGATTGGTTTAAATAAATGCAAACAAGCCAGAGCGTTTTCTTTCCCCCCCTATCCCAGCATGAGGAGGGGTGTAGCCAGACCATACTCCAGCGCTGTGTCAGCGCTGGAGTATGGTCTGGCTATGCAAGACTAAATCGAGCAAGCCCTACTCAGTTGCTAAACCAGTAGCCGTTTTTTTTGTCTTTAGACTGTTAATGTCGACTATGGTTTCCTTTTTGCTAATTCCATTCTTCAGGTTACCTAAGGTAATCTCACTGCTGACACACATTTCAGTACAAGGATGAGTTCTTCTCTTTCAGTATCAGGGGTGATTACTGTCCCAACTGCAGACACATGCTTGATCATGTGTGAAGTGAAGTTGAACATACTTTGAACTCTGCCTGTCTCGCCAATCATCCAAACTTTTCCCTCAAATCTGTCCTTTGTTTTGTCAAGTTCACTTTGTTCACTTTGTTATCCTAACAAATCTGACAGGCTCGGTTTTGGCTTTTCATCATGGTAAAATCTCAACTCCGACAGATTTCCCCCTGACAATTCGGATGCTTTTTGATTTGCATACTTTTACTTTGATCCCAGCTTCTTTTAGCTGGTCTGTCTGTACATACAGACAGACATAAATACAAAGTTTGGGCCACTTTTAAAAGTAAAAATACCAAACATTTGCTAGTTCCATCTTTCAAATGTGAAGATCTGCACCTAAATTGAATATCTTTTGGATTTTGGTCTCCCAAAACAATCAAAATGAAAATGTCACCGTGGGTCCGAGACATTGGAATGGGAATTCTTCATAGACTAAATGATAATCAATTAATTCAGAAAGTAATTGGTAGATGAATCAATAATGAACATACTTGTTGAAATTAATTGTTGATTTAATTAATAATTGTTGAATAATTGTTGTTGCCGACCTGGCAAGAAATAAATATATGAGATTTCTTTTAATTTGATTGGTTTAGGATTAATTGGTGCAACTTTTTCGTTTCTTTTTGTAATAATTTCTTATTTACCCTTCCTTTCTTTCAAACTGCAGAATGACGAGCCATTTGAGGTTAGGGCTGCACGATATGAGGAAAATATGCGATAACGTTGTTGAATATCGCGATAACGATATAACTTGCGATAAATAACAGACAGTAAAGTGTACTCAGTTCTGCCTTTCTGTTGCTTTCAGTATCGTGCTAAAATACAACAAATTGCTTGTTAAATTCAATACAAATAAAAGGACATCATTTCTAACATTGTTTTATTGAACAAATTGAACATTGAATTGAACATAAAAGGGACCACTAAAAAAAGAGTGACAGCTTTATTTTAATTTGCAGTTTTATACTGATATTTTCTTTTAACCAAAACAACAAATCTGGTAGTGTCTATCGCGATGTCGCAGCCTTTTGCAACGTGTATATTGTGCCAGTTGATATCGCGATTAAAACAAAAAAAATATTGTGCAGCCCCATTTGAGATGAATTTGTTTTTGTACCCCCCAGTTCATTGCAGAGTTTGACCTGCGCTCGGTGCAGTACGAGGTGAAATCCCCTCGCTGCCATGAGATGCGTCTCGCCGCTCCGCCTCACGACTGCATCCGCTTCAACTTCCGCTGCGACCGCGAGGCCGAGGAGTGGGCCACCGTGGTGATGTCATCACTCAGAGAGGCACATCGAGGTCCGTTTGACAACTATTTTCTTTGTTCCCCAACCTGCTCTTTCTACGACCTACTGTGTTTTCTTTTCAAAAGGACAGATGTTGAAGATTGAATTTTAATTTCACATCATTAATATCACAGTCGAACATAAATGTAACCATTATTCCAAAAAAATTATATATAGATATAGATATATGGATTATATCTGTTGAAAAACAGCATAACACTGATAATGATGCTGGCTCAATTATTTTAGAGAAAAACACAAACTTAACTCCTTAACTAAGAGTTTCAACTATCAAACCTAAGTATGTAGAGTTTCTAATTTTAAATGACTATAAAATATGAAATACTATTACAAAAAAATTAGTAAAGCAACACGGCATGCCATCAGGTCCCAGGTAAAGAAATTTGTTGACCAACTGCCACTTTGCTCGTTTGAAAGCCATGATGTCTCTCTCTTTCTCATGGGTGGGCCAAATTTTCTGGGCGGGCAAAGCAGAGAAAAGGGAGGTAACCTTCCTCCTTATGATGTCATAAGGAGGAGATTCCAGATCGGCCCAGCTGAGCTTTCATTTTCTCAAAGTCAGAGCAGGATACCCAGAGCTTAGTTTACATCTGTCGCCATTTCTAGCAACTGGGGGGACCATAGGCAGGCTGGGGGAACTCACATTAATGTTAAAAAAACCTCATAGTGTGAAATGTTCATGCCATGGGACCTTTAAGCTCTTTAGAAACAAACAGTTATGTCCAGTTTTCAAAATAAAACGACATGTGCGCTGATGTAAGGCTGATTTGAAGGCAAAACCAATAGCATAGAAAAGCATGAAGTGTGCTACTAGGAGGAACTAATTAAAACAAATGAAATACATGAGTGTCTGTGACCTTAATACAACTGAGACAAGAAAACCGTTAAAACCTTTTCTCTGTTATTAAAGGGTTTTGCTGATAACGTAAGTTGGGCCGTTATCAGCCAAGTGCAGTTAAAATAAATATTGATTTATATAGGTTTGGGTTGGAAACCGTATCATTGAAGCACTTTTGTAACCGTTCCTTTTTGCTTCTCTGACAGTTGCAAATATTAACACATGCGAATCCGATGGCAGACACGAGGACACAGCAGCAGCTATGGAGCAGTGGAGCTCCGCATCGCTGCCGCTCACTGGTGGGTGTCTTCCGTTTCCCGTCGCGCTTTTTCTCTTTCTCTGTTTAAGAGTGTGCTCTTAAAAACGTCACTTTTGATCGCTAATTATTTTTATTTTTTTGTTTTTAGAGGAGCTATGCTTGGAGCTCGCCAGGGCGATTGAAGCAGGCGATACTCAAGCGGCTTCCCAGCACGCGTCCGCTCTGGCTCGGCAAAAAGCAGTGCTAACGATTCAGCTGTCTGAAAAGAACTACGCAGAGGGAGAGATCAGGTGAGAAATGAAAAGTTCCGGGCTGAGGAGTTATTGTTATATATTATATTGTATGTTATTGTGTTTTTGCAACTTATAGTGCCGTATATCTGTGTTTCAGTTTATCTGTGGTAGTGGAGGATGTCTCGTCATCCTGTTGTGTCACAGTGAAAGTCTTTCCTTACATGACCGTGGCTGCACTCAAGCAACAGGTTTGAAAATTGTCAGTTAACCAAAAAAAATGCAATCGGTGCAGTAGGTTTTCATTCACTAACTCCCACCACTCTCGTTCTTCAGGTGTTTCTCGAGTACGGTTTCCATCCTCGCGTACAGCGCTGGGTGATTGGTCAGTGCTTGTGCACCGAGCCGAGGTCGCTGGCCTCCTATGGGGTGCAGAAGGACGGTGATACGGCGTACCTCTACCTGATCTCCGCCCGACAAGCCCGCATCACCCGTCAGCTGTTCCAGCAGGACCTGGAGAGCGCCCTCCTCGCCCCACCGCTCCCACCGGGCAACGGCCCAACCTCCCAAGACTGGAGGGGTTACAGCACCCTGCCCTCAAGGCTACCCCACAGCAACCAGGGTGAGTTTAACAAATGTACCTTTTCTGTCACAGTTTAGGTAGTCTCGCATTGCCAGACCTATCTCCACAGAGAGTCACAGAATGCATCAAAAATGTACAGCGCCTGGAGCACATTGGACAACTGCTAGGTGGTAGCTGGTAAAACATTTCATTGGTATCATTTAAAGTGCTCATATGATGCTTTTTGGCTTTTCCCCTTTTCTTTATTGTGTTCTATATCTTTTTGTGCATGTTATAGGTTTACAAAGTGAAAAAGCCCAAAGTCCACCCCAAAGGGACTTACCATCTTCCAGAGAAAACACTGTTCACAAACTGCTCCAAACAGCTCTATTGCAGTCCAGCCTTTACTTCTGTGACAAACATGCGTCAGTTTGTAACACACATTATAATGCTCATCTAGCTGCTAGCATGGCACACCCTCATACTCTGCTTCTGACTGGCTAGTAGTCCTTACCTAGGTACTGCGCATGTGCGACTCCCAACAAAGATGGAACAGAAGTGAGATGTGTCACTCTGTGGCTAAAACAGAGAGCTCAACACACAGGGTGAAAAGAGGAGCTGCAGCAATGTGCAGTACAACAAATATATGGTGTTTTTTGAAAATTAAACCACATAAACCTATTCTGGTACAACCTCTAAATACAATTATGAACCTGAAGATGAGCATAATATGAGCACTTTAATCGATTAGTTGTTTGGTCAAGAAAATTGTGAAAAATGTCGGATCAGTGTTTTCCAAAGCCCAAGATGACGTCCTCAAATGTCTTGGTTTTTTCCACAACTCAAAGATATTCAGTTTACTGTGAAGAAACTAGAACATATTCACATTTAAAAAGATTTTTCTCATAAAAAAAAATGAAGCAAACCGATTAATCGATTATGAAAATAGTTGGCGATTAATTTAATAGTTGACTTATCGATTCATCTTTGCATCTCTTAACCTGATTAAACCAACCTGACTACACTGGGGGGGTCGCAACTCGAAAAGGTTAAGAACCACTGGACTTCAGTCAACCATTAACCGCAAAAGATTTGCAGCCAAGTTTTAAATAAAATGTCTTCTCTAATCCTAAAAGGGCAGTACAAGAATTGGACCCCTACAGCATACTACAGTACATTGTTGTTAACACAGAGGTTTTTGTTTAAAACTCTATAAAACTTAATTTCCTTCAGTCCTTCCTTCCTACATTGTTCATCGGATGCTAACGTAAACATTCACTTTAATCTTGTAGTCATTGTTTGATTTCAAATGTGCAGCAGAAACACCAAAACCAAATGTCACTGTCCAAATATGTTCTGACTCATTGTAAATACTACATCCAAACTAGAGAAAGTACAGCTCTGTAAACAGGTTTTTGTGTGTGTGTGTGTGTGTCAACGTCAGGGAGCACAGGTGGAGGAGGCGATAGACCAGGTGATATCAAAGATGTTCTGGACATTGAGAATCTGCAGCTGAACGATCATACCAACAAAGCCAGTAAAACACAGGTACATCAGCAGTCGATATACTGTTGGAAAAGCAGTAGACACAATAGGAGTACATATAAAAACTAGTTTGGTTATAGTGGGAGTTTAGCTTTTTACTCAGACAAAATCATGGGTGCCTTTTTTGTATGACATCTGTGTGCATTTCAATGGTATGCTGAATCAAATGAAGCTAAGCTAGGCTAATGCATAAAGAATAGACATAGATAAAGAAAATGCTTTGGTGAGCTTGTCTGACTTTGTTTAAAATAGTATAAATAGCCAAATGATTCCTTCTTAAATCTGTTTTAACTCACCTCCTCTCAGCAGACAGAGTGGGCTTGTCCCTCATGCACTTTCATCAACAAGCCTTCCCGTCCAGGCTGTGAAATCTGTGCTACAGCCAGACCTGACGCACACATCCAGCAGGTACTGCATCATATCTAGCGTTCAATACCATTTTTATTATTTTTTTTATTACTACTCTTTGTAACATTTTCCCTCAGTGGCAGTCGCCTCTTTTTATGTCTTATATTCTCTCCCAAAGGAGAAAGGAAGGAGAGAGGATCGAGGAGAGTTCAGTTTAAGCAGCAGCAGCTGACTGCCCTTCGTCGATGTCAGGTCGCCATGTCTCACTCACTCACTCACACACACACACACACACACAGAGTAAGGATGATAAACAACAAAATACATAAAGACTGTCAAGTGCACTGAGAGTCGTCTGACAGCTGGAGCCATTGAAGCACTGTAGCATGACAGAGCTGCGCTGGTCTAGGCTCAGACGATGAACTGCAGACAGCGTCCGATTTGACCGGTTACGTGGACATGACCGTGACATACAGTACATCTGAATTTGGCCAGCTCTCTTTATTTATTTTACATGGTGTGTGTGTGATGCAAACACAGACGGCCTAATATTTATTTTAGGTGAGAGAGTTGATGGACATTCTTTGCATTTGTCGCAGCTGAAATTGAGGGAATGTCATACTTTAAGTTTCTGCCAACTGTGAAGTGAGAGAAAAGGTGACTCCTTGTGCAATACCCTGTTCTGTTTGTTCATTTGCCAAAATGTTGGTTTGAAAACAAAACAAAAAATAGAAGGAAAAAAAAAAAAAAAGCCATGGGTGAGAAGAGGTGTGTCACATTTACAGGGTTGTCAAGTGCTTTTATTTTTTTTTATAACATTGTACTAAGTGTATTATTTTTAACAAAATTCATTGAGTAATTGATGTACATTTTAGCAGTTGATCAAATTTTACTCAAATCCCTGTGAGCTGTGACGGCAATGGAACGATGTTTTCAGTACATAATGTAAAATCTTGTATTACCGGAATAAACATAACGGAATTAAACAAATCCTGTTTGTCTATCAATAATACTTCTGATATAACTGATGTAGTAATTGATGTAGTGCACAGTTTAAAGGATTTAACAAATGAAATTAAGTTTACTCATCAGGAGTACTACTCAATCTGGGATACAGTTACTATTGTCTGTGGCTCTGGAGGGAACTTTTGAAGTCTAACAAAATAACCATGTCAACAGGGTTGTTTTAGATCATTTCAATTTTTTTGTGGAAAACCTGCGTTTCAAACTTGGTATGTGGAGTTTGAAAGAATGCCATTATGGCTGCGTTCGTGTCATATTGAAGTTATGGTGAGTCAGAGAATCCCAGTTTCTGGCTTGTAAATAGCATTCATGTCAACATCCAAGTCCTAATTACGTCTAGAAAACTTTTTTCAAAGGTTGTTGTTCATTGTAATTAAACCCAAATGTAATGGCATTATGTCAGTATTTAAATCCTAACATGACCAACTCTAATCATACAACAGTCTTGATCACATCAACGCTTGCAAGTCAAAACATTGAAGGCTTTCCCAGGTTTTATGACTTCTTATGTCATTAAGTACAGTAATATGCTTGAAACATAGGAAACTTTTTCAGTATTTTAATTTGGCATTAATAAATATGAAATAAACATGTTTCAAAGAAAGTTATCAAAACAAATATAAAAATATAAGATGCAGTGACTGCTTGTTCAACAGATGCAGATGTACAGACATCTTAAAGGAGGCAGACCACCGACCAACCAGGTATTTTCTTCCATTTCAACAGCTGTTTCCTGTTTTATGTCTGTTAGCATGTTGGTATTGTCATCTTCTATCCATTACCATCCTGCCTAACAAAAAAAGAAGCTAAAAACAATGCAGTAATTGTCTTTATGTACCCCAAATAAATTCACAAAAAAATCCATAAAAACATTTTACCATAAGCAACCAAACCATGACAAATTACAATTACTTGTGAAACGATTGCCCCCTCTTTCACTTAATATTAGAAATGTTCAGTAAAAAACAGTCCATTCTGCTTAGTTTAACAAGAAAAGCCTGTTTTTCCCTCCTCCACTGTTTTAAGAATGAAATACTAACAAAATGTCCACAAAAAAAGGTCAACTATAGATATTCCTCTTCTTTTCAAACTGTCCAGTAGATTTAACTGTCATTCACATTTGCCCTAGTGAAGACAAACCTGAGAACACCTCAGAGGTTGTTTTTTTTCCTCCCAATAACATCCTTCAGTAGTCCTGTATGACTTGGCATTTATTTCCAGAAGAGGATGTTCCAGAAAAGCAGCCAGCAAGGATAGACCAGCAGGGCTATGAGCGGGTAAACCAGAGAGCCATACAGCGAGTGGTCCAGGATGCCCTGCGAGATGACTGATAGGAAGAGCATCCAACCGTCGATGAAGCTGACAGGCATTTCCTGCAGCTCTTGGAAGAAAAAGACAGAAAAGAGGAGAGTGCAGGCTGGGCTGAGGATGACCAGGATAAAGGCTGATAGAATCCTAAGGGGAGAAGAAGAGAAAAGTAAGGTTTTACTTCCATTTGACTTAACACATGGCAGTACAGAGCTAAGACCAAAAGACGTGCGGGTGTTTTACTTTGGTACGTGGGGTGTGACGAAGGCAGCCACGGGCACCAGGGTGAGAGCCAGGATGAAGCCCAGGGAGAAGTTGATGAGGGCGGTGCAACCCAGCAGCACAGCCAGGTACAGCACAGCCACCAGCTTCAGCACTTTCCAGCCCTGCTCCGTCCCCTCACCTGACAGGAGCCTTCGACAAACAGAACGAAAACAGCTTCAGCATCATTCTCAACTGGCTCAGTTCTTTTTGGTCTCGGCTAACTAACGTGCGCGTTATGGTAACTTTCAGCTCGTTGACAGAAGAACTATGGACTCGATAAGATTTTGAGCTTGTGGCATGATGTTCAGGAATAACTTTAAAGCCTGAGATTGTCTATCACGTTTTATAATCCTGTGGGGGAAAAAAAAAGACTTCTGCAAGAGAAATTCTAATTTGTAAATATGTAAAAAGATTTGGAGTTGAAGTAAAAAAAAAAAAAAGTCTGAATACAATGTGTTCACAAAGTATATCAACAATAACGTCACACTCAGGGCAAGTAAGTAAGTTTCACTGTCTCATGGTGCTGGAACTTTCAGTACAGTTTTCTGCTTTTAATCTGTTCTCACATGTTCACAAAAGCAGTTTTTTCAGATTCCTCATTGTTAATGATTGGTGCATTCATATTTCATGTAAAAATTTGGGTGATATAATCTGGAAAATTAAGGAACCGAGAGCTTTTGTACATTACACTCTGCTACTGTAGCTACCTGTGTGTGTTATGAGGCAAAGCCAGGCCTGCTGTGTAAATAGCAATAGCTGTCAGGACTACAGCCTCGGTCTCAGACACCGGGAAGTGTTCCACAGCCACCTCCTGAAAACTGATCGGCAGCGTGTACAGAGCTACTCCAGTCAGATGGCTGATCACCAGAGGAGTCAGCACTGACAGCACTCCTGGACTGGACATCTGAGAGGAAGCAGATTTAATTAAAGTGCTGATTTAATAGACTCAATAAGTAGTTTACGTTTCTGACCCGTTTGTCATATTGTGTGTCTAACCTGCTCAGTGTCAGTGACTCCATCTTCTGTTCTTGGTGGTGGAGTCGCAAGTTGAACCCACAGGTCTAAGGCCTGTATCATAGTCAAGGACAAATCTGACAATCAAGCACATATCAATAACCTGGGCTACAATCAAGGTAGGTCTACATGCATGCCGTGTGTAATTAATTTGCTTTTCTCTGTCATATTTTAAAATGACAACAAAGTAAAATGATTGTGAAAGGATACACGAAGCAGCAGGATGACGGCGAGGAGGCCGAAGGCTGGCATGTAGTAACCAATGGAGACAAAGTGAGAGAGGGACGGCATGAGGTAGAAGAAGTAGGACTGGTGTAGGCGCTCTAGGAGGTTATTCAGCTTACGATACATTCCCTCCAGAAGCCTAGAGGATATTCAGTAAGACACAATAAAACCAGTAATTATGGACCCACTTATGAAGGTCAGAGCTACAAAAAAAAGGGCACATATAAACTTAAATACAAACACTTGCTCTGACCTGCCAATGGTGGTGGTGTCAGTCTTGTACTGACGGAAACTGTTGATGCCCTTGATGGTGGCAGCCTCAATGTGGTATCGCAGGAAAAGGCCATGATCCCCCCAGGGCCGCCCACTGGCCTGCTTCATCACCATCAGCATCATGGTCTGGACTGAGTGGCTGTAGCCAGACACACTGTCCCAGTCATTCCTCTGCAGCTATTAAAAAAACAAAGCAAAAAAAACCACCTTGTGTTATCTAACCATTCTGCTCACCAAACACAGAAAATGTGTCGGGTTTCTACTGCATTTCATCACAAGCCTTCACCTTGCCCTGGATGGTGCAAAGGACTCCGATCTTCTGACAGAAGGCATAGAAGAGGTTGGCTAAATCCAGGTTGGGTAGCTGGCCATTGAGGCCTTCCAGTACCAGGTCCAAACTGGTGATGACATCGCTGCTGAGCTCCAGGGACAGAGCTGCCTGTATCGAACCACCGCGACCTTGAAGTGGAGACCAGTCCATACCTAGATGCACCATTACAGAGGACACGTCAACTGAAAAATGCAGTCACGTATGGGAATGATTCAATACTTCCACAGTAGCGCCGAGATCGAAAAGTGGCTGATGGTCAGCCACTGTGGTACATGGGCGCTGATCTCTTGGCGGCACACGCCGCTCACTACAGCGGCATTTGCCGGTGGCTGATGGCATTTGCCACTGTGACAGCGGCATAAACCGATCCCCTGGCGGCACTGGCCGGTTGTGTTCCACCGGCACACCGTTCAACGGCAGGTGGCCGTTTGGGTCTCTGGTGTCTGAAATTAGTTGAAGTTGCTACTGACCAGCCGGGCTGCTCATCGTTATTTTTACAGACAGAGCGGACATAAAGCGACGAAGGGTCTGCTCCAGAGCTCTGTGTGTCACGTCACGGCAAAACGGGAACTTAAACTTTGTGTTGCTTACAACAACTAGCCTTATGACATTCGGGGCTGAAGCCCGGCACAAATGACCTGGCGCCGCCGGTGGTAATATTGGTGCACATAGCTACTGAGACTGACCAACACTAGCTGCGTGCAGTCGTATTTCGGCACAACACCGACAGTAACGTTATAAATTAATCCACTGGTGGCACATGCCGCTCGAGGCTAGATATCGTCTTAGATTTTGGATATCGTAATATCGTGATATGACATAAGTGTCATATATATATATATATATATATATATATATTTATTAATATTAATATATATTCTTTTACTGGTTATAAAGGCTGCATTACAGTAAAGTGATGTACTAGCAGACTGTTCTAGCTGTTCTATTATTTGCCTTTTCCTCACTTAGACATTATGTCCACATTACTGATGATTATTTATCTAAAATGCAAGTGTGAAGATATTTTGTTAAAGCACCACTTGTCAACCCTAGAATATCGATAGATGTATTTGGTCAAGAATATCGTGATATCTGATTTTCTCAGGGAATTTTTTTAATGTGTTTTGTAACTGTGTGATTACCTGTAGTGTTGGTGTGGTGGTAGCCCTCCAGCCAGGCCTGCATACCAATCAGATCATGCTCATTCACAAGGAAGATGATGTCCTTGGCCCAGTAAACCTGATCTATTGAGAAACACAGCAATCATTAAAACAAGAAATGAATGGCATTCAAATGGTGGAGAGAGATGTGGGTTCTGTACTCACTCCTGAAGTACTGTGCCAAGCCAAGTAGCAGCCCCACTGCCTGGTTGTTGTTATCGCCTGGGGTGCAGGGGGCACTCAGCACCAGGGCTTCAGTCCGCGGAGCTCTCGGGGCCCGGAGGATCCCATATACATTTGTGCCTTTTACCAGCTGAAAGGATAGAGTAAGATAAAGAGGAGGATAGAAATAATATTAAAATAAGTCAGTCTTGCTCATATTTCAGTTCCCAATGTGAGCAAAAATGGGTCCTTAATACTTCAATCACAAACTTACATATCTCTCTTTGTTTTCATCAGGGAAGGGCAGCGTACGAGAGAACCTCTGGGTAAACACCTCCAGCCCTCGAGCCTGCATGGTCTTCACTAGCCAGTCCACTGGCATCCCACTGCAGAGAAACAACTGGTAACATTAGACTGGTGGAATAAGGCCAAATATTAATGGACTTATATAGAGGCTTATGTCAACAAACATGCTACGAAACTTTTTTAAATCCTATCAAACTGTGAAGACTCACACATGAAGATTAATAGTGTATAAATAGCGTGACAGCTCAGAGTTGTCTAAAGCAACAAAATAACCAGTGCTGGCTGTTTATAATACCTCACCATTTGGCACAAATCAGTGCAGACCCTCCATGCTCTTGAAAAACAGTCATAATGTCCAAATCTGTGACAAACTTTTTCACACCATGTCGGATCATGTTTGTGTTTCTTACCCTGCTTTCTTCTTATGAGCTGAAAACTCTCTGCCCGTGGCCAGCGCCCTCTCCCCTGCTGGGAAGCGCTCCTCCACCATGGTAGACCCCATGGCATTCTCTGACATGTATGTCCGCAGAGTGAAAGGCTCAAACGCTAACCCCATGAACCAGGCCACACCCGCCATGTAGCAGACCACACTACGATGGATGGAATTAAAAGACATAAATCATTAAAGTTATAAGCACATGTGCACATTGGCATTTGAGATATAATTTAGGCACATTAATGTTTCAGTGACTAAAAACTTACCAGATTGGGGCATTGAGGCGGGTTAGCAGGCTGATCAAAGCCCGTCTCCTGTTTGGGTCAGACAGCAGTCCCATGTTGTTGTCCGTTGTAACGTAAAGCCTGGATACACTGGAACCTGAAGGCAACACACGCACGGTAAAACTGACGTTACCTACCAACTAGCTACACACTTGAATTCGTGATGAAAGATCAATTATTAATTAGGCAGACAACCACAAAAATAGCTATGTTTTTTTCTGTATCCGACGGTTCAATATGTATATGCAAGTAATTATATGCGTTTCCATCATATACAGTTCGAGCTGAGAAATCGTTTTTCTGCCTCCCATTGTCGTTGGATCTATTGACAGCTATGGTTAGCTTGTTGCTAGCTAACTAGCTGGCCGGCTTCGCGAGATGGTAAACATTTAAGCTGTTCCTCTGCAAAGGTGATTATTAACAGTTACGTGGTTACTCTTTTACATATTTCCCATAATATGAATAAAGACATACCCGTTTCCAGTGTCACATCCACCTGCAGAGGTGGAGCTTGATCAACCGCTGCTAAATGCTTTAAATTTCCTTGTTCCTGCGGTAACATTATGTGGCGGACTGACTTCCGGTCAAAAAATATTTTATTTTATTAATACAAAATAAAATATGTAATCCCACCGAATAAAAAATAAATTACATCATTAAAAAAAGAAAGAAAATAAAACAAAGGAAGAAAATTCCTTCTCACAATATTAAATTGTCCCAGATATATACAAATAATTTTTAGTAAGGTTATTATATTGCCCTTCCACAGCCATTAAAAATGGCCATAAACCATTTGGTTTATATGTGTATTAAATGCCAATTTCGTAAAGTATATATTTTATATACCCATTTCAGATTTTCAGTTTGCATTTCCAAAATGAATTCTAAAAGTTATGGATATATCCACTTTATTAGTTTACAAACAATGCTGATGTACACAAACATGGAAAAGCCTCTAAAACATTAATAACTCCATATTTGTTGTTGTAGTCCTATTTTGTAGTTTTTTTTAATAGTGGCTAGTGGCTACCATTATGTTTGTATTAAGCTTGAGGATTGTACCTTTTAATACTTAAATGCAACACCTCACAAATGAACAAGCAACACACAAATGATGCAGAGTTGACATATTTATAGCTTCACCACACATATACTGAACAAAAGTATAATTGCCATGAATACTTGAAAAAAAACATTCACTCCAAGATTCTCCCATCATTTCTCTCCATTCCAGTCTGCAACCAAAACCAGTCTAGATGTTCACCCCTCCTCCTTGCATCACTCTCCAGAGAGCACAGAAACTTCTTGGAGATGTTGTCGCACCACTTCATCCAGCACCTTGCTCACCCCTTTACAAGCTGTCATGGCGGCTTCAATCAGAGACTCTAAGTGATCCTGATGTAGCCTGGCGTCCATCTGCAGCAGAGCGATCTGTCCGCCGCGGGGCAGCAGTGCTAAGGCCAGAGAGCTCACTCCTCCACTTTCCTCTGCATAGCAAAGGTCAGCGAGGGGCGTTTCATCCACAAACCCGACCGTGCAGGCGCACACATAGTCCCGCATGGGGATGCCTGCATCAATCACCGCTAGAGTGGCAGCATTTACACACACGCTGTAGTTACCTCCGTCTGACTGCAGAATCTGTTTGGAAAGAATTTTTAAATATTATAATAATTATTCTAACTAGTTGTATTGTTCCCAATACCAACACTATAAATCTGCAGCACCTTCATTGTTTAACATTTACCTTGACATAGATGTCTATCTGAGAGCGTGGGTAGAGCTGGGTCATCACAGCAGCTTCAAATGTCTGCTTGAGGTGGAGGCTCATCTCAGTTGACTTGCGGTCTCCGTGTGGCCTCCTCTTCCTCTCTGCTGTGCTGAATGTGGCCATGCTGTACTGACAGTTGATAACAGCTCGATCATGACGAATTCGGCTGCGTGCACCTCGTATCTAGGGGTGACAATCAAACAAATAATCTCTATTTTTATTTAGTTTGCAGTGGTGTTGAACGAGACTCCTTTTTCATATTGAGAGGTGTTTCTATTGTATTGCCCACCCTATTTAGAAACATGGGGGGGGTAATTAGAATCACATTTCAATATATTGCAGTCTATGTATCAAAAATATTTGTATCAATATTGTGATACTGATTTGAACCAACCATGTAATTACTATACATTACTGTATTAGGCTGTTAGACAAATGCAGGTAAGACTAATTTAGGCATTCATTTGGGCTATGACAACTTATGATGGGCATTTTGGAAAGTATTGTTCATGTTCAAAACATACTGGACGGTCCAAGACAACAGCAATGGCATTTCCTTTGGACACATGCAAATAACAAATTTCCTTCTAACACAGTTACTGTATATTTACCCACTTCGGGCTAATGAAGACTGCCCAGCTTTACCGCTATTATAAATGCTTGCTTAACGTTAACTGGCCCACGCCTCCATCCCTTTGCTAAGTTACTTACTTCATGTGGGCCGTAAACCACAGCCAGAGCTTTCGTGTTTCCCTGCTCTAAATACGCAGAGCCGTCGGCCTGAGCGAACACACCCATTCGGGCCTGAACCTTCCGCAGCTCGGTGGCTTTTCTTCCATCTAAACGGTATCCCTGGTCAGACAACAGCTCCAGGCCCGCCATGTTTCCGCAAACTTCGAATAAACAGCAGCAACGAAACGACCCACGTGTCTGCCGCTCTACTACATTACCCATACACCCACTCACTTGGAGGACTACGGCAAAACAAAAAGCCCAAAAATACCAAGTTTGGATTATAAATTACAAATGGGAAGACAGTTTTGCCAAGTATAGTCATATTCATTCAGTTTAAAACATATAAGACGTAACTTATTTATCTACATTTAACTCCCTTTTTATTGCCTAAAAGACAATAAATGTTTTTTTGTATATTTACATTTTAATTTGGTCCTCTGGTGTACATTGTTGGATCTCTTCTTTTACTTTTGTTACTGTTAATTCATCTTTTTATATTTATTAACTTTTCATTTACTTTTAACTGTCACACCTTTGACACTTTAATTTTATGATTCTGAGTTTCATGCTACCTGTATGAATGTGCATGTCTTGTTTCTGCAAAAAAAAAAAAACGTATTACTTTTTTATAACATACTATACTATGACATGTACAAGTACCTCAAATTTGTACAGTACTTGAGTAAATGTACTTTTACATTCCACCACTAGGATCCACTACCCTGCAAGAAAGAAATCAAACCCTGTGTCTTTAGAACATTTATCAACTACTCTGGACTGCTATGTCGTTAAATTTGGACCTGACGATAAAACTTTTATCAAGTGTTGCTAGTGAACAGAATGGCACAATAGTCAGTTTCACAATGTATGAAGAGTTACACATCAACACTTTTAAAAATAAAATTTATTAGCATCTCTAATGTGTATAAATAAAAACATATATGAAACAATGTATATACGTATGATGTAATGAGTTTAACAATAACAGGGTTAGATGTGATATTAAGGAGCAGCCTTTATTTAGCCAGTGTATTGTGAGGAAAACTTTACCTTGAAATCAAGCCTTCAAAAATGCATACCTATAAGTTGCAAATCTACATTCTTTGATAAGAATGAAACAAAAATCTGTTCGGGGGGTGTTAACAGGGAGAATATGGTAAATAGATTTACCATAGCTTTGCGTTCCTGTTTCTTAAAATTTTAAAACATAATTGATTTAATACATTACAATAATTTTTTTAGGTTTCACTGACAATGTTGAGGCACAAAGCCACAACACTATTCACACTGACCTTCTCAACTTAAGATTACACTCGATAAAAATCCTAAAAAAGGATTTCACTTCACTCTTTTACCATTTACTGAAGTCACATTGTTCCACAGACTCATAACAAAGGGTCTTAATAGGCAGATAATATGACTATAATATATGACACAGCGATAAAAGAATAGATACCAAATTACAAATTTTACATGTAACAAACGGATCCAAAAGGATCAAACAAACAGCTCAATTTGCATTTGACTAATGTATATAACAAGGTTTGTCATTTTCCGCAATGGCTTGCGGTGCCTGGGTCAGAATACCAAGAAGACAGTGAATGGATGCTTCTGTGGGGGTATGAGGACTTGGCTCTCTAAGCAAAAAGCAAAGAAAGGACAGGACTTCTCTCTTGTGTCACCCAACATTTTCTATTTGGTCATGCTTTCAACACTCAACGTGTTCAAATGTCTTACAAAACTGACAGATATGCACATAGGACGAATGCTACCTCTGAAAGCTGGCCAGAATTTTACAATAGCCAATGTGATGTGGACTTGTAACGGACCATTAAATATACACCGCTGACGACTGGAGGGAATAGCCACAGACAAGTCAGTTACAATGTGTGGACTATTATTGGCCATTGTCAGTTTTTCCTCGTAAATTGAAAAATATCACATTTTAAAAAGGGGATAACAACATCCAAGACTATCTGCTTCAAAGTAAAAAAAGAAACGGTGGGTAGGTACAAAAAAAGAAAAAGAAAAAGAAAAACGTGGTGTGTCTGCTTTAATACGCAGGTGTATGTGACAGTGAGAGGTTATTCGGCACCCAAGGATCATGGCGACCTCATTCAGCCTAATGGAATGAAGGGACTATGAAGTAGATCTGAAAAACGATGGTCTCTGCTCCATCCCAAGTCTTTAGAAGAGTGCAAAGATCCCCTTATTTCCCTGATATATCCATGTTCTTGCATCCTAAAACTCTGCAAACTCCTTCGCGCATTTTTCTGTTAAAGAAACGCGGATTTCCTCCTCCTCGTAGTCGTCAAAGTTGCTGGTGTCCCCTGGGCCTCTGCACTTTGGTATGAACGGGGCTTCCACCTGCAAGAACAAAACCAATACATATTTTAATAGGCAGGAACACCCATGACAGAAAGGAGAGCAATTATTTCTCTACTGAAGGACAGACTGTCAGAAACTTGCCTTCCAGCAATGTACCTTACAGTGTCAAACTGGCATGAATGAATGATGATGTACACCAAATGAAAGCTTAAAGGGGTCAGTATTCTTTAAACAAAGCTCTTGTGAAATGGTCAGTGTGTGAAACCCTTTCCCTCCACACCTTTCTGACGTCAGGATTGGGGGGCCGGGTTCAACTATTTTTGTAACTTTCCAAAACCCACAATCAGACACACTTCACGCAGCAAGTTGCCAGGTAATGCAATATGCAGGATGTGAACATCTCTCTCAAGCCTTCTTTTCATTCACACAACTACCTTCCTTCGTGTGTACAAACAAGTGCTTTTCATCACACCTTCAAGTGTTGCCCTAAAAAAACAAAAAAAACAACAGCTATAAAACACTTATAAACCTATAAACTAGTTCAACTCAAGCATACCCCAGTTGAAAAAAAAGGTACATAATGTCATGGAGTTTGTTTTGCATATGCCAGTCAACCTTGACATGAAGGAGCACCTTTGCTGGCTATGGTTTTTACCAGCTGTTTAGCCACACATTAAAGTTGCACTTTTTGCAGATAATTCCTGATAACATATTTCTACATTCACATATACATACTCCTTGTTAATATGTTGTGATTGCTTGACATTTAATCGATTAAAAACCTGGCGAGTATATGAAACAGCATATAGCATGCCACAAACATACGGTCAGTGGTGGTTTCTCTAGGAGGCCAAAGGAAGCCTGGCCTCCCCAGAATGTATTCTTCACACCCACGGCTGTGTCTTTTACCAAGTTTTGCCATTTCCCTTAGTAAAATATTACTTATCCTTTTCTTCTTTAGCTGGTGGAGCAAAACAGTGTCCCCCGATGGTCTGTCTATGGAACCAACTGTAACACAAGACCTAAAGTCCCGTGGAGAGCTATGTGACAGGGTCACTGAGCATTTCACCACAATGCAGGACAGGAGAATGTCCTTCCTCTACAAGTAGAGGTGAGTAAAATAAATAAATATTTCTTGATGCACACAGTGACACATTAGGCCAGGGATCTTCAACAGGGGTCCGGGACCCCTAGGGCACATGTGTCAAACTCAAGGCCCGCAGGCCAAATCCGGCCCCTCACAGATTATGATCCAGCCCACATATCAATTTCCGTTCACAATACATTTTGGCCCGCCTAGTTTGTTGCTTTTTTTACGATTTGTAACTTTTTCCGACGTTTTTGTCTCTTTTCCCGACGTTTTTTCCTATGTGGCTAAGGGACTTTTTCCTGACTTCTTTAGGACTTTATGTCGACCAACCTGTAAGTGAGAAGACTACATGACACATGCAATTTCGATTAAATAATAGCATGTCAATAAACTACATGTCTGGCCCTTGATGCGATTCTTATTTTCCAGTGTGGCCCTTAGTGAAGTTGAGTTTGACACCCCTCTCCTAGGGGGTCCTCAGAGTCAATGCAGAGTGGCCTCCAAATTATTGTTAATTTTGGAAAGTTTATAAAACCATACCAAAAACGATTAGGCTATTTTAATAAGGTAATTATATAATTATTATTATATTATTATAAATGTAGTAGGGGGTCCCTGCTCTGTCTCTTTTAGTTAAGGGGGCCTTGGCATATAAAACGTTGAAGACCCCTGCATTAGGCTACTCTGTCCCAGTCTCCCTCTCACGTCAGCATACATGGCTAAAAGTACAGCTACATGGCCCGGCGGGGCCTTTGTTGATAATGTAGGTTGTAGATAATTTTTTCTTGGTTTTATGATCCATTAATATTAATTGTTATTTTGCAAACAGTTATTTACATTGTTTTATGTATATTCTGCGGAGCATAATCACTTAGGCTAGTTGTCTTAATTACCGCACAGAAATGGCATTCTCTCTCATGATGCAGTCCGTAGTTTGTGTACTAGTGCCACCTACTGCGCTATTCGAAGTCTGCTGTAATGCTTTAGCAACATAATATCCAAATAATTGTGATATTTATACCCAATATGGTCTGACCTTCAGCTATGCGTTTATTCTTTAGACGACAATAAGAAACTCAGAGACAGTGTTGTTTCTTGCTGATTGCAGTTATATTGTTGGAGATGTCTCCTCATAGGGGTATGCACATAATTCCTCTGTTTCTATCTGTTGTTGTACAGTATTTGGAGAGCAAAAATAAATTGCACCTTTTGTGTGTTTTTGTTTTGTAGTCCACAGAAGTCTTAAATGCCATTGTTCCGACGAATGGGATATATATTTTTTTTTAAAGATTATTTTTGGGCATTTCAGGCCTTTATTTTCATAGGACAGATTGAGACATGAAAGGGGAGAGAGAGGGGAAATGACATGCAGCACAGGGCCGCAGGTCGGAGTTGAACCCGCGGCCGCTGTGTCGAGGAGTAAACCTCTGTATATGGGTACCTGCTCCACCAGGTGAGCCACCCAGGCACCCGACGAATGGGATATAAGGGCGAATAAGGAGCATTACCGCACTAACGGCACTCATTCATTCTGGTTTATGAAAGCAAGTAGCTATGATATATCCACTTGATCTTATATCCAATCTCATCATATGGAAATATGATCTCCATACCAAGCACATTGGCATCCTCTGTAATATTTGCCATGCAGCGCCACTGCATACAGTAAGTGTACGGTTTCTGCAAACGTTGTCAGTTCACGTTCCTCAACTCTGTATTTATATAAACATGTAGTGTCTTTGGCTGTCAGAGAAATGACAATAAAGGTGGAAAAATACAGAAAGATATGGCTTTGGCTGGGATTAAAAAACATGCATGGATGAGTTTGTATGCAGGCTGAGCCACTTGAACCTAAAGTCCTTTGCAAAGTTCAGGACAATGAAATGTTTTAATGCCATCATTAAGCCTGAAAATGTATGTTTTAATATAGATTAACCTAATTTAATGTAGAGATGATTATAGAGATGGGCATTGTCATCATTATTTTCTTCTTTGCAGTTGACTAAAAAATAATTCAATTACAATCTGATCACTTAATCAGTACAGATGTTTAAGTAAGTGTTATACTTTATTATCTTTCTTTCATTAAGAAAATAAATGTATTATTTGGAAAATTATTGTATTCTATAATTTTAATCTCTTCGAGTTGTGGACTGCTGGACGAACAAAACAAGAAAGGACGTCACGTTGTTCTTATAGAATAAAAAGTTATCAATAATGAAAATAGTTGTAAAGACAAAAAAATTGCCTATTGCAAAAAAAGTACAGTCTAACATTGTCATATGGCAGTATTCAAGGAGCAAAACAACAACTTTTCCCTGAATAAAAGGTGGAAATAGACAAGAAACAAAAAACGGGCTTCCTGATTTATGTGTCAAATCTAGCTACTGTTCTACATCACAGTATCCCACAACCTTTAGTCTTGTTTAGCAACCAGTAACTATCGTAAAGCATGGGGGCAACACTAAATCAGGGGAAGAACATAAATAGTAAATGCAAATGGTGCAGAAACTAAATTAATTACATACCATAACATATCAGAAGGGTCAGATTTATGGATGCATTTGACAAGAAAAAGCCAGTCTAAAGTTTATAAGACTGTGGTATGATGGTATAATGAAAAGGTTAAACAGAATCAACAGATCAATAAGATTCAAGCCTGAGCTAAATATCTACATTGATTAATCAAAGAAGTACATTATCATTGTCATCCTGCTAAATGGCATTTGGCACAGATAGCTCACAGCCAGCAGTGGAGCTGAAATAGCAGTGACTGGCCAGTTTTGAAATCACTGCTGCAAAAAATCCTCCATAGTCCATAAAGCTGCAAATAATGACCATCACACAGAATTGATGAACAGTCCTCAGACAACTTTCTAGAAACAAAATAGCATAAAATAATCATACAGTTGGAGCATTATAGCTGGGAAATGTACAACGAACACAAAAAAAAATCAATATTAACAAATCAATATCTAATTATCTTGTTGTTGTTTTTTATATAGGGGTAACAGTGTTTGGTGTCACTACAAAATGTGTATGGAGTCTTGCCTTTCTCTCGTAGATTGCGATCCAGTCTGTTGTGGCAAACCATTTGTGGCCCTTGATGTCGTTGACTCCGTTCTTCAGGTTGCCGTAACGTTTGGTCAGATCCACCTGCAGCAGGTTTCTCAACAGGTCCTTCAAGTCAGAGCTGAAGTGGGACGGGAATCGTACCTAGAAAGAAGAAGAAATACATAAATATATATAAAAAATAATGTTCTATGTGCACACCTATACCTAACTTATTCTCAAACTACAGGAAGCACATTCCAGATTAAAATGACTTTATGTATAATATCCTGCTTACCTTCCCAGACACGATCTTCTCATAGATCTGAATGGGTTGATCTGCAAAGAATGGAGGATAGCCAGCTGCCATTTCATAGATGAGGACTCCAAGGGCCCACCAGTCCACAGCTTTGTTATAGCCCTAAAAAGATTCAAGACAGATACCGCTGTAACTGATGTATAACTTCATTGTCAAGACATCTTTTGAAATTTGAGAAGGGACTCCAAATGCTTCCTACATTCCCAACTGGCTAACATTGAGCAAGGGAGCAATTTTACTACGATGTACAACATAAAACAAAACCCTGCAAGCCTAAACTTCTTCTTACGACCCGTGTACTAAAATGAAAAATCCACATTTCCATAGTCTGCAATATATTACATTCATGGTACACTGGTCTGTTCTAATTTACTTTTTGTAGTACACTTTTTCTCAACCTTTTTTTTCTCATCTACTATGGCTAGTGATTTCCTGTTTTGCAGGATCCAGATAAAGGTTTTACTTGTCAGTAGAGAGAGCTGTAACCAGAGTGTACAGCAAGTTGTTGTTTTTTTCAGTTGATGAACAGTGAGGTTTGTACCCCTTGCTGCATTACATTGATGGTCTACTGAGGCAACTGACAGTGCAAAAATAATTGGTGTCTCTTCTTCTTGTAGAGTGGATTTTGTCCTGTATGATTTTTCAGCAGGCATGGAAGCGAGTTTTGAAAAAAGCCTGACTTTTAATAAGGACATTTGAAGCGTGACATCTCTGCTTTGTACTGGAAAACCGAAACGTTATGAAAATATGGTCCATGTTTAAACACTCATCTAGAGGAAAAATATTACATAACAATATACTCCCAAAAATGCAATCGTTTAAAGGTGGGGCTTTCGTTTGAGTACAGAGAAAGGAAAGTGAACATTGTGACATTCGTGTATTGAAAATATCTGTCAATCTATCGGTTCAGACATTTAAAAAAAAAAAAACTCCATACTTTGCTGAGAATGATTTCTGGCGCCAGGTACTCCGGTGTCCCACACAACGTCCAGGTCCTGCCTTTTACCCGCTTGGCAAATCCAAAGTCTGTCACCTTTAAGGAGCATATATGCAATACATGGGCAAAGTGTGGACTTATAAGACATTATAAGCATTACATATTAATTTCTTGTAGCTCACCTGAATGTAGCCGTGGTGGTCAATGAGAAGGTTCTCAGGTTTCAGATCTCTGTATATGAGATCTAGTGAATGGAGGTACTCAAATGTCAGCACTATCTGAGCGGCATAAAAACGTGCATGTGGTTCACTGTAGGAGGAGGAGGAAAGCAGTGTGGTCACTTCTTAGTAGCAATCTCAAGAACTAATCAATGTATGTTATGACCCACGGCAGAAAATAAAAGATGAAATCAAAGGTGAATTCAATAGTGAAACACTGTGTGTATGTGTATATATATATATATATATATATATATACACACACACGAGTTGACGACAGTAACAGTATAAAACTCACCTGAACCTTCCAATTCGTCTTAGGTGTGAGAACATCTCTCCTCCTGGAACATACTCCATCACCATGTACAAATTGGAGTTGTCCTAAGAAAATTGAAAAGACACTTCTACCATGCTCCAAAACTGAATGAAGGAATTTCAGTTACTTAATATAAAAAATTTTAAAAAGCACCTTACCTTAAACGCATACTCGAGTTTGACGAGAAAAGGAAAGCTCACCGCCTGTAATATCCTCTTTTCGTTTAGTGTGTGTTCTATTTGCTTGAGTTTCACCACCTGACAGATAAAAAGAGATAAGATGACCTTGTTGGGCAAATCTTACTTATACTAGCAACAGAGATAGCAGGCACTGAAAGGAAGGCAGCTTTTATTCGACTTGTGTCCCCTGTAACCGAACAAGCAACAAGAACAAGTTTTAACATCTTTTTTTTTTTTTTTTTTTAGGTTGATAAGAAGGTATTTTTATTAAGTGTTACTGCTCATGTCAACACTATTATTTATTGGAAAATGTTCCTTGAGGCTTGACACATGCTTTCACTGACCTTCTGCTTGTCCAGTATTTTCATGGCAAAGTATTGCTCTGTTCCTTTGTGTTTCACCAGCATGACTCTTCCAAATGAGCCGGTACCCAGGGTCTTTAATCTTTCAAAGTCATCTAGGCACGTTGTGCTCTGTGAAAAAGCAACGCGTTAGCCTGTTCTCTGGAAGCAGCTATCAAAAATATTGAGTAAAAGTATTCATCATTCTTACCTGTGGTGGGCATTCCCATTTCCGTAAGAAATCTTCTTTGGCTTTGGCTAGAAACTCTTTCACTAAAAGAGAGAGCACAGACAGATACAGTTAGCGTATAGCTCTTGTCAGGTGAAACAAAGTGGATTGTTGGCATAAACAAACATTTGGGTTTTAGGTTAAACTGGCAAAAAGACCAAATGCTTTCGTACTAGAAGGGGAAAGGAAGAAACGTGGTAAATTGAAATTAAAGTGTACATCAATGGAGAAGAAGATGGGCTAAGCCAACTCTCATCTGGATATACATTAAATGAGATACTAAAAACATACTTTGCTCTAAAGATAAGTCAAAACACAAGACAACAACATCCAAGACAGGCAGACTAGTGATGCATGCCAAGACACTCAGTATACTCGTTTCTGTTATTTAGTAGCCTTTTTTCAAAAAAGTAGGGGGGGGGAAACAACACTCAGAATTACAGATGCAGTTTGTCTGAGCATCTTGTGCATCACTTGATACAGTTTGGGAGAAGGCTATTAAACACAGCATAAAAATGGTAAGCAAAGACAAACCAATGTATGGGAAATCCATAATTGAGAGAATGTGGATAACAAAAACACTGACTTATTATCAAAGCACACAATAAAAGAAAGCACATCTAGCAAGTATTCACAATGAGACCAATGCCATTCTGGTCATCTTTTGGAGGAATGAGCATACCAAAAGTCTCTATTGATCACCAACGTTTTGCAGGAACAATCACCCACATGGATGGGATGATACGGAAGAGAAGACAGAGAAAAATATAGAGTTCATGTACATAACAACATATAAGACATCAACAAACATGAAGCATATGTAGTGAATAAAAGTGACAGGAATGAAAACAGAGTTGACGTTCCCCTGAGGAATTTATAAGGAAACTGACTGTCTACTGTGGTATTTGAAGAACAGGTATTACCAAAATGCTATGTAGCAGAAATTCAGTGGTGCATATTAGGTCAGAGTGACAAGATAACAGTGCATACTAGAGAACAAAACATTCAAAACCTGCTTTATACTACAAAGCTTTAGATGTTTCTGAAGCCTATAATGAGGGGTTTTATTCCTGCACTTTAATCTGACAACGTCCCTCCTTAAAACAGCACTGATATTATGATGAATGATTTGAGAAAAATAGAGCTAAAACAATTAAGTGAAAACATTACTAAACATGGTATCTCACGTGTAAACCAAACGATTAATCAAGAAAATAACCTGGAGATTTATGAAAAAGTTTGTTGCAGCCCAACAAAATAACCACGATGACTTAATATCCCATATCCAATCACAAAACATGGCCTTTTATATACGCACAAACGTCTCCAACATTTTGTACCTAGAGGGACAAACCAAATGTTCCAAAGCCTGCACAGTTGGCCAACCTTTGCTGACAGCAATCCAGACAAGCATAACATACTTTACTTATGTCAGCCTGTTCTGTTACACTGCAGAGTGAAACACAATACATGGGCACAGTGAAATAAAATAGGTGTCATGGGATGGCAGCTGTTTTTTCTCCCTGTGCCAGTATGACTGCTTTGGTGCTGTTCCAACTGTTCCAGCTAATGGCTGCTATATACAGTAAACAGGTACTCTAATCTAGTGTATAAACAGCCCTGTAGGTTACCAGGTCTTGTCAAAGCAGCTACACTCGAGATAAATCTGCAGCTCAGGGCACAGTGTCAGCTTAAACAGGTTTAACAGTTTGCCCAAGTGCAGGATCTAGGGATCATAGTTACACTCAAAAGAAATGCTTGGCAGTATGGGAACTAATGCTGATCATCTCCATCTGCCTCTGGTTGGCACTGTTCACTGTGTTGCCCATCTCAACGGGTCAATAAATCTCAGAGGAAGTGACACTACTTTAAACAAACTAAGCGCGTAACTGAACAGACAGTTCTCTGCATGTTTTTAAGATTATAAAAAATGCATTTAAGTAGTTGACTGTTCCAGTGCATAATAGTGACTAATAACAGGCCATCAAATGCAATGAATTCTGCAAAAAAAATAAACACCTACAGCTTTTATGTTTAAAGACAGGTATAGGGAAACATTTGTGATTTATCACACAGGATGCTCAATGATGACCAGCTGCACACATCAAAGTATACTAGCGCAAAGTAACAATGGCCTAGGCCTAGTTACGTCAAACCTTTCAAAGCTTGTAATACCCCTTATCTGACGAAGGTCTGATGACAAGCTGCTCCAGTCAATGACGAGCTGAATTAGAGAAGTGAGCCTTGATGGACCTCTACCGTGGCTCTAAATAAACGCAAGTGCCAAAATGTAAGCGTGTTTGTCCGAGTGCGTGTGCATATGCGGGGAAGACAGTAGTAGGTCCCAGTTTTATGAATGGAAAGAGGGCATTTGTCATTTCTTCACCATATTTGGTCAGGGTGCTGTACAGAGGGAAAGCTTTGTTTATGTAGCCAAGAATAAAATGTGGCCCGAGGCAGAACCAGTCCCACACTGCCTTCAAGTAAAATGTATTGGTTATTCATAACAATTACTCATGGGTTTGGGGCTTATTGCTGCAGAATTGACATGATCAGTGCAAAGTTTCTGTCTGATAGTACAGCCTTCTTTGCTGACCGAGGCTGCAGCTAAACATACAGTGAGACCCACATCCCGATTGTTATTCACATAACTTAAGGATGACACCACAGGGGAGATGATAGTGGTGCTAGCTTGGAGACGTTTACTAATAAGGCTTAGATAAGAAGCCACACGTTACGGCTAACTGTGTTTGAGTGTATGTGTACAGGCCTGAACAGCTACCACCATCAAAAGGCAATGAGATGACAGGGGCCTTCTGAGGGCTAATCCCCACCATCATAGCTAAAGTTAGCAGGCTAGCTGGTCACCAAGCTTGATCCTTCTTGTGCTCCAGTTGGCATGCAAACAGCCTTTTAACGCGTGAAATTATCAATAAAAGGAAATTATCGATAAGCATTGCTTTCACGGCTCGGTAACAGGCTTTAATAGGCTGTTAACACTGTCAGTGCTCCCCCTTCCCCACCCCCTTGCAGCCAAGAAAAACAACAACATCCACGGGGTCTTCTTGCTACTTGCTAACTTAGCAGGGTCATTTAACTAATTTTACGTTCAAAAACACACGAACAATTTCCTGCATGGTAATTTATCGTCAACTAAAGGGCGAGTGTTTGCAGCGCTGGTGGGATAACAGTGCGGGAGATGACGGACGCACGGCCCTCCCCTGCTTTAACGTTACTGTAGGACAGTTTAAGTGTTAGAACAGGTTAGCTACCTACTTTGAGGAGGTTTGATAAGCGTCAAACGCCTAAACGCATCATATACACCGCTGAGGCCAAACTACAGCTCGGACTCACCGCTCTCTAGCTCGTTGCCCTTCTTGGCGGTGGCAGCGTTCCCCATGGTGTGTAAGACACGGCGGTCGCTCCGACTGAGAGGAGATGGCGGTGACTAGCTCACGTTAACCTTCCTACAGCTGATATTCCCGAGCTTCTTAAAAATAGGTAAAACCCAAACCGATATGAATATTTAGTCGGTTCAAACGTAGGGAAATGCAGTCCAGTATCCCTTCCAGCGACCCCCCTCACTCTCCCTCTGTCGCTCCCTCTCCTTCTTCCCTGGGAAAAATTTCCGCTCTTGCTAGTTCAGTAATGTCTGTATGGTTGACATGAAGCTAGCGGTCACTTCTTTTACGGACTCAACTGCTTGCGCCCCCCCTCACCAACCCTCAACACTCAGCTACATTCACGGTATAGTGAGGAGACGGATTAGCCAGAGATGTCTGTGTCAAGATACCAAACTTGTCTTGCTTCCGCGGTTTTGCAGCATCACGATTGCATTCACAGATATGGGATGACATTTGAGTACAAGTTTGCGTGACTTCACTAGAGGCTAAAAAAACTTAAGCGGGCAAAAATGCGTCTTCTTTGTTAGATTTGTATGTTGTTATTATCCAGCAGTTAATGGCTACAGCTGCATCTTCAGGAGGGTTTATATGGCGCAAATACTGTTGCCAGAATGATCTAATATTATAGTATGGCAATTAGCAGTCATGTCGTTTTTTAGTGTCATGAACTTTAATCTCAAGACAAATAGATTTTTATTAGCTGCACACATGCTATGATTCTGTGCATTAGCCTACAGTTTTATACATTTATATCTGACATGCAACATAGACCTGGCAGAGAAATTGATGATATTGAAGTAGAACTTATTAAAATAAATAAATAATAAATCCCAAGACAAAAAATAAATAAATATTGGGCCAGAAACAGTGATGGAAGAAGTCAAATAAATTTTATTTAAATTGCCCAAAACTACAAATCACAAGTCCTCAGATCACTTAGGAAAAAGTAATAATAAAACATTGAAAATAGGCTACTCCATTACAAGTAGAATTGCATTCAAAAATGTCATTTAGTCCTCTTAACTGAAGTAGAAGTATAACGTAAGATCAAATGTAAATACATAAAAGTACTTGAGTAAACATAATTAGTTACTTTCCACCGCTGTTCATCCAGCTATTAATGGGATTATTTTGGGAAAGATTTTGTTTAAAGCTTTCCCCAAAAACTTGTGATCTTTGACTATTACATTAGCTATTTATTAGCTGCATATTTGATTACTTTGACTCATTGTGTATCACAACATTTCAAGTTTATGTACATGAGAGACTTGACATAACTCAGATAGAATACATTTAAATTAATCCAAAAACAGAAATTAGGCCAGAATTAGTAGAGAATGAACACAATGAATTCTATTATAACAAATCACATTTGCTTCAAAAGACAAAATAAATACTTACACGTAAAGGTTCTTTACTGAGGCCTAAGTAAAAGCAATAATAGCCTACCATAATGTAAAACACTCATATATAAAAGTCCATAATAATTGTTACTCAGCAAAACTTTAATATTGTAGCTGTTAAAAAAAGAAAACAATTCTTCACATTTCAGACAGATCTTCACTTTTTTTTTTAAATACATAGTTTTATTATAGTTGTTATATGCAAAATAGTTTTATAATATATAACATAAATATATATACATGGTTCAAATGTACTGTATTCATTTTCATTTTTAAGGTAAAATGCAACAATCTTAGCACACATGATCAAAATGTATCCAGTTAAAGGAATTATGAATTGTGCCTTAACATTTGGTGGTCTCCATTTATAGGCACAATAGCTTCAATATCCTCCTGCTACCATTCACTTCCTCATAATTTGACCACATTTAACTGCATGCAGTCAAAAGTATGTAATTGCATATGTTTGCAACATAATGTAATAATTTGGCCCTGCAGCAGTCTAAATGGCAGTATAAATCACTGTAGAAACCACAATGAGCCCCACAGGTAGGCCTACAGCTGTACAACTGTTTGGTACAATTTGGTTCAACAGTTTTATGTATAGTGGAGGGTAAAAAGTCAATTTACCCAAGTAATGATGGGCAATTTTAAAGTGCTCGTACTTTACTTGATTAATACATTTTATGCTTATTCTTCTGCACATATTATGCAAAAAGGACCACAGCTCCGGGCTTAACACGCTTCCAATAAAGGTTGGAGGCAGCAGTTGGCCTATGAAGCCTTTTCTGAAAGCAGTTGTGAAGCTATTGGATGTAACACAAGAAATTCAATAATAGTTATTACAAATCACAAAAAGATGAGATCAGTCGATCAATCAATCAATCAATCAATTTATTTGTCACGTGAAATCATAAAATACAATTCCAGTAAAATGTAATCCTGTCAGTTCCAGTCACTTCATACAATTTATGCATTAAAACATATATATATATATATATATGTCTATACAGTCTTTAGGCAGTGTCCTAATTTAGGAGTGGCCTGAGGGTAGAAGCTCGTCCTGAGCCTCTGGCCTGGTGTATCCAGTGCCTTCTTCCTGACCTCAACAGGGAGAAATGGCTGTTACCTGGGTGGTTTGGATATTTAATGATTCTCCTAGCCTTTTTCTTGCAGCTCCTGGTGTAAATATCCTTTAGGCAGGGTAGGGCACCATCTATTGTATGTTTAGCGGAATGAACCACTCTCTGCAGTGCCTTGTAGTCCTGTTTGGTGCTGTTTCTGTACCAGGCAGTGATGTTCCCTGTCATGATGAAGAGTAAAAATGTCTCCGTTTTTGAGGGGATACCCGGAATTTCCTCAGGTGACTGAGGTAAAACAGTCTCTGCCTTGCCTTGTGTGTGTTTACAGGGAGTACAGCGGGGGACTCAGAACACAGCCGTGGGGTGCTCTGTTTGTAAGAGGGTGGAAGAGGTGTGTCCGCCCACCCTCACCACCTGGGGTCTACCTGTCAGAAAGTCAAGGATCCACATGCACAGTGATGTGTTTAATTCCAGATCCTTGAGCTTTGTAACGAGCCTGGAGGGAACTATGGTGTTAAACGCTGAACTGTAGCTAGTCAATGAACAGCAATCTCACATAGGTTCCCTAATGTTAGGAAGACACCAAGCAGCGTATCATGTAAACATATACAGTACACAGAGTCCACAAGAGTAAGTAAAAAGAGTAAACTAGCTACATAACATCATCATGCCCAACAGGAACAGTTACTTAGAATGTTGTCACCATTAGCAACACATTGGTCTCAGACAGCTAGCTAATGTTAGCATATAATGTCTAGGGATTGGTTGGCAGTTGTCTGATAACAGAAAAATAAATTAACATCTCAAATTATAAACAAACAGCTGTAATAAAAAAGTACCTGTATATTATGCTCCAACAAGGGCATCTTAAGAGTAGATGCCTGACAATATTTGCTTGACAGGCTGGATAACAACTTCAGTTCAACTGTAGCTAACTGCCATGGAACTTTGCCATTAGTGGTTGCTACTTAGCAACAACATCCTCAATTGTACCAAAGGCTGGTTTAAGAGAAAACTGTTGTAGCCTACATTTATTTGAGAACTTAAGTTTTTGAAAGGTTTCAAAATGTTAGTTACACATTACTTTTCCAATTAAGTTTTTTAAAATATTGGCTTATAAACTTACTGTTGATATAATAAGCCTACATTTTGATGACTGTTTATAATGTAGCCTACTGTTACTTAAGCCAAAGTACATTTTTGAATGCAGGACTTTTAATTGAGTATTTTGACATTGCGGTACTGTATTGTTGCTATTAAGTAAAGAATCTGAATAGCCTACTTCAATTGACCACTGTAGTTTTGCTTACTGACTGACTGTTTCAGGTCTGGATGGTCAGATGTCCCATCAGCCCAGTGCCGTTAAGACCAACAGCAAGTTTAGAAATGATTGGATAACCAGGGATAAGCTCAAGTGTGGTGGTTGGGATGGCAGAGCTCATTGCTTAGCCCTATGCAGATATCATACGTCTAATTATCATCAGCATGTGGGATGGGAGGTTCCCTCACTCACTGACACACAGCCAGCTGTCATATTTTGATAAGGTGTCTGATGATTTGTGTTTTCTATTTGATTGCAGACTTACTGCTTACTTGATCTCCTCTGTGGGTAAATAATTACATTGTTGAGCAGATTTAGCAGCTTATTTATGGATTCTCCCATTGAAATATGTGACAAGGGACCATCTAAAGTGTTAAACACTTTATAGTTTTGAGGGCTCTAAAACAGAGATCACTGCAGGGGGACCTCCAAATTATTGTTAATTTTTGAAAGTTTTTTCAAAAATTAAAATGTCTTAACATGAGTTGTGGCCGGGTTAGCTCAGTTGGTAGAGCAAGCGCACATATATAGAGGTTTACTCCTCGACGCAGCGGCTGTGGGTTCAACTCCAACCTATGGCCCTTTGCTGCATGTCATTCCCCCTCTCTCACCCCTTTCATGTCATCATCTGTCCTGTGGAAAAAAATGCCTGAAAAAATTATCTTTTAAAAAAAAAAAAAAGTTTTAACATGAATACAACATTTTAATAGCAAATATAAATCCCCACTGATGATAGGCTTACTGGCCTATAGGTAAAGTAGTCACTAAGGTAGCCATCCAACAATACAGGTAATCCTAAGGATTCACTGTGCCACAACAATTCTTATTTTAATAGCTTAGTATTCTATGCAAAAACAATTTTTATAAAGGCTTTAGGCTGCCCTACACATTATTGTAGGCCCAGTTTAATATGCAACTTCACTTTATACAATATATGTAGTATGGGGTCCCTGCTCCATCTCTCTTTCAGTTAAGGGGTCCTTGGTTAAAAAAATGTTAAAGACCCCTGCTCTAA
The DNA here is from genome assembly GCF_031162955.1 of Sander vitreus. Classification (NCBI taxonomy): domain Eukaryota; kingdom Metazoa; phylum Chordata; class Actinopteri; order Perciformes; family Percidae; genus Sander; species Sander vitreus. The sequence continues at coordinate 13,767,745 of NC_135866.1, forward strand.
AATGTTAGACAGTATAAAATAATGCCCAAGTCTAAGGGGATATTTTTAGTCTTCTTTTGTCCAACCTTGAAGCAAAAACCTAACAATCTTCAATTTACAATGATATAAAACCGCAGAAAATCCTCATATTTGAGAAACTCGAACCAGAGAATGATTGGTATATTTACTTTTAAACTTTTAGAAAGATGACTTAAATGATTAGCTGATTATTAAAATGAGTTGCATTTTAGTTGCAATTTTCTGTTGATCAACTAATCTATTAAGCGTTTTAGCTTTATAATTGTTTTACATGTTTAATCTTATTGCCCCACAAATACTGTGATATCTTTTCTTTAACCACACTTTCTTTAAGAAATCGACTATATATTTACATTCAGAATATTTGGACCTATTGCTGAACTTAAATACAAATTTGAGGTACAGTACTTGTATTCTACTTATTTTCATTTTATGCATACTTATACTACTCCACCACAATTCAATAGGAGGGAATTATTGTACTATTTACTCAACTACATTTATTTGATAGCTATAGTTATAAATTACTTTACAGATTAAGATTTTATGCACAAAACATATGATATACAATTGTTCCATCCAATTTAACCAGCTACAATAGTAATATGCTATTTACACATCAGTGCATCATTAATGTAATAATTATCTAATGATATTATATTTAATACTATAACACATGGGGGGGCTTTTGCTTTTGCTGAAAATACTTACACATTTTTACTTAAGTGACATTTTTAAGTGCAGGACTTTAACTTGTAATGAAATACTTGGAATACAATACAGTGTGATATTTTTACTCAAGTTAAGAATCTGAGTACTTCCCCCACCACTGGATATAAAATGTTGTAGTCTAATGTTACGGTGTGCTCTCTTGTGTTGAATTTATTATTCCGTACACAAGAGGGCAGCAGATCTCTGTTACATAACCTGTGACGAAAACTGGTTCCACTTCTGTGTGCAGTGATGTTTTTTTTGCTTTGACTGCAGTCCCAGGGACTTGATTTCATTCTTCAGTATCCCTAATTATATTACATATTGCGGATGCAAGTCTGCTGGTCGTCTACTGTTTAAATTAGAGATTTAGATTTACAAAGAGGGCCTTCTCTTGTAAACATTTATTTTGTGACAAACGTGGTAGTGCAGCATGTCCGGTTAGAGCTGTGGTTCATCTGATGGTTAAAAAAAACAAGAATTTTGTGTGTCCATTGTTTTTCAGAGTTTTTCACTAACATACATAGTGTCATGTTGATTCTCACAGAAAATTTGTGCTGTCCTGTGAAGTTAGTTATTGAATGTGACGCTCATCTGTTTTCACTCTTTTATTCCCTCATTTCTCCTTTCTTTCCATTTTCTTCCCAAACAAACAGCATGTCACGTTCATCCCAACTGATCAGCTGCTCTCCATATTGGCTTTCTTATGTTCCTTGCAAACAGGCTCGGCCATGCTTCAAAGGGAATGATTTATGCCCTTAAATTAATGAATGAAAAGCCATATCTTTCCTGTTTTCAGATTCAGTCTGTTTACAGCTGTAAGTAGACTGTGCTGTGTTATTTCAGCCTGACACAATCTAGTTTTAACAACACAAATGATAACTATTATGATGATTTTGTTTTGCTGTAACCAAACATCTAGGCCCACTTGTTTACAAAGATGGTTAGTGTAAAACATATTATAACTTAACACTATCTTAAGCCTTTATTTGTCCAGGCAATTGAAATCTTGTGTAGATTTGCTGTATTTCAGACACACCCTGCTACACATTTACACAGGGGCAGCCTAGTACAACCACAGATTTCCTCTGTTGGCTACCGACCAACTCCACTCCAGTGGTTGGGGCTTGAGTGCCTTCCTCCACTGCACATCAACTGAATTTATATGGAGAAGGTGTGTGCTATTTGCAGCTCTCCAGCTTCTGGTTGTCACTGGATCCCTAAATTTCCTTCCTTTGCTGGGGTTCAAACCAACAACATTACAATGGCAAGTTTACTTCTATCATTTAAGGATTACCTGGAGAGTACAATTATTTTACTCATTCTGTTCAATCTGAATTGTTCAGGTTTTTTTCATGCATGGTTTGGTTGGCAGACTTTTACTGCTAAATATGATTTATTAAATCTTTGCCAATTAAAGAAAGTGAGCAAACAATGTCTTAATGTGTTAAAACAAGCACTGTTTCAAGTGTGTGAGCTAAATAAAGAAAGGTTACAGTTTGCAGACAGGCAGAGATGAGCTGGTTATCTCCTTCTTATCAGTCACCAGCTCCTATTAGGATGTTGTATGTGGTTCCAGGACATTGCCCATTTCCTCCTGTGTATATCAAAGCCGCTAGGTCCCCCTCCCTCCGACAGCCTAATTCACTCCAGATGAGCACAATGGGACATTTGATTTAGTGTGCAAAGACACATGTATACAGCTGTATCAGCCTGCCTCAAACAGCTGGCGTAGAGCTTCAGTACAACTTTTAATCATGCATTTGTTTATGTAATTATGCACCAATGACTGTGTTGTATTGTCCTCAGCTGCAGAGTAATCAGATATTTCAGAGTGATGTAGGTCCTGTCTTTGTTGTAGATCATATCGCTAGCAAATGCTCATGGTTTAATGACATGCAGGTGATACAAATCATGTGCAAATTGCAGAAGGTATTCCAAGTGTGTGTCAACACACATGACAGCTCTCCCAGTGAATATATTTCTGTTGAATATGTACATTGGATCCTTGACAAGAGGCTCAAATGACCTGTTGCAAAGGCCTACAGTCTGATTTTGTAAATTTTATCGGCTTTAATAAAATGTTCACAACTGGAAACATGAGCCATACGTATGCAGAACACGCCTTATCCTCACTTCCTATTTTTCTTTTGTAGCCATCAAGTATTGATGCTTGTATTTGTAGCTTGGTGACCCCTTCCTGTGGCAGCTCCAAGCAGGGTGAGTTCTGGGCATCAAGAGGTATCAAATATATATATATATATATATATATATATATATATATATATATATATATATATATATACATTAAGTCTGTCTGGGAATGTTGATCTGAAAACCATAAGTTCTTGTCTCTATTCTCTATACCAGGTCCACTTTGTGGCTTCATGCGGGCAATATCCAAGTCTTTTGTCCTTTGGCAGGCTCGGTGGTGCACTACAACATAAATGCCTGTAATTTTACAACCACAAAATAATGTATTCTTACCAACAGAGGATGGCCTCAACGTGTTCAGACAGTTGCACAGGCGGCTAATTTGGGATAGATGCACAACATCTCTTTGAAGTTGTGCTTTAGTGCTAGTGCTCAGAAAACCCCCCTCTAGAAAACAGCGCATAACAGCTTCTCTTTAGTGCACTGTTTTAGTTGCTGAAGGGAAGGTAATGTAGCATTTGATTAAGTGGAAGGCTGATTAATTAACTAAAACAGGGCATGCATGAAGAGTCTCTGAGTGCAAAGTGTGGCAAGAAAGTGATCCAGGTCACCTTGTATGTTTCATTTAAAAGAATTGTGTTTTTTTTCCTCCTCAACAGACTGAATCATGCAGGTTATTTTTGGTATGTAACCAGAGTGCCCTCAGAAGATATTTATACATTGATAAAATGATTAATGTTTTCTGTGAGGGGTTAAAATATTGGCCATATTGGCATTGCAGAGACAGAGAAACCCACTCAGTGTATTTTCCACTGCAGCATTTCAGAGATGGCAGAGATTATGGGAGGATAACACTGCACAACATGGCCGCCCCAAACCAGATCAAAGCAAAGACAATCAAAGCCAGAGTGAAAGCTACAGCAGTAAGCTCTTTTAAATGTCTGCCTCCCCCGCCCCAACTGAGCAAGAGTGTTACCCTCAACTCAACTGTTTCCATCCCCAATCTTTCCACTTCTGGGATCGACATAAGCCCCTTTTGCATGAATACTGGACAGTGAATAGGCTGGACATAAATCCTTCAAAGCAATGTAAACAGCACAGTAAATGACCTATGATAATATTAAACCTGAGCCACCGTGCTGTAAAGCCTATGTAATGCCAGCGCTGATAAGACATGACACTGGTCATAATCATTTATGGCGCTGGGTTGAGGCTATATAAGATCGTCATGACAAACGATTTGTCATGACTCAAGTATAGTTTTACATGAAAGGGTGTAACCACAGGGCTCCCACACTACACGGTCAAGGTGGAGTCGTAGTTTTGACCCACTTTCTCACATAGATTATAATGCAGGCTGTAGAAATTCAATGACACCTCCCCTTACATCTCAAAAGTCAAGCCTCCTTGACTTTTCAAACTTTGACCCCCTTGACTTGTGCACACATGTTTTTAGATTGATGGATGCATTTTTTCAACCTCCCAGACAGCTACTGGTTTCAGTTCATTTCTGTATGGTATGGAAATCAACATCAGAGACTTGCTTGAAAAAGGTAATTCATCATAATTGACGTTTGGTCATCTTTATACTTAGTCAAGGTTATGTTAATGGTTGCATGGTAGGCCTAATGCACTTGAAAGGCTTGACTTTTTTTGAAAATGTTTTCAAGTGCTGACAGAAAGCCAAGACTTTCTCAGATGTGAGCTGCTTAAAGGGGAACTACGTCCATTTTCAAAATTCCAAAAGATTAGTAAACATGAAAAACTCTCTCTCAAATCCAAAAACTAGAGTGCTAAAACTCAAATGTGTGATGTCATCAAGTCTAGAAGTGCTCCATAGACAATACATTGGGAAAGATGTTCTAGATGACACTGAGAGCATCCAGGGGAATGTTCTGAGTAGTCAGTAGTTCTGACACATATTTAAACATGGTCTTTCATTCATTGTCGATGGAGCAGCTCCAGATGTAATGACATTACAAGTTTGAGACTTACTTCTCTGGTTTCTGGTTTGAGAGAGAGTAGCTCATGGTCACAGATATTGATTGAACTTAGGCCATGGCATTCTTAATTTAGGTCCCCTTTAACAGCAACTGTTTTAATGCATAAAGCTACCAAATTCACATTTTAATGAAGTGAATTAAAATTACCTTAAACCTGCAACTTTTTGTATTGATTTTATAGAAATAGGATCCAACTCTGCAGCTCTAGTTCATTGTTTTGGTTTTTCAGTCCACAGCAGTACTGTATGGTTGAGACTCACTGCTCTCAGCAACCCCTCTGTATAAACTCATAAGCAGCTGTTCACCGTAAAAACCTTTGACTAAAAGACTGTGTACCTTGATTGCAGAATTAAATAACAGAAACCTAATGTAAAGTAGTAGCCTCCTGGAGAAAAAATTCGAGCATCTAGTAGCCTAAACTAAAAAATACATATGGACATTATGGACACAAGCAGAGCTAAAAGGTGATTGAATACTGAACTCACATTCGTCTCTCGTCTCTCGAAACTCCAGTTGGATGCTCTGTGTCAACTTGATAAGTAGGCAATTGTTTGCTAACATGTTAGCATAACAAAATGATAAACAGGCATGATCTCATTGACATATATAAAATGAACCAACAGACCCCATTGCTCTGGACGGAGACCAGTAAAGGATATTAGAAGCACTTTTCCGGTGATGGCTGAGCGTTACTGCGCAGCCTCCAACTGAACTCGAAGACATAGATGTGACGTGAGCAACCTGTCTGAAAGTTGTAAGTCTTCTGGTAGCTGTGCCAAGAGAAATCTCAATCATTCCCAATCTTGCAGAGACGGAGAGTGTAGGTATATGTAAGGAGACAACATAGGCACAGGCTAATTATTGCTAACTAAAATGCTAGTTAACATTAGTAATTAAACTTAAACCGCTAATGTGAGTCGAAACTGCCTGCGATCGTCTCCTGTACTGTACGGTAATTTCTCTACTGTGCGACAGTAAGTTGCGTGGTTATGACACAATCGTTAGCCTATTTTTACAAAAACGTCTGCTACAGGGCCATGACGTGAGATACAAGGTAATGGAGCCTTTTATACATTGTCGTGTTTCTTTAGAAATAAACAATGGACAAATAGAGTCTTTAAACGCTTCAGATGTAAAGCTATTCGCTGTCAAAGTGGCGCCAAAATGAATGGCAGTCAATGGAATGCTAATGGGAGGTGATGGCTTGTTAGCATCAAAATGGCGCCATAGGAGCTATGCGTTCCGAGGAGGGGCTTACTCCCTTGCATAATCTCAGTGCTGTCAATGAATCATTCTGCCCCCTGGTGGTCACAAATCACTCAGCTTTAACATGTGTTTGGGCATTTTATTATTAGACAGGACAGCTGTTGATAGGAAATGGGGAGAGAGAGGGCAAATGACATGCAGCAAAGGGCTGCAGGTTGGAATTGAACCCATGGCGCTGAGACCTGAACCTGAGGCTTTTTTTTTTTTGCTCAGTTTTCACTCCCTTTATTTACGGGCTTTTAACAGAGTCACTATATTTTAGCTGAGAATGCCATAGTGTTACTTTCAGGATAGGTTTAGTCTCGCTTTGCCAGACCCTCCTCCAAAGCCCGCTGAAGGAGGGTCTGGCTACTCCACATAGCATTCGGGGATGGGAGGAAAACGTGCTCTGGTTTAGTGGCATTTCTTTAAACCAATCAGAATCGTCATGGCGGTGCTAAACTCCGCACAGAGCCGCTGCAAAATAGTCGTGCGAGAGAAAACTCAGATTGGACAGATAGCCTAGCTAGCTGTCTGGATTTACCATGCAGAGATCTGAGATACAGTTAACCATAGTCCTCATAAATCCACCAAATTCAAAATTCCAACACAAAGAAAGTGGAAGGAAACGGAAAATACATGTTTTCGGCAGAATTTCCTGCAGCACCGGAGCAATCGCCGAAGTGGAACGCGAAGGATATAGACTAGGATAGGTGAGACTCCTCAGAAATTGTGTGCTTTGACAAATGTTTGTCAATATACAATTTATACTAAATGGGCAAACGTGCAAAAACACAGGGACGTTGCCGTAGAAACAGACTCTGCTTCTGACTCTAATACTTGATTTCCCATTTCTGATGTTTGATGATTTCCCCTTAGGGACAGAGGTGAAAGGTAGACAGAAGCACCTGCCAGGGGCAGGTTTACCACAGGGAGCATAGAGCAAATGTTTCAGCTGAACTTGCAGCGGTAGGGGACAAACCTGTATCAATTAAAAGCATCGTAATGATTACGACTGAGATCAAACACCCGACCTGGCACTGCTTGTCAATTCCACAGACAGCTGCTTTTGGAGTCCCCGTAATGTCTGTGAGAACAGGGATGAGCACACTGAGGGGCAACTCTCATTTTGATGTTTCATCAATCTGTTTGAAGTTTTGTTTTGTCCCTTTTTTTCTTTGTTTTAGCTGGTTTGCAAAAGCTTTTAGTCTTGGTGACTCATACCAATATTTTGCAGTCCTAGTGTCCTTGAATATCTCTACCAACTTGGGTAAAAGCTAGCTGACAGCTCTTTGTGGTTTTAACAGAAATTCTATGATATATAGTAAATGTACAATTATATTGAACCGAGCCACTAGGTTCAGTAGTTGTGTATAGAAGTTTCCAGAGCAGTTTTTTTTTATCTTTGGCATGGCCTTGTATTATTTTGACTATTAGTCTTATCGATATCATGTCTACATTTGTGACAACTCAGTTTATCATTTTTGTATTTTGTTCTGTTTTCCCACTCCTTAGTTTTCCGAGACTTTTTGGCATCAGCACAGCACACTGCGGTTGTGTGTTAGCAAATAAAACGACTGCTGCCCCTGCTCTAAATATTTAGCCATTGCAGACCGGCAGTTCATGCACTGTATCTACTTTAATAAGATGTGACCGTGTCTGGAATTTAACATCCACATTATTACAGTTTTCAAATATCTCTCTTTTGCCTTGGACACGAGAGGCAGTTTTGGCCCTCTGTACCAGCGTTCAGCAGGGAATGAGGTTGTTGACTTAAAATTAGAGCGGAGGAGTCTGCGCAGGCTCTTCACACATACTGCTCAAGACATTACCGATTTCAGGAGTACTTTCTGATCTTTCAGTATTCAGTTTGACTCTAACTTTCCTTTATAGAACCTATAGAATGTGTGAGTGGTATTATCTGCTCATCTAAGTTTTTTTTTTTTTTTCTTCATGTTCCACATCTTTTTGTAGCACAGGTCTGTCTGCTACCGTTGTAATTAAGACTAAGAATTAGCAGACTGGAATCAGATGAAAGGCTCATAAAGCATCGCTGAATTCAGTGTTCGCTATGCCAGGGGCCATCTCAGTTACAGACTTAATTCATATTCCCTTTGTTCCTCTCCAATCTCACAGAGGGCTTGAGGCAGCTAAAGGACTAGTGACAATATAACAGGTATTAAATAGACCATTTCCAGTGTCACCATGTGGTAAGTGAAGGCTTCAAAGAGCCAACAATTTGCTATGAAATTAAACCAGGGATCAATCTGGCCTACATGATAAAAGAAACATCTTCAGCACTCCAATGTGAAATGTTATGACACAGACATTTAAAATGCTCACAACAGAGACCCCTAAATAACATTATTTTCTTGAAGATATTAGTCCACTGTGGCACACGTGTGAAAGAGTTATGAAAAGTCATACTGTATATAATCATGATGTGTTTTCCTGAGTATGTGGCGTGGACTGGAGTGTGCTACATCATCCGTTTTGCTTTCTTTTTTTTGGCTCAAACCCTCTCATAGTCTGTTTCAAGTTTATTTCTGTAAACATGGCAGAAATTATGCTACCTAACCTTGCAAGTGAAACGATTCTGTTTGTAAAGCCTGTTTGGTATTCCAGTCATTCCCAACTGAACCATCTGGTGGCGGTCTTTGCACTCTCCCAGTGGAACATTACTCTTAGTGATCTTGTTGTCCTATCAGCTTGCTACCTCATTAAAATGAGTGATGATAATAAATCCCATTGACCACGTGCAATGAAATCATATTGATCTGCAAACACACATATGCATATCAATCCCCACCACCATATGCACACATATCAAACCACGAAAAAGGCCTTTTTCAAAAGCACTATGAACCACTCTAATATGAAAAATACTTCATTTCAAATCCTTGTTCACAGCCCAGCACCTTTTATAGCTGCTCAGTACATTCACACTATAGACACATACTGATGGCTGGGTTTTCAGAATACAGACCAGAGAGGAATGTTTAATCAGTCAAGGTCACTGTATGTTGCCATGCCTGTTGTTGAGGGAGGCTGTGGGAGAATAGGGGGACCATCTCTCATCTGTATTCTCTTCAGATGGCTTGTGTTAGTAGGATCATGCAGATATGGGATTTTTCTCTGAGAATTAAAACCCAGATGTCATGCAAACAGACACACACATCCTCACCACATTAAAATATTATGTATGGCTCTGCAGTCAGCATAACTAATGCCTCACACTCACTCACTGCGAACAAAGCATAGATAGTCTTGAATTTGAGCTTGTTGACAATGACCCATTTCGACCCATGTACCAGAAGAAAGCGAAAAGATGTGCTGTTTCCTTGATTTTAATCTCACTTTGGTCTTTGTCATTTCTGGATGAATAAAGGGACTTTTACTGCACACTGCATGATTGCAGTAGGTTGAATAAGTCACTTTAAAAGATTATATTACCCCGAATTTTGAGAAGAGGAGAACACACTGCATATTGCATTTGAATGTTTAATGTAATGTTAGACGTTAAAAGGTCTTAAAGGTAAATGTAGTTTAATAATTACATGCCCAGGTGGAAAATGAAATCCCGCATTCACATCACTATGCAATATCAAATTGCCCACAAACACACACACACACACACACACACACACACACACACACACACACACACACACACACACACACACACACACACACACACACACACACACACACACACATAAGATGGCAGGTCACATATCACAAGCTTGTCTCACAAAGACATTTTTAATGCATTTCTGTTCATTTAATGTAGTTATGATGAATTCATGTGTGCAGAGCATCACTGTATCTGAAGATACATTTGACAATATGACATGTTCATACATTTCATACAGAAATCCCAGATCCATCCTGAAGTGGTAATTGACTGAGCTACAGATACAAAGATGCCGAGAGCCTTTTACATAGAAAACAGAGGCTTTGATGTCCCCTGATGAATTGTGCTGCAATAACTGTGTCACAACAGAAGACATAACATCAACACAGTACAGGCAATGTAACAATATGACAACTGCTTCATGCAATATTTGATTATGTTAATGCACCAAACAAATAAGGCCGAGGCATGAATATAGACACCAAAGAGCAGCTTAATATGTCTGCTTTTTGCTTTGAGACCATCTAGAACATACAATAATTATTCTTGTGATATCCACCTTAAAAAAAAGAACAAATATTGCAACTTTTTCCTGATCATACCCCAACTGATTTTAAAACCCCTGATGGGAAAGTACAAGCTGTAGTACTATTCTATACAAAGGTAGAGCAGTGCCTGCAAAAGCAGTGAAGTTGCGGCTGACGACAGTAGCTCTCTTGAGCAAGGCACCCTTAACTGCTCCAGACGTCTGTCCATGGGCAGCTCCCTCGTTCTGACATCTCTTCGTACATAATGCATGTGTATATATATATATAGGTCCTTCTTCTACAAAAAAAAAGAAAAAAAAGGTTATGTTTTAGGCGTTCAGACAAACTGGTAACAGAAAGGTTGTTATGACTTTATTTTGTCTTCTTAGGCTTTACTTAAAAATTATTGCCACAACCGACATAATAATTAAAAAAAATGCAGATTTGGTTACAATCAAAATGTGTTTCTTTAGCTTTCTTGTCCATTTTACCTAGCTTGTTTAAGAAAATTAACTTTATTTTTATCAGCCTATGTTGTTCATAGCTTATATGAATTAAATGGCCTATCACTATTTTGCTAGGTGAAGGTTTGTCCAACTACTATTAATATTTATAATGAATTCAGATAATTGAATCCATAAATTGCCTATGTAATTAAACGGTCTAACCAAACCAAATTAATTCAACTAGACTCACTGAGTGTCACTGAGATTTGCTAAGCTAGTTAAGATAGGGTTATTTTTTTTCTCCACAGTGATTGGATCTAGTCATTTTAATGTACTTGTTTAGTTATGTGGAATAACTAACTAACCAAGTTCATAAAAATGTAAAGTAGGTCTACAGATAAGAGCTAGGAAAAATCAATGCGTTCATTTTGTTGTGGCTATCTCACCAACTAGCTTTTGCTTATAGCACTTTTTGCTTTAACTGTTTTTACTGTGGTTTGGCCTGGTATATTGTGTGTGTGTTTTGTTTTTTAATATAAAAGGCTAAAACAAATGTCAAAAAGTAAGATTCAGGTCTTAACTGAATTTTGACCAAATATGTGGATAGGCTTACGGCATTTTTGCCTTTGAAGGGCAGTATTGATGTAACAGTATGTTGGATTGGATACTATTGCAAAAAGAGAAGAGGGTCTTTATGAATGTTTGTCCTAACATTTTGGGGAACCTGTGAGTGAAACCTTTTTGAACCTTTGCCCATATTATTGCATTCTCTGTCTGTCATTATAATTCCACACAACGGAAAACTACTCTGAGCCGGTGCCAGCCACCTATACTTAGAACGGAAGACATTAAATGGAGACATACCTAAAGTGACACAAACTTGGCTGGGTCGAAATAGTTTCCAGATAGTTAATTAACCTTAGTGACTGGTACAGCAGTCATGCGTGGCTGGTCAGTTGCAACCTGTGCTGAGATAAATACAACCAGTCATGTTGACATGTCACAGTACATACATGTCATGTGTATACTGCCAGTCTTAACACTTTGTTTAGAGCTGAGTGCACAGGGTATTTTCGTCAAAGAGGGGAAAATGGTGCATAGCCGTAATGCTAAGCAAACATACCAGAAGTCTCTCTGGTTTTTACTCATTCTTGACGTAAAGGGACAGTTCACCCAAATGACAAAACAACTTATTTTGTCACCTCCCTATAGTGGTAATTAGCCCTGGAGTTAGTTTTTTATTTTATTTATTTTTTTACAGTACATTCCCAGGTTTTGAGGTTTCTGCCACCACATCAATATAATGGAGTTGAAGCAGATTTGTTTGTGGTGCTAACAGCATTAAAACAATTGCATTTGAAATATTAAAAAGCAACTTTTTCCATCTTTCCAGAAACAGTGTCCCAATACTCTAGATCAGTGGTTCTCAACCTGGGGGTTGGGACACCCAACGTGGTCGTGAGGTAATTTCTGGAGGTCGCCAGATGGTTGGGGAGAAAAAAATGAAATAATATATTCTAGACGGAATGGTGTTTACATTACTGTGTGAGTTTGGTGTTATATTCAGAGCTTCATGTGTAAATCAGGAGGTCCTGGAACACAGAAAGGGGTCTGAAGGCGGGGCAGGGGGAGAGAAAAAGTCACAAATGCATCAAAATATAAAGTCCATTTACAAGAATATTTACAGAAATTGGATATTTGATAAATGGATGGATGTATGAACAAATCGGCCTTGCAGCTTTCATAAGTCATTCAAAGTTGTGCACTACTTGTATCTTGAGTGTACCATAGATCTACAAATTCCCAAGACTTCTTAGTGCATGACATGCCATGGTTTAAAGTTTGTCAATTAAATATCCTGTACACTTGCTTACAAAGAGCAGTATGCGGGATCTTTTTTTTCCAAGACTCAACTCAAAGTTAACAGTTCATTTTTTCACAGTTTGTCCACTTTGGACCTGTTTGTCGGATGAAACATGACATTCAAATGTATCGACTTGGGTTCTGGGGTTTTTACTAGTTTCTGACATTTTTTTTCTGACGAAATACTTGAACTAGTAAATGAATTGCTAATGTAAATAATTGTTAATTGCAGTCTTATTTGAGAACTATTTACTAGAATGGCAAGTGACATTATTACCTTACTCTGTTGGAGAGCAGTTTTAATGCAGATAGGTAGTAAAAACCACCCTGATGTTTGAAGTATTACATTGGTTTGCTGCATGAAGTCCAGATGTAATTTTGCTGTGATTTTATGGGGAGAAAATGTCAAGCTAAAAGGTGGCAGCCCAAAGTAACTATTAAGTCCACAGTGCGACGCAGACATTTATGTGGATCACTCTCCCGGTTTGGAAAATGTCCACGTTTCTCACAACCATCACACACATAGCTACATTTCGACAAGATAAAAGCTGAATCTAAACATCTCCATGAGTGGACTAAGAATGAAACATCTGGTGGGTAACACCTCCCAGCTCCTGGCGAAAGAAAAAAAGTCATCACATTTGTTGAAAGAGATTGCATGTGTCAGAAAAATGGATATAAAGTTGGTGGAATGAACCTCAAACTGAAATGATACTTGCATGGCTGCGATTACACAAATGAATAGAAAACAGGTGGACTCGGCATGCACCCACTAGAGACACTCAATTTAGCTAGTGCTGATTTTTTTGCAGGCTGTTTCTCAACCAACTTTCTTTGAGAAGAATCCCTCTTTTTTGATTGGTTGTGGTGGTGGACAAACAATTCACATATGCTTTCTTAGGCTGCAGAGCCTTTATGTAGCTTTCCCACTGAATGCATGGCAGTTTCTCATACCAGGCTCATCCTCTTAGTTCAAACGCTGAGGATTGAGACCTAGACCTGGAACAAGGCTAGTTATAGCAGTGGAAAGTTCAGCACATTACTCTTTTCAATCCCTCAAATAGATGCCAAAAGACTTTTATCCAGACAAACAAAACAACGGCAATATTTTGCAGCAATTTGTTGAGCAAGCCTAGTCACTTTGAATAGGTATATTAGCATGATATTGATGCCAAAAACAATCATGGCTGACATGTTGGATATCCCAACTTCTTTCCTATGTAAGCTCAACGAATGCCATGCCCCCCTTCTGTTGTCTGACGTGTCCCTGTCAAATTGCACCCTGATATTTTGTTTTAGCAGAGCTGAGGTGATTTAAGAAACCCTAACAGAAGAAGACATGCGGTTGGTATTCTCATGGCTGTCTCAGCTTAAATGTCTCCAGATTCTTTATGGAAGGGATTGGAAGGGGTGATTTGCTGACGTTATTTACATGGAGAAGGTTTTGCAGCCTCCCTTTTGGCCAGAACATCAGGATTTTGGAATTTTTTGGCAGTGACCTACATCTGGATTTCTGCACTAGAGAGTGCCCCACCCCCTGTCAGCCTCTCACAGAGCCACAGGCCTGATTTTTCTCTCTTTTTCCGAGTACACTTCAAGCCACACCGTTGTGAATATAACCCTTCAATGTTCCCTGTCACACCTATCAGAGCAGAGTCCAGTAAAGTGCTAAAACAACACTTCCTCGCCGGATCTCTGTTACAAATGTGAAGATAAAATCAAAACGAAGACAGAAAGCGTCCTTCGGGCCTTATTTTTCATGCCGTATGAGAAACAGTATGTGGAGCACCCAATCTGGTTTTCATCCTCAGTGCCCCACTCTGGCTGAAATATAATGGATTGGGAGCAGGCCTGTGACTTTTAACTCGCTCTGCAGATTCTACGCTCTGCCGCCAGTCTGGCCAATCTGCAGCCCAAAAAATCCCCTTGATGTGTCGGCCAAAGCAGCTTTGAATCCTATCATAAGGCCATAGGTTCCCTTGTAATAGTGCATCCATATTCATTCACTTAGACACAGGGGAATTGCGTTTATGGTCAGCAATGTGGAAAAAGACATTGATTTTAGCCATGAATCTCAGCTCCAAAAGTTATTTATTGCAAGACATAGATAGTTTAGTAAACCTTCTAAAAAGTTAATCAGGGAACTCCCCGGCGTCCTGTGGCTTGAAAACCGTTAAAATAAAATAAAATTGGTTGAAATTATACCATAATTTCAATATACAGTCAAATATACTCACTGGCATACCCGGCCAGGGTGTGTAATCAAAGCTATATTTGTCTTTGTTACTTCCAGTCTGTTATTGAAGCACAGTTTTCCATAAAAGAACTAGAATGGACACTTTAATTAAAGAAAGCTGGGAAGAATGAGCGAGTGACGATGTTAGTCTTTGAAAGCCCAGTTGTTCATCCGTCAAACTTTGAACTGCTGTTCTGCAGACATTTGTGTCTCCACAGTGGGTTTTGAATGATTTTCTTGTTGTAGCCACCGTACAAACAAAGGCACCCCTGTAGATTTATGTCTCATCCCTCTCTCTCATATTGGACTCTGAGGGCTTTAAGGCTGTAATTAAATTCCAATCCCCACTCTCACTTCTCCGCTGACTGTCCCTGTCTCTGTGGGAGGTTGAGAAGCTGGGTTTACCGCCTGTTGTGGTTTGTTTGAAAGATCCAGACTTCTCTGGAAACCCCAGCCATTACGATAGAATTCACACATGTGGTGCAGAGAGAGAAAGAAAAGGCCTGTGCTCATGCATAGACGCAGGACTGCTGTGACATCCGGTCTGCTCGAGCAGTTGAGACATGTGTGCGTGTTTTACCACATCGCCATCTCTCTCTGTGAACTGAAGGATTTGAGCATTCTTACATCAAAGTCAGGGATTGCCATTCCAACATGCTGGTATTTCATACATATGATAGTGCTTTTGGCGTGTTACTTAGATGCCCATATGAATAACTTCATCATTGTACCTATCAAAGCTTTTCCTTTACCAGAGGGCCACCCACTGCCAAAGCACAGATTGCTGGCATCGGCCCGTAGCAGGGCCAACAAACTGGAATCAGCTGCAGCAGCAGGCTGTCAGTTGGGAGTCCTGACAGCGATATGAGGCTCTAGACTGAGCAAGTCCAGTCCAGCGGGGACCAGCGGGAGAGGAAGGATGAGTTCTGCACCACTGATCCAGAGTGACAGTGATGGACAGATTCAGAGAGGAGAGCTGATGGCCAAGGTTTTTTCTCCTGTCTGGACAGTGTTTGAAAAGATGGACATGACGGTCACAAGGCTTCAAACAGGGCATGTGTGCCCGAGTGTGTGTGTGTGTGTGTGTGTGTGTGTGTGTGTGTGTGTGTGTGTGTGCGTGTGCGTGTGCGTGTGCGTGTGTGTATGTGTGTGGTGGGTGCATGTGTATGAGTGCATGGTCCACAGTGTTGGTGTATGTCTAACGGTCAAGCAGAGCAATAAATGTGAAAAGTGACACTGAAATCTGAAATCTAAAACTTATTTTGTTCAATTTTAGGTCAGCTTTAGACAAAGGCATGTATTGAATACATGTGATGCAATGTAAAAATACTTTTTTTATTTTTATTAATTGATTATTGGTTGGGCCTATAAAATGTCAGAAAATAGTAAAAGAAATGCACATCACAATTTGCCAGACTCGAAGATCTTCAGATATCTTGTTTTGTCTGACCAACATACTCTCACAAAATTGAAAGATGTTCTATCACATGAAAGGAAGAAAATCCTCACAAATGAGAAGCATCAACCAGAGAATTTTTGATTTCAATCAACTTCTCATTGCAGCTCTAAGAGGCAGAAATGTATGAAATAACATTCATATTAAATAAAAAATAATTATTTCATGGTGTAGCCTATACTGGAGCTGCAATTACTGTATAAGCACCAGTAACAGAGGGACACATTTGCTCTTTACAGTGTTGGGAATCAGCTCCATCTTGTTAAAAACCTGAATTATTTGTCACAAAACGTGCTCCTCCGCAGCTCCATCGAAAGTCAGGGTTCCCTCTGACAAGTAATTACGTCAAGAACAAACGTTCCTAAAGGCAGCAATTAATGCTGAACTCATAACACACAATGACGCCCAAGGGCCTGGATCTGAACGTTGGCATCCCTTGTGCAGATTACCCCGTTGTCTTCTTTCATGACATACTTACGCTTTTTTTTTACTAAGTTGTGTGCATGTGTGTGTGTGTGTGTGTGTGTGTGTGTGTGTGTGTGTGTGTGTGTGTGTGTGTGTGTGCATGTTTTATTCACTTGCTCAATCCTTAATTCTACAGACTGATGTCCTACACACAGATTATATGTGCATATCATACCGAAGGACAAGTAATAGAAAAAAACATTTCAGACACATACATTATCGAATTGTACAACTCCAGGACACAGCCGGCTGTATATCCTCTTTATGATGAAATTAATCTTTTTTGACTATGACTTCTCCTTCAAGATTTGCTGCTTCTCCAGGAAATACATGTCCAGTACATCCAGGACAGATTCCTCTTTCCTCCGTCTGGAAATAAGCTACAACACAAGCCCTGTCCTCCCCATTTATCCTGGATGCCTTCAAGGTCTCAACTATATCTCACACGTCCCAGTCCAAAATCTGAATTATGTTTATTACAATTCAACCATGGTCAGGAGATGCTTTTAAAATCAATACTTGATAGGCTTGGTCAGAAAGACGAAAGTGAAATAACCATTGCATCTGCCCGACGTGAAAGATTGACATGCAGCAGTTGGACTCAGCGGTTTGAAGGACTGCTTCCTCTTTTGCGTGAGGTGGTCACAGACAGCTCTGGGTTTGGGCTTTAGGGGCTTTGTGAGGTTGTTAAAAATGTTCCTGTTCACTTTTCCAGCTGCGGCCTTTTAACGGTGCATTAAACTACGGATACCCCCCCCCACAGAAAAGTCACCAGGGAAAACAAGAAATGGCGTTTGAAAATCATGGGAGGGTCAAGAACAATCCTTTGGACTATTCAATCTTTTTTTTAGTTTGGATGTGCAAAGAGAAAAAACAGATATACTGTACTACTAAGGCCATCTTAGTTAGGAAAAAGATTATTTCAACCCCTCCAAGTCATCAAGAAAGTAGGCGTGCACTTTGACACTTTAAGCTATGAGGACATTTTTACATGTTTATTAATGTACAGTATTTGTCAGCAATTGAAACCTCTTATGAAGCCATATTGTATATTATTACAACTGTTTCTTACTATTGTAGCCATTAATTAACACTAACATCAAGCTACAACTACATTATAGTGTGTTTTAAACCATTAATTAATCGTCATCTTAGTTTATTAACTAACTAAAGACATTAACTAAACACAAAGTACAGCTAAAAGTGTTCAGCATGCAAAGCATGTGTGTTGCACCGGACTAATAAACACTAAACACAACATATAATTATAGCAGCAAAGACTTATTTAGTTTTGCTGTATTGGGCAGAAGGCAGAAAGCTAGGCCTGTATTTTGTTTTAGAACTGTTAGAAGAGGTTCATTTCTTCTTACACCTCAGAGAAAATGCTTTCACCCAAAGGTCTTTATCTTCATTATTATGGGTATAAACCCAAAGAAAAAAATAAAAATAAAAGAAATATATATATATATATATAGATAGATAGATAGATAGATAGATAGATAGATAGATAGATAGATAGATAGATAGATAGATAGATAGGTAGATAGATAGATAGCTGAAGATATGAGTTCCTTAAAATGCACCTTCTAAAGAAGTTTGTTAATGGGTGAAAAAGTGTAAAGTGAACAAGTGCAAAATCGTTGTGGGGGTCAGGGGGGATTGTATCCCTCCAATACATGAACTATTTGTTGATGATGATTGTTGTGAATAATGTTACATTCCATTCTGTAAGAAGTTTGAAGAAAGTTGTTCTCATCCATTTTATGTATTCTAGAGTGCAACACTGTTTTCCTATCTGTGTAAACAGTCCTTGAGACAATCCTTCCTCCCATCCTGACTCGCTTATCTTACTACACCTCAACTAAATGAACGAAGCGATTGTTAGAGAATATGTTTATCCTTGTGTGTCTCAATAAACCTTCAGAACATTGTGAACTGAACCCTGCTTTGTGTCGTTTTGTTCTCTGAGATCTTGCCACTGCTATCAGAATCAACCCCCAGGGGTTAAGCCAGTAGATGATAGGATTTGAACCACAAAACAATCCTGATCGGATTGTTTCACAACAAAAATTATAAATAGAAAATGCATTTCCTGCAGAAAAAGCTTGTGAATGCTGAAAAGCTAAATTGCTAAAGCTGAACTGGATTGCTGGCATCATAATTGAAGGTGAAGAAGTGAGAATAGTTGAAAAAGTGGGAATGGTTTCAATTAGTATGAATTTCATTCAGGGTTCATACATTTTGAAAAAACCTGGAAAAGTTATGGAATTTTAAAAATGCAAATTCCAGGCCTAGAAAAGTTTTGGAAAGATAAAAAGACCCAGAAGGTTTTGGAAAAGTAATGGATTTTTTTTTTTTAACACAGCATAATAATATGTGATTAATAAATGTATTTCACGTCGTCCTAACCTCAACGTTCTATTCGGGGCATGATATTATAAATCCCACTATGAACCATATAAATTGTCATTCATTTTATTGTTAAACCTCTGAGGGTTAACTTGAACACAGATTTTATTCTTATTGTATAATGTCGACCTAACCTAACCTAAGACACCCCCACCAGTATTCTAACTAAAGAGCAAGTCATAGTATATTATGTCGAAAATAGTCATAAAAAGTCATAGTATAGTATGTAGAAAAAAAAGTCATAGTATAATATGTAAAAAGAAAATCTGAAAAAAAGTCATAGTATAGTTTGTCAAAAATGTTCATAAAAAAGTCTAGTATAGTGTGTCAAAAAAATGTCATAGTAAAGTATGTCAAAAAAATCTGAAAGAATTCATAGTCTAGAATGTTGAAAAAAATCATAGTATAGTGTGACTTTCCTGTGGACATCTGACTTACAAAAAGATAAGTACTGATGGAAATCAAACTCCCAACCTAAGACACGCCAACAGGTTTTCTAACAGACTGAGCTAAGGAACAATTCATAGTATAGTATGTTGAAAAAAGTCATGAAAAAGTCGTAGAATAGTAGTCTAAAAAAGTTATAAAAAGTCGAAAAAATATATATTAGTATGTCACAAAAACATCATAGAAATGTAGCATGTCGAAAAAAGTAACGAAAAAGTCTTAGAATAGTATGTAGAAAAAAGACATAGTATAGTATGTTGAAAAAAAAAGCCATAGTATAGTGTGGCGTAAAAAGTCATAGTATAGTGTGGCGTAAAAAGTCATAGTATAGTGTAACTTTCCTCTGGACATCTGACTTAAAAAAAAAATTGGATGACTTGATGGGAATCAAACTTCCAACATAAGACACAGTCTTCTAACAGACTGAACTAAAGAACAAATCAAAGTATAATATGTCGAAAAAAGTCATAGTCAGAGTCATAGTATGTTGAAAAAAGTCATAGTATAGTATGTCGAAAAAAGTCAGAAAAAAGTCATAGTATAGTGTGTTGAAAAAAGTAATATTATAGTGTCACTTTTCTGTGGACCTCTGATTTACGAAAAGAAAACCACTTGATGGCAATCAAACTCCCAAACCTAAGACACCCCAACCAGTCTCTTAACAGACTGAGCTAAGGGTAATAGTAAGATATGTTGAAAACAGTCATAAAAAAGTCATAGTATAGTATGTTGGAAAAAAAAGTCATAGTATAGTATGTCGAAAAAAAGTCATAAAAAACTAATTGTATAGTATGTTGAAAATAGTCATGTGTTCAAACCAGTCAAAAAGTCATAGTATAGTGTGACTTTCCTCTTGACATCTGACTTAAAAAAAGAAAGCCTAAGACACTCCAACAGGTTTTCTAACAGACTGAGCTAAAGAAATATTCGTTGTATAGTATGTTGAAAAAAGTCATAAAAAAGTCGTAGTATAGGATGTTGAAAAAAATCATAGTATGGTATGTCAAAAACGAGTCATAGTCGAAAAAAGTTATAAAAAGTCATCGAATAGTATGTCTAAAAAAGTTATAAAAAGTCGAAAAAATATATAATAGTATGTCACAAAAACATCATAGTATAGCATGTCAAAACAAGTTTTGAAAGAGTCAGAAAAGTCATAGTATAGTTTAATTCAATTCAATTCAATTCAAATTTATTTATAGTATCAAATCATAACAAGAGTTATCTCGAGACACTTTACAGATAAAGTAGGTCTAGACCACACTCTATAATTTACAAAGACCCAACAATTCCAGTAATTCCCCCAAGAGCAAGCATTAGCAGTGGCTAATGTGACAGTGGCGAAGAAAAACTCCCTTTTAGGAAGAAACCTCGGACAGACCCAGGCTCTTGGTAGGCTGTGTCTGACGGTGCCGGTTAGGGATGTGATGAACAGTGGCAATAATAGTCACAAAGATAATGGAATAGTGACTACAAATGGTAGTCGTAGTAGTTCATGTCATAACAGGGCACTGAAGGGCGTTACAGGATGTAGCGTGGCACAGCACAGCATGGGTGGACGTAGCAGGACGCAGACACTTGGCAGGACACTGCAGAGCATCGCCGGACACTGCAAGGCATTGCAGAGCGTTGGACCACAGTGACAGCTCCAACCAAGATCGTGGTGCCACCCTAATCCAACAGAATATTCTGGGCGGGAAAAGAAACATAAGGACTCCTTAGTCTTAGTTATAGTATGTCGAAAAAAGTCATAGTATAGTATGTCGAAAAAAGTCATAGTATACTATGTCGAAAAAAGTCATAGTATAGTATGTCAAAAAAGTCTTAATAAAGACATATGTCAAAAAAAGTCATGAAAAAAATCATTGAATAGTAAGTAGAAAAAAGTCATAGTATAGTTTGTTGAAAAAAGTCATGGTATAGTTTGTCGAAAAAAATCATAGTACTGTGTGTCGAAAAAAGATACATACTTGATGGGAATCAAATTCCCAACCTAAGACACCCCAAACAATCTTCTAACAGACTGACCTAAAGAACAACTCACAATATGAAATTTCAAAAAAAGTGATAAAAAATGAATGGTGTAGTATGTCGAAAAAAGTCATAGTCACAGTCATAGTCATAGTATGTCGAAAAAGTCAAAGTAAAGTTTGTCGAAAAAAGAATAAGCCATAATGTGATATGTAGAAAAAAGTGATTGTATAGTGTGTCGAAAAAAGTCATAAAAGACATATTATATTGTATGTCGAAAAAAGTCATAGTATAGTATAAAGGAAAAAAAAGTCATAAAAAAGTCATAGTATAGTATGTCAAAAAAAGTCATAGTATAGTATGTAGAAAAGAATCATGAAAAAGTCATAGTATAGTATGTAGAAAAGAATCATGAAAAAGTCATAGTGTAGTATGTCGAAAAAAAGCCATAAAAAAGTAATAGTATAGTATGTCGGAAAAAAATCTGAAAAATGTCATAGTATAGTGTGTAGAAAAAAGTCATAGCATAGTATGTCTAAAAAAAGTCATAGTAAAGTATGTTGAAAAAAGTCTTGAAAAAGTCATAGTATGTTGCAAAAAGTCTTAGGATAGTATATAGAAAAAAATTCATGAAAAAGGCATAGTATAGTGTGGCAAAAATAGTCATAAAAAAAGTCAGAGTACAGTATGTTGAAAAAAGTCATGATATAGTTTGTCAAAACAAATCTGGAAAAACTCACAGTATAGTGTGTCAAAAAAGTCATAGTATAGTGTGACTTTCCTCTGGACATCTGACTTAAAAAAAAAGAAGGGCAGTTGATGGGAATCAAACTCCAAACCTGAGACATCCCAACCAGTCTCCTAGCAGACGAACTAAAGAGCAAGTCATAGTATAGTATGTAGAAAGAAAGTCATGAAAAAGGCATAGTATAGTGTGGCGAAAATAGTCATAAAAAAGTCATAGTATAGTATGTCGAAAAAAGTCATAGTATAGTATGTCAAAAAAGTCTTAATGAAGACAGCGTATAGTCGGTTGAAAAGAGTTATAAAAAAGTAATAGTTTAGTATGTGAAAAATAGTCATTGGATAGTGTTGAAAAAAATTATAAAAAGTCATAGTATAGTATGTCGAAAAAAGTCATAGCATAGTATGTCAAAAGTCTTAATAAAGTCATAGTATGTTGAAAAAACTGATGGAAAAGTCATAGAATAGTAAGTAAAAAAAAGTCATAGTAGTATGTCGAAAATTGTCATAGTATAGTATGTCGAAAAGAGTCACAGAAAAGGCATAGTTTAGTATGTCGAAAATAGTCATTGTATGGTGTCGAAAAAAGTTATAAAAAGTCATAGTATAGTATGTCGAAAAAAGGCATAGTATAGTATGTCAAAAGTCTTAATAAAGTCATAGTATGTTGAAAAAAGTCATGAAAAAGTCATAGATTAGTAAGTAGAAAAGGTCATAGTAGTATGTCGAAAAAAGATACATACTTGATGGCAATCAAAGTCCCAACCTAAGACACCCCAAACAATCTTCTAACAGATTAAGCTAAAGAACAACTCACAATATGATATTTCGAAAAAAAGTGATAAAAAATTGATGGCGAAAAAACGTCATAGTCATAGTATGTCAAAAAAAGTCAAAGTAAGTTTGTCAAAAAAAAGTCATGAAAAAGTCATAGTATAGTATGTAGAAAAAAAAGATAAGCACTTTTGGGGAATCAAACTTAAAACTGATGACACCCCAACCAGTCTTCTAACAGACTGAACTAAAGAACTAAAGAAGTTATAGTATGGTTTGTCGAAAAAAGTGATTGTATAGTGTGTCGAAAGAAGTCATAAAAGTCATAATATATTGTACGTCGAAAAAAGTCATAGTATAGTATGAAGAAAAAAAGTCATAGTATAGTATGTCGAAAATAGTCATAAAAAAATAATAGTATAGTATGTTGAAAAAAAGTAATAGTATTATATGTCTGAAAAAAAGTCATAGTATAGTGTGTAGAAAAAAGTCATAGTACAGTATGCCAAAAAAGTCATAAAAAGGTCATAGTATGTCGAAAAAACTCCCGAAAAAAGTCATAGTATATTATGTTGAATAAAGTAATAGTATAATATGTCAAAAAAAGTCATGAAAAAGTCATAGTATAGTAAGTCGAAAACAGTCATGAGAAAGTCAATGAACAGTATGTAGAAAAAGTCATAGCATGATATGTCGAAAATAACAGTCATAGTATAGTGTGTTGAAAAAAGTCATAGTATAATGTTACTTTCCTGTGGACATCTGAAATAAAAAAAGATAAAACTTGATGGGAATCAAACTCCCATTCTAAGACACCCAAACCAGTCTTCTAACAGACTGAGCTAAAGAAAAGGTCATAGTATAATATGTCGAAAAAAGTCATAGTGTGTTATGTCGAAAAAAAGTCATAAAAAAGTCATAGAATAGTTTGGTGAAATTAGTCATGAAAAAGTCACAGAATAATAAGTAGAAAAAGTCATAGTAGTATATTGAAAATAGTCATAAAAAAATCGTAGTATAGTTTGTCCAAAAAGTCATAGTATAGTATGTCGAAACAATTAATAAAAAAGTCATAGTATAGAATGTCTAAAAAAAGTCATAGTATGGTATGTTGAAAAAAGTCATATAAAGTCATTGTAGTATGTCGAAGAAATTAATAAAAAAGTCATAGTATAGTATGTCTAAAAAATTAATAAAAAAAGTCATAGCATGGTATGTCAAAAAAAAGTCATAGTAGTATGTCGAAATAGTCATAGAAAAGTCATAGTACAGTGTGTCGAGAAAGTCATAGTATGATATGTCGAAAAAAACGTCATGAAAAAGTCATAGTATTGTGTGACCCCCAACCAGTCTTCCAACAGACTGAGCTAAAGAACAAGCCATAGTACAGTAAGTCAAAAACAGTCATTGTTTAATGTGTCAAAAAAAGTCATAATATATTGTATGTCGTAAAAAGTCATAGCATAGTATGTCGAAAAAGGTCATAGTATAGCATGTTGAAAAAGGTGATAAAAAAGTCATAGTATAGTATGTCAAAAAATGTCATAGTTTAGTATGTCGAAAATGTCACAGGATAGTATGTCAAAAAATGTCATAGTATAGCATGTTGAAAAAGGTGATACAAATGTCATAGTATAGTATGACAAAAAAGTCATAGTATAGTAACTCGAACAAAAGTGATAAAAAGTCATAGTATAGCATGTTGAAAAAAGTGATAAAACAGTCATAGTATAGTATGTCGAAAATAGTCATAGCATAGTATGTCGAAAAAAGTGATAGAAAGTCATAGTACAGTATGTCAAAAAAAGTGATACAAAAGTCATAGTATTTCGACGAAAGTCATAAAAAGTTATAGTATAGTATGTCAAAGAAAGTCTGAAAGAACGTGTAAACTTCACACAAAGTTTAGGTAATGCAATACACACACATTATAAACGCAGAAAAAACCTGAAAGAAGCGCTAAACTTAAACAGTGATAACCTAAAAACTGTATATAAAAAATGTTTTAAAAAGTTGGATAATGTTCCAACAGCTTTGTGAATAGTTTAAAGTTTGAACGATGTCTGTAGTTGAAAGTATGTGGGAGGAGTAGCATTTTGAAGTGGAAGAAGCCTGAAGAGGATTTGAAGATTTCTCCAATGACTTTCAATGTAAAAAGAAAAAAAGCTTAATATTTTAAAAAGTATAAGATGGTGGTGATTAGAGGATGGATACCCGAACCGAGCCTGTCGGGACCCGGCGGTACCCGACGGGCCCGTTTCGGACAGATATGTAGAAATGATGTTCGGGTTCGGGTCGGGCTTGGTCACATCAGTGCGATAAGGCATTGAACATTTAAAGTTAAACAGTTTATTAACGTGCGCTTGTTGCCCCGTGTGCGCTGATGCGGTCATCTGTTGACATTTCCAAATGCCCTACAGTTGCTTAATAAAAGCGGGCTTTCCACACAAACAAACGTACATGTGTCATTAGTATGAGAAGAGATTTTAACTGTGTCGGGCTCGGCTCGGACATACATATCTTAATGCCTATCGGGCTTGGGCCGGGCTCGGTTACTGCTCTGTCAGAAAATGCAGCCCGATCCGCACTCTAGTGGTGATGGTAGAAAAAAGTCGAATACAAGTACAAATGTCTTTAAAGAGCTCAACATTTAGATATTTGATTGTTTTTTGTAGCTGAAAGTATGCAGAAGTAGTAGGCGACAGAAAGTCGTCTTGAAGAATCGGATAACAATACTGTGAATGCTGCTGAATCAGCATTCACACAATGATGAAAATGCCTCTAAAGCTAATTTTCTCTTCTCAATATTTATTGGTAAAACGACTCAAAAACACTGGCTGGTCACTGAACACCTCCTGCTTCATGTGAGTATTCATGTCAACAAATAACAGTGAACACAACAGCCATGCACAGTTGATTACTCACAGCATCATAAATGCACATGTTAAATATAAACCAGCGTGTTAGGCTACTTGTAAAACACATCTGTGTGAGTGTTTGTCAGGGTGATCTCACTTGCTTTTTGAAAACTGGGTCTGTAGTTTTAACTGGTTGGTCTCCTCAAATGTCTGACCAAAGATTTCGGCCTTGGATGTGACCAAAGCAGGAAGTGTTGCACTGTGCTCTCTATAAACGAAAATGTGAAAGAAAAAAAAACTGATGATTTCTCATGTTGCCTCAAGCTTTTATATTCTGATCTCTTACAGAAGAGAGAACACAAAGCTGCAGCTCAGAGAGACTTTCCACAATTTTTTTTTACTGTCAACTTCTCAATGGTTTTCTTTCAAACATTGCACAAATGGAAAGAGAAGAACTGTCTGATCAACAGAGAAGCAGATATTTGCACTTATAGTTATTGTTTGTTGTCTGTTAGAGCGTGCTGGCTTTTTAAAATTTTTTTTTACCAGCACTGTTATTAATATTCATACAGTCATTCACAACCAGGAAAAAACTATGGAGCAGTTGGATAAAGGATTAAGAGGGTCCAACTGTGAACCTCGCATCCGTGGACCCCAGGTCTGCTGGCAGGGTCCCCACAAAATGAGGCTCGTCACTTCTATTAGCAGTTTTTTTTTTGTTAAATAGAAAACTAGCTCATCTTTCTTGTAAGTGTGTTAGGGGCGTTAGGATTATACCATGCTAAATAACCTAAAAAAAAAAATACAACCAGGTTGCAACATAACATGCAGGTGATATTAGCCTCTTGGAGAAGCTAACATTTGTGTTAGCCCTATAAAGCCATGTGAAGAGATTGTAATAGACTATACCTCTGAAATAAAAAAGAACATTTTGTGTTTAGTGACAATGATTTTAGTAAAAGTATCTGTGCTTTAACTTATACTGTCTTCTAAACATATAATATAAAAATAAAGTAATGTATTTTTTAATGCCATCCTGCTCAGCATAAAAAGGTAACTCACGATTACTTCATTGACAACCACAAAATTATCAAATGCAACAAGCTAATCTTTAAAAGTACCTTAGCTGACTTAGAGCATTTAATATCAGCATTATGTTGGATCTATTTTTTTTTTAATGCTAGGCTTTAGTTACAAACATCTTTATGAAAGCCTAAAGATGAAGTTATATCTGATAACATTTCACTCTTTGTGTGGCATTCTTTGACTTGTATTTCCCCTAAAGCAGAGTTTTAACAACAGAACATACTGTAACACTCTTGTTCTGAGCTAAAATGATTTAAATTAACCATAAAACAAGTAGCCTACTTGTACTTTTGTGTGAGAAAGGGAAGTGACACATCTTACTTCTGGGGAAACTTTTCTCTTCCCATTGGCTCACAGACCTGGGGTTTTTAGACGTGAGGTTCGGTCCCCAGTTGGACCTTTCTTGGAAAGATGCCTTCAGGACATGCTGATAGTAGGAAGTTGAAACAGCTGAAGAGCTTCTTTCTGAAATTTGATCTCCACCTCTGTAAAAGTGTCAGGAATCTTTCCAGAGAGTAAAAGTAAAGCATATTTAGTGTAGTTGAGTCAGAATAAGACCGTTAATGATTTTTTTTCTTTTCTTCTAACATTGTTTAGATAGCAAAATCCTTCCCAAAACAAATGTCACAATGAAACATTTTAGTTATTTTATTCTAGTTTTTCTTTTGTTTTTGTATATGTGTGGGTGGTTTGGAGCATGTGTCTGTCTTAACTCCTAAACCAAATATTTTGATGAAATATGAACCTCTGTTGATGTAGTCTGTAGTAGAGGTCATTTAGCAACTACAAGAAAGCAATAATAAAACATGTCACCATTTGTAGTAGCTCAGTTCATCACGGTTTTAAAAGCTAAAGTGAAACCTTTACTCAACTTTATTTCTTTTTTCTTTTTTTAGAACCCGTCACTTTGATTTTCTAACCAACGGCCCAAGAAAACATTGCTTTGGGCTTCTTTTGAATGCAACTTCAGGCATGACATTGATTATCTTAGCTTCGTAATTATCTCCACATGCTACCTTACTGCTGTACTTCACATTCAGACACTCCGTATATCCTGGGCCAGGGATTATAATAACTGTAAGTAAATTAGCTGTGAATAAAAGCCTTTTAAATTAGGCATTAGTCGAAGACTACCTGCAGTTTAATGCTATACATTTTCACAGTGATCTAACAGTGAAGTCGGTGGCAACACAACAAAAGTACAAAGAGCGATACTGCCAGACAGGAAATTACTTATGTGCTACTCCTGCAACAAAAAATTTGAAGCAGTATATTACAAAAAAAAATCAAATCAGCAGTCAGTGCCTCATTTCGAGGTTTTGTCTTTTTTCCGTCCTTTTTTGTGATAAATTGAAAACCTAAAATAGGTACCGAAGTGTTTGTATATAGGTGGGTTTTCTGTGAAAATAATGGGTATGCAGTTTTAGAGATATATGATAAACATCTGTGAGAATGATCTGTAATTATCATTCTAAAGCACCACTGAATAAAACATTTATATTCTATACTACACAAGTTTCAGCCAGGACAAGATACAGCTCTTCTTTATTGATCAAAGTTCTTACTGTCCAACTGTTTTTGACAATACTGTCTCTCTGAATTGGAATATCAAAAGGTGCTTTGAAGTGGGACATAGAGTAAAAATGACCATATTTGATGTTCAAATGTGTTTTTGAAGTCATGTTGGATATGCCTGACAGGAATTTATTCTCACATTCACTTTTTTTTTCTCCCAGTCCTGCATCTTTAAAATTACAATCATTAAGTTTTGTCTGAAATGGCCAAAAACTGTGGGACCAATTGCTAAAATAAGGGAAAATTCCTCTCCTGAGCTTTTGACTAATGGCACTAGTGTGTTATGTTTGTGTCTCAGGGGAATGCATTGCGATTATTTTAACAGAGACAACCCAACAAAAACACGGACCTCTGTTGAGTGTTTACTGTATAATGGGTGTGACAGGCTACCTTAGCTCAATTCTGAGGTCACTGCTGGTGTTTCCTACGAGGTATGACAGTTTTACAACTACAGGGGCTCAGACTCGGATTGTTTCTGACATCTAAGACTGCTGCTACTCTCAGTCTTTCTCACAATCTCTCTCCACTTCTCTTTCTCAGACTTTCTCCACTTCTGCCTCTCTATCTGAAACTCGCCTTTTCTTTCTTTAATTTCCTCGCACGCACACGTACGCGCACGCACGCGCACGCACGCACGCGCACACACACACACACACACACACACACACACACACACACACACAGGCAATAAATGATATCAAGTCTTTCTCAGCCGGACTCAAAGAGGACTCTTGAGCATATTCTAAGCCTGAAGTCTTAATCTCTCATAATAGGCCTCTTTGTGGAAGTTGGAGGAAGCCCATATTTCTTTTTAAACAGCCCTCTGTTGATGTTGGAGGAGGCTAGTTGTTGTGATATCCTAACAAGCATTCCAGTAAAACAAACTACAAATGCCATAAGGCTAAAATTAAAATTGTTGCTGCACAGTTAAATTGCAGTAATTGCACGAGGAGATTGCGCAACAAAAACACAAAGCTAATTCTAACAGCGCAGCAGGATTTTCAGGGCAACATAATGTGGTTACTTTGTGCAGCATTTCCTCAACACACATGCTCACACATTTACATTCATACTATAACACAGTCTATAAGTGCTACCCATTACGCGCCACAGCTGTAAAAATATGAGGGAGCCTGATTTCGGCTTGTTTTGCAGGCAGGAATTCTCTTTTTTTGCTTGAACTTTAAATACACACTGAGAAACCGAGTCAGCCAAGGCGGTACAGTGTTGTTTGGTGGGACGGTGGCAGCAGAGCAGGAGCGATTCAGATGTTCTTTATCTTCCTGCTGCAGAGTGAAAAGTAGAGGAATGTGAGCTGTACATTTACAGAGGCCCTGAGGAAATACAACACTCCCGCATTGTGGCTAAGCTAATATAATTATGCACAGATCCTGCACTAGCTAAAGAAAAGATTGCCATCTAAGAACATAAACATTGTCTGCATGAACGCCTTTTCATTTTTATAATAATATTATAATTATGTATTTTTTTCCTAAGCAAGACCTAGGTGGAGCAGGTCAAAAAGCTGATTCTGTAAACATAATATTCATTCCAGTTTTGAGCAAAATTTAGGATAATTCATGTGGAAAAAAAATATGTATAGCTCAGGTGCACACACACACACACACACACACACACACACACACACACATACAAGTATATATATGCTCCATGCAGTCTGCACTCACACACACACACACACACACACACACACACACACACACACACACACACACACACACACACACACACACACACACACACACACACACACACACACACACACACAAACACACACCACATTTTGGCTGAGGCTCTGTGATCTGATTTTGAATGCAGCATCTTGTTTGATGTCTTTTTGATGATGGACATGAAATAATGTCCAAATCACCAGAGGCTGGAACATCAAACAGATTCAAATGAAAACACGGTAATGTCTTCTCGGACTGCGCCTTATTGCGCCTTCATTTGCCACTGCCTCATGGAAGCTGGGCTTTGACTGAGCACAGATACAATATGAGCTGATAAATGAGGCACTTTCATCTCCAACAAACTTTGACAACTTTTTCATTCGCAGTGCAAACACTGCATGGGTAATATGCTGCATCATAATATAATCACATAATCACAGATGGTAATTCAGCAACCCAGTGAAAAGTCAAAGGTGGAGGAGGAGTATCTTTGGAAGAGGATGAGGACGGAAATCATCACAGCAGGATAAAGAGAGCACGAGATCTGCTGATCTTTGTATCAAGAACCCCTCCAGTCTTATTGGGGGAAAGGAGGTGATCATCTATATATTGTTTAATTTCAGACTCCAATGTTCTTCAAGATAGTATGGTGAGAGAGCTAATACAGAGCACAGGTGACTTAGCGATAATGAACCAATATATATGCATCATGCAAAACCGATCCTTTTGCTTGAAAAAGGAGCTCAGCACATTCATTTATCACGATTTTGTCTGTTATGAAAAAGCAGACGGAGAAACTTCCCCTCTTCTCAGTGACATCACACACGCCCCCGAACAGATAGTCTCATGTGAAGCCGATTGTGAGCCGCCATGTCGATTCTCCAGTGTTTATAATAAAGAAGCTTTCACAGACAATACCTGGCCCATTCCCAGTGAAGTGTGAGCGGGTCATCAACTTTGCATTATAGTTGATTTATATCTGAACAGAAGCCAAGTTTCTGTATAATTTACAGTCTGGTTTGGTGTCTCTCTGGGCTTTTTGGATGGCTCTGTGTAAACCGAGAGGCTGATGTTCAAACAACAAGGCAGACAGCCATAGTGGACTCAGGGTTTTGCCTTGGCCTCTGCGTCATGTCTCTTGACAGCAAACTGGCACCCAGCTCCAACTAATAAAGTACACCACCCAGATCCTACAGCGCCTGCATGTACTGTACTGTCTGCTGAATGTGTGTGTGTGGTCAGTTGGAGCGGGACACTCCTGGAAAGCCACGGAAAAAAGAAATATCAAGCGCTTAACCTGCTAAATCGCTGATGTCAGTCTCATCCACTCTGCCTCCTTTTTGGATGATATGCTTACAGTTCAGCACATGAAATGATTTAGACACCGATCAGAAACAATTAGGGTACATCTTGTTAAACTTGCATAATTACTGTCATAGTGTGTTCGTACAATGGCAGTTAAAGGATGAGGCCGGTGATATTGTATATTTTAGTTACTGTCGATAAATCCTCAAATGCAAAATATCTGAGCTAACATTCACGACTTTTTCGACAACATAAATGTGACATAGGTTTAATTAATTTAATATTGTCATAAAACTAATTAACAGATGAATCATTCAATTCAATTAGTGACATGTTTCATTTTTTTTTGTCACATGCTGTCAAATTTGGTTTACAGGTGTAACTCCTCATTTCTTAAACCACATTAACACCACAGGGTGCAAAACTGAGTTCCTTATGTACATGAATTTATTGTATTGTGACATTTGTTTTTTCTGTTCATTTTCTGTTTCCCTATTTAACATCATTCATCAGCTGTAGAGAATATTTGACGTTATTATTGTGTTAAAATCTCAAGGAGAATTGACACAAAGAAACTTCGTACTGACAGTTCCTTTGACATTTGACCGCCTTGAATTAAGCAATGATTAAGGGGAATTTTGTTTTTGTGGCAGTGATGGAAGTTATTAGAAATGAAGTGTTGTGCTGTTCAATATTAAATGGTGTGATATTTTCCTTCATTACAATAAACATGGGCACTGTAGCTTATTTTGATGTTATCCTGCTGCTGTAAATCCTCACAAGCGCAGCTAAAAATATTCCCCAACAAAAACACTATTTATTCCTGTTTGTGTAAAGTTTGCGAAAGTATGTATTGGTGGCCAGTTTTTAAAGATCAACGTATTCATTGGGAACGGGTGAGTTTGGGGAAAGTCGGGACAGACAAACACATTGTTAGTTTTGGTCTTTTTATGAGATTTTGTTGACTCTAACAAAAACATTCATTATCGCCATTTCCCCACATGTTTAGATCATAGCAGATCTTTATGCAAAATGTGAATAAGCAGCCAGACGTCTGCGAACAAGAAAAATTTCACATTTATTTGATATCAAACAGGAGTTGAATTAAATATCAGCTGATGATGGGCTCTTACAAAAGAAATAAAATGAACCTAATCAGTGCTGCAACAACAGTTTCACACTTTCCAACCATGTTTTTTTTTTTTCTGTATAGTTCAGTTAATAAATTAATTAGTGTCAAAGGATGAAATATGTCTGCAAAAACTGCAATATCGCAATGACGCACACATAAGTCTTTAAACCTGACAATTTCTTTCAAGTAAAATAAATTACACAAGTTTCGAATTCACTCCAAATCTGTGCATGGCCGGGTGTTAAGGAATATACTACTGGCAAAAACTCATCATTCATGAAAGCAAAAGCACTTCACAAGCAGAGATGTGAGCATGATTTCATATGGACTGATATCTCTCAAAACTTTTTTTCATATTCAAACATACTACAACGAGTCAAGTGTGAGAGGAAAAAGCACATTTCCACCATTTTGATTAACCTTGTCTGAAGAATCTTATTAACATTGAAAGGGCTTAACTACTGAATGGTTGCCGTTTCTTTTCTTCTTCTTTTTTCTTACTTTTTTTTTTTACTTTTTACACTAGTGGTACAGCAAAATATATTTTCTTTAGCTGTTACTTTAACAACAGTTAAATGTGCAATAGAGAAAATATAAGGCCTGAGTCTGAATTAGTGGTTTCTTTACTTTACAGTCCTGACTGTGTAGTGGAGCCACACTAGTTCTTGTTCTGTACTTCATGACTAAAAAGACCCTGGTTCTGCAAAGGCCCCCAAGAATATGTCAGGAGTTTCATAGTTCTTTGCTTGGAGTATTTTTCATCCCTTATTCTTCAACAGCACAGTACAATAGAAATGCCAGACTTGTCTCTGACACATCGGCCTGTGTGTTATTCTCTGCACCTCTTTAGTCCAATTGCAGAGCTTTCACAGTCCACATTTGTCTGGCCTAGGATGGACGTGTTTTGTGTGTTAATGGGATTTGTGTGCAAAAGTCATTTCTTCATTCCTTTTCCCACCCAACAACATTTCACTTCCTGTCCTAACAGGAAGGGCATGTGGAGTGTGCAGCCAGACTTGCCGGCTCTCTTGACATCAACTGAAAGTACCCATCTGTTAAAACCTGTGCAAACAAAGAGGGCCGGCTCAGAGGCTGGTAATAAGCTGCATTTGTCCGTCGCTGGGTACCTCTCCTTCCTGTACGCTGTCTTCATTGTTGGGTGGGAGGATGCATCCGTCGCTGGTGCCTCGGTTTATGTGGTAGTAGGACAGGGGCGGCGGCGCATCGCCAAGCTCAGGCATGCTTTTATGATACGCATCCTCGCTCTCGCTTCGAGTTGAGGGGGAGAGCTCCTCCTCCTCCTCGGGGGGGTATGGCGAAGCTGGGGGCGAGGGTGAGTCTCTCAAGTTTGGCATGCTGGTATAAAGGGAGTCTCTATTATTGTTGGGTGAATGGGAGCCCATGTCCTCCACTGCAGTAACAGTCTCAGAGCCATGGCCACCCTGCTGCTCCAGGCGCCTGGGGGCCTTCTGGGCGCTGTAGAGCAGGGAGTGAGTCCTCTGGGGCAGAAGGGGGGCCTCCAGCGCCTCCTTGTGGTGGGGGTGCAGGAGCAGCTCCAAGGTGGCGTGGCCTCCTCTTCCACTTCCTCTCTGGGGGGATGAGGCCTCGGCGTGATCCGCCACGATGGCGTCATCCTCGCTGCTGCTCCCACCCCCACCGCGGTCCACTGTCACTCTGGTCTGCGGAGGCAAGGCTCTGTCGTGCTCCCTCGGGGCGTCGCGACCTTTGGGTCCGACGCGGGGCCTTAGGTTGTTGTGGACAATCTCAGATATGATCATCTTCTCAAAGGCGACATCATCCAGGTTGAGGCCCCCTAGGTCACCCGGGGCTCTAACGCCCACAGTCTCATAGTCGTCGTCTCGCAGGGAGTAGCTGTTGTTGAAATTGCCATTGAGGGGGAGGGTGTCCATGGCAGTGATGTCCCTGCTGTTGCTCAGAGAGTGCTGTCCTGCAAGGAAAGGCAAAAAGAGTGCGTGAGATTATGATTTCTTTTTTTGCCTTTTATGTAGAAAAAAACAGCATCCACGACACCATCCACATACAACTTGATACTGCTCAGGACACTTCACTCTTGTGCTCTTTGATCTCTGGGTTAATTTTAATTTAATGCAAATACAAAAAGTTTTAAAATTCAAAGGAAACCCCAATCAGCTCCCCACCATGTCCATCCTCATTATGGCTGAATATCATCAAAGCCAATCTTAGAGATTATCCTGAACAATATTGGAGAAATGAGAACAAAAGATGACTTGAAAGTTGAAACTTAAAAATATAGAACAGCAACACGCTATAAAGTAGCTGATGACCAGGTAACAACACAGCAGCATACACAAAGCAACAAGATAGGATGAGAATAAAATAAATTAATTAATACAAGCTGATGAGAAAGTGTTGCGACATTAACAATGGATAAAACATTCCACCTGTTAAAAGAAGGCAAGACAAAAGAGTAATGTCAAACACAGATGGCCAGCCACCTCTCTGCACTCGGGCCCCACAAGCACAGCAACAACCCCCACACACCACGACAGACAGGCACGGTGCAATGACTCACTTTGCCAACACTCACATCAAGTGTGTCTGCTCAGGCTATCTGGCCTAAGAACAGCTGATGTGCAAAAAAAGTAAAACAGATGCGTTTTTTCAATTGCAGCAGAAACAACAAAATCACTGAAATAAGACCAAAGTGGAAAGCTTGTAACATCCAGCCTGGATTCAGTCAATCCAACTCTTTGTGTCCTTGCTATTAACTATAATTTAGCCCATGTGATGCATTGTTCAAATTACTGTAGGTGGATGGAGAATGACAGCAAAAGTCTGTGTTTAACAATTGGAGAGAGCTAAAGGACCAAATCAAGGACAACTGAATCCTGGACTCAGCAGGTGAAAGGGTTTAGCAGCAAGCAAGGTGCTTTTAGAAAAAAAAAGTCTACAGTAAAAGAAGGAACATTTCCTAATGAAAATATTTCTTTCTGAATGCCCATTAGTTTTCCCTTTTTAAAGTGTACATACATTTTATGTCAACAAAACACACACACACACACACACACACACACACACACACACACACACACACACACACACACACACACACAGTGGAGTACTCTAATTTTGTGTAGCCCGATGTCTAAGCTCAAGCAGCAGGATGACAGTTAAGGGATCTTGTTTTGATTTGATATGAGGATTTCATTTATTGGGTACACTATGAGCCTGTAAGTAAAAGGCTGACTCTTTGTAGGGTGAGGGGGATGTTGTCAGTCACAGGCAGAAAAAAAACATGAGGAAACTGTAGTATTTTCGTTTCAAATGAACTTGTCAGAACAAGCATGATAACAACGTAGGAAAGAAGCTCCAAAAACAACATCAAAGTAATTTCTAAAAAGTGTGAAAAGAGCCCAGAGAGCAAAAGGGCACAAATAATTTTGGGGGGGGGGGGAGATTATTAGACACCTCTCTGAATAGACCCTACTTCCAAATTTGCATTTGTTTATGCGCTGGCAGTTATTACAGACAGGTACTGTCCACCGGGAGAGGGGGAAATGATGTGAACAGAATTCAACTGGACGCGGCGACAGCTGCACTCTGGGAAGCGTTCCAGCAGAGATTCATCCAAGATGTTCTCCTTACCGATTTTACTGCATCACATGAACATCTGCAGAGCATTACTTAGTATTAATACACTTACAATAGAAGACACGCTCATCCTTTTCCAGGAGCTAAATGTAATGACTATAGCAGGCAACATTAAAAAAAGAGTCTCTCTGTGCTTATTTCATACTTGGTTGGTGATCTTCACACCAGGTTTTGACATTTGTGTGTCATGCTGTTGCCTGCTATCCTCAAACTAGTTTCCATATGTTAAATCTTTTTTTCCCTGGTTGTCACTGCTTCCACAGTGGCTTGTCTCGGGGGGAGAAGAAGTGTTTCTGTAGGTAAAGGAGGTGTTTATGCTGACATTTCATATTACGTGATAATTAAATATCACCAATTTTCTTTTATCTGTCTCTGATACTCCAATGTTAACATGTAATTAGTACAATGATTACGCAGGTAAACATGTTAGGGCAATAAAGCACAAGCTGTCTGAGCACACACACTGTCTTCTGCATCTGAGCCGCTCGCCTGCTGCTGAGCTCACAGACAGAAAAAAAGAAGTCTTTGATTTTCTTTGCAGACATTGTTTGGTCCCAACCCTGCTTCATTATCTCTGAGTGTGAAGTGCTCCCATTGTGCTGTAAGCGAGCTCGCAGCACAAAACAAGACCGTGAAGACCGCAGTGGGTTAAAGCTATACATTACTGCATATCCTCTCCTTACACACTTTTGTCATACTGCTGTTTTTGTAAATTCTCTTTTATCATCAAATGCCTGGGAATATCTGAGGGCTATGACTCTGCCCGCATTGCGTCATGAGCTTGTTTTTTTCTTCTTCTTCTGTGATTGGGTTTCTTTAGCTCTGCTAGTGAACTAGGTCACCATAAGCACTGACGTGATTTAAATGGATCTTATTGGCAGTAAGCTAAAGACAATTTAAACATGTTGTAAAGATATCATCCTTGAACAAAGGGAAACAGCATAAATGATCCAGACCAACGTGTAATGCTCATATTCAACAGAGAGGAATTCCCATATGACTGCTCAGTAGAAGAGATAAGATAGCATTGACGTAGGTTTATCTCCTTCTGTGTTTACAAAGGAGAAACTAGCTTAGATAAGACTTAGTGGAAATACAGAGGTGTGAATGAAGAAGAAAAAAATCGTAAATCTAAAGAAAATTACTCTCAGCATAATGCATGCTGTGTCAGAGCCACAACCTTGAGATTTTTCATGTATTTAATACATCTAACACACTTAAAAGTGAGTTAAATGAGAAGATTTAGACCACTTTCATATCTGTCTGTTTACTATGAAGCGACAGCCAGCTTAGCTTAGCACAAAGAGTGGAAACGGGGAAATACCTGGCCACTAAGAAACACGTTAAATCTTGTTTATTTAATCCGTACAAGAAAATGAAGTGTAAAAATGATAATTCGCCATTTTACAGGGGATTATGTGCTGGACTATTTCTTGGCCGTGACCAGTAATGTCCTTGAGTTTCTGTTGGTTGCCAAGCAACTGCTCAGAGCCAAGAAATAGTCCAGCATATAACCCCCTACGTAAAATGGAAAATTCTTGTTTTTGTATGCATTAAACAAGAAGATATAATATTAATTATTGTGGTGCTGGCAGGCACATTTGTTTACCTTTGGACAGAGCCAGACTAGCTGTCTAGTCTTTATGCTAAGCTAAGCTATCTGGCTGTAGCCTTGTACAGTATTTAACAGTTTGGTGTGTATTTAACAGTGTGGTATTGATCGTCTTGTCTTACTCTCCCTGAGAAAGCAAATAAGTGTATTTTCCAAACTGTTCCAAACTTTTACCTTAAAACACACACACACACACACACACACACACACACACACACACACACACACACACACACACACACACATACACAAACACAAATCAATGTAAGAATAAAAGTGGAGGGTGGATGTGCACCTGGGGAGTGAAAGGCCGGTGGAGAGGGGGTGTTGCACACCACTGTTTCTGCCAGCAGGTTGTTATAAGGGTTAGTGTCGTGGGTTCGAAGGAGAGGGTTAGTTAGGAGGTAGTTGCCAGTCATCCCTGAAATAACAGGAAGAGAGAGAGAGAGAAAGGAAACAAAACAGTTGAGGAAAAAGAGCTTGAGGTACTGTACTTCATGGTCTGTGGTTGTGCACTGGGTAGCTGTCGACATAAACAAACACTGACATATGCTGTCCAAAATGTGACACCGCGAAAGATTTATGACCAACGATCCGTCTGCCTTCTATTATGGACACAAAGCTGCCATAAAAAAATTGGTCAAAGCAAGACAATATCCAAACAGTCAGCTGATGTAACTGACAAACAATATTATCACGACAAGTGTTGACCAAAGCATAGCAACACAATCAACTCCAGTGTTTACGTGAAAAAAATCCATCTAAACAAACTCATCCAGTCGAGACACTAGACAAACCATGTCTAACTGGCCTTCCATGAATAATACAGTATCCCTATCATCCTGAGCATGCTTGTGTTAATGTAAGAATGTAATAACTATCTTCAGTCATTTGGTTGGAGCCCTGAGAAACTTTGCGCTGGCATGGTTTGTTTTTTTTTAGAAAAAAATGAAACTAACTCATGACTACAGCCAAATCTGCGCTGGCACAGTGTGCAGCCTGAGATGCTGGGATCACTCCCAAAACCTGCTCTGACCTCAGCCTGACTTTGCTCATCTCCTCTATTTTCATCCTGACAATCACTCCGGGGTGAAAACGAGTTAGGGAGGCTGGCGCGCAGAGTCGCTGGGATTTCAACTCAAGTCCTCATAAGCAACATTTTGTTCCACACTAAATATCACACCTCTTCTATCTCTGTTCCTCGCCTTATACGTGATCCCAGCGAGCAGGAAAGTGCAGGAGAAATGCTGTGAACTTTTGTACACAGGCAGCATTTTTTTATTTTTTTGCTTAACACTAAGAGAAATGCAACATAAAATCGGGTCTTATCTTTCCCAGCTGCCACAGAGCTATGTAAGCTGCATCCATTGAAGTGTTTATTGTGAATTCAGAGCTTCATCACAAATAGAACGGCGATGTGTCTCTTCTAGTGGCGGCGGAACAAACGGTTGCTTACCCTGGTTGAGGGTGGAGGTGCTGTTTATGTCTCCTGAGATGAAGGAGGACTCCGACTGCTTCCTCACAGTGTCGTTCCACATTCGCCTGATGCGGCTCTGGGTAGAGAGAAAAGCAGACATTGATCAGGACTCAACATGGTGCCGCTGTTATTCAAGACGTCTGGCCCTGAGGATTGAGTAGCTACGTGGGTTTTGTGACCCTACACTTGTATACAAGAAGATTCAAGATTCAACTAACCCCCTGCTTGATGACATCAACACATCTTGCTAAGGTGAAACAAAGACCTGCACGTGCTATTGGTCCATCCTATACCAAAAATGGATACTACAAGGATCTTCGGCCTAGAGCAGCTGTTGTTTTTTTTAGAATAGTTTGAGCAGAAGCTGGCAACAAATTCCCAAAAGTGCTCTTAAAATATATCTGACAAAGTCACAATAGAAGAGATTAGAGATCTGTGTAGGGCTGTGACGATAACCGCATCACAACAACACCGCGCTCATGTGATGCTTCCGCATTTCTTTTCGTTTTTTGGATTCCATATTTTTTTTTTGCTAGTGAAAGCTACAGGCGTGCATTTAGTTATCATTATTGACTGTCTTCCATCCTATGTTCGAGGGCTTCTAGAGGAAAAACCTTTCAGTTGCTCGGTGACCGCAAGCATATCAGCCGTCTGTCAGCAGCAGCTCCTGGAGCTGAGTGAACAGTGGCTGGATAACCTG
This sequence comes from Sander vitreus, assembly GCF_031162955.1. Classification (NCBI taxonomy): domain Eukaryota; kingdom Metazoa; phylum Chordata; class Actinopteri; order Perciformes; family Percidae; genus Sander; species Sander vitreus. Next base: position 13,807,917 of record NC_135866.1, read on the forward strand.
CCTTCGCCAGGCTGACTGACAGCAGTAATGTACTCGACCAAATTAGTTTTCATGTTGGCTGCATAGGAAGAAATCAATAGTGTTTGTATTGATTCATTGATTTTATTTCCCAGCCCACCATAGCGAGTGAGGGGAATCTGCCTGTAGTGAATCAGACTCACAGACAGACTGGGAGTCTTCATCAATCAATGTAGATCTGGTTAATAAGATCAAATAACATATACAGCGGGATTATTGTGTAATTTAAACAGTTGTCTGTGCAGATTACACTTCACTAAGCGCGACTAAAATATAGGTAAACTGTACAAAAACACGCTGCGGGGTGTTGTGTGAATTTAATAAAATGGAAGGATGAGACAGGCGAGTGACGGGCATCAAAAACGCTTCTAAAATATGCTCTCATTTTTATCTATGCAGCTGTCTTCGTGCAGGCTCGCGTCTCATGAGCGTAGCCGCAACCTGAAGCGTTTATTTGCGCTTCACATCAAAGAAATTCGACAATACGTGCGTAAGCATGAGGTTGATGCCCAATAAAAAGGCACTTAATAAATATATTTATTTTCATTTTGTAACCTAGGCGGAGCAGAGTGTGTTGTTTTGAGTCTTTACTAAAGGGTGAGGCTGACATCTTCTACTTTTCTTACTGTCAACAACTCCTGTGCACAGACCAAAACCAACATGTGTTGGTTTCTTATTTCTTAATACTCTCCAGCTTCCCCCAGCTCTCTGTGGCTCTCAGCCACAAGGCCATTTGTTTCTAAGGACAAATCTTTAAAGACGGGTCATGAATATATACTCATTCTCAATGTTCAGTCATTTCCTAAAACATCTGGGCACTGTAGTTTTTAACAAACATTACTAAAGTAGGAGTAAATGGTGCATTAATTGGGGACTATTTTCCGCTGCAAAGTAATACACATCTGGTGCTCTAGTGAGTGTTTCGATACCAATTTTGTGTAAATGGGATAGACTCAAAATAAACTACAGTGCCAGTAGTACCAGTTTTTGAACAATAATGAAGCTCTATGGCACAGAAGAAGAAGCTACAGTATATCAGTTTTTTTTCTTTTTTTAAACATACTTTATTAATCCCTCAAGGGAAATTAAAAAAAAAGTTCACTCTGTTGTTAGAACACACATTACACACAGGCTTGAAATACACATACACATGCTCAGGAACTATACATGCAGAAATGGAGAGATTTCACAGTGAGGGGGCTGCTGGAATTAATAATAATAATTACATCCAAACCTTTTTACACATAACTTTTCAAAATCCTAAACCCCAATATATTGGATTACCGGCGGGGTACACGTACCTGTGTTGCAGATGAGTAGCGGGCCGTGGATCGAGACGTGGCTGTTTTGGCTGCACTGTGGGGGCCCTCAGGCGGCAGCGTGCCGCAGCACTGGGACTGACGGAAACATTTGCTGTACTCTTTGCGGACCTGCAGATGAACAAAAGATCAGGACCCACTGAGCACACAGGCATTCCTCTCTCTCCCCCCCAACAAATCTTTATCAAATGCCATCCGGCTGACAGCTGTTTAAATGCCAAAAGGGATAACTATAATAACATGTTGAAATGTTGTAGAGAGGAAGCACTGTGATGTTAGTTTTGCCAAGTAAAAATGTATAAAATATCATGAAATGCCTCATGTAAAATTTCAAAATGTTGCAGTATAAATATTTACAGATCCACATCTGCAGTGCGAGGATTAGATAGATTTGGAAAGAAATAGGAAATTCTTGGCAGTGTCATTTTTGAGTTTTATGATAGTAAGGCTGCAACTAATGATAGTTTTCATTATCAATTAATCTACAGATTATTTTGTCTTTCACTATTTCTTTGAATCGATTGTTAAAAGATCCTTAGCCAAATGTTATGTGACATCTTCAAATGTCTTGTTTTGTTAAACCAAAACATCTAAAACCCCAAAACCTCAATTTACTAAAAGGCAAAGAAATGCAGAAAGTGTGTGGCTTCAATGATTAATTTAAATACAAAAATAGCTGCTGAATAATTTTCTGTCAATTGACTAATTGATTTATTGGCCCCATTACACTGTATATCAATCTAATTATATATATATATATATATATATATATATATATATATATATATATATATATATATATATATATATATATAATATAATTTTTATTATTAATTTATGAATTGTTTAATCAATAAAATTTGAGAAAAATGTAAATTTCTCAGGTGTGTGACATTTAAGAAGCTGGAAGAAGCTATTTGTTTTTGCATTTTGCTTAATGAACAACTTGTTGATTAATTCTTCATTTCAAATCTGTTGTTCAATTAAACAACTAATAATGTGTGGCGCAGGACGAAATCTTACCTTTTTCTGGAGGAGGCAGTGGAAGATGAAGATGAACATCCCTTGCAGAGTGTTGAAGATGGTGAAGAGGTAAGCCATAACAATGGACGATTCATTGAGGAAGAACAAGCCAAAGGACCATGTGAGCCCCATCAGACAAAGTAGGGCAAACGCTCCCAACACCCACGACCTGCGAAAGAGAAAGAAGAGTGATATTAACTAGTGAAACTAACAAAGTTGCAGTCGATTTTATCTTTGCATGGTTTGATGTTTCTATGCTCCAGGACAGCAGCTTGTTAAAAAAAAAATATTTTGGTTTTAGGATGAATGTGCATTCTGTATTTGACACTGAGTCAAAAAATGTTTCCTTGGTCTTCCTTGGAGTGGTTGGCTAAAGAGACTGCAAACACAGCAGGTTTTTCCCTGGAGGCTTCCAGGAAAGCCTAGAGGAAATAAGATAACTTCACAGTCAGTTTCAATGACGATGGCTATTCGTTATTGATTCACAAGAGAGAAGTGAGCCACGGTGAGGAGGGAAGAAATGGGACAACAGCTTGTCACTGAGAGAGGATCCACAGAAAAATGAGAGTGATGGCTGATTAGACTTGCTTTTTAAAGTGTACATTTTTTTCTTATTAATCACACAAAGAGCAACCAATTATTTCACGAGTTGCCATTTGACACAAACTAAATACATAGGGATGTGAGGTAGACTCTCATTTATGTCAGTAAATGAGTTTTGACTTTTTGAGACAATGTGTGAAATCTAGCATCCACAAATGTGGGCTTTCTGTGTGCTAAAAAACAACAACCAGAAAGCCAATTCAATGCCTTGTTTCGCACCAGAATCAGAATGTCTGCCTAAAAATCCCACATAATATATATTGGACTGCCCTCAAACACATTGTTGAATAAGAATCCAGGCACAGAAATGGACAGAGGACCTGTCTTTTTAGCGAGCAAATGCAGGCCACTTGAAGCGGAAAGATGAGGGAGGGGGCTTTTTTCCATTTTTACCATCTTAAAATCTAAGAGGCATGTGGTTGAAGCCGTCTTCCAAGGAAGCCTGTAAACTATACCAGCATAGGAGCAAAAAAATACCAAAAGGTCACAAATGCAATTGTGAAGAAATAAAAAAGGCAATGCAACGTTGCGTAGTGCAAATAGTGAAATCATAAAGTGAACTAAAAAGGCACTCTCTATACGGAGAGAAATCAAATCTAAAAGGGATAAATAGTGGTCCTGTTAGGAGAAGAGGAAATCAAATAAACGTGTTGGTCAAATGAGGATTTTACAATTCCAGGAGGGAAGCAAAAGACGTAATGGTGCATATTACCCCCACCCCCTACTAAACACACCCACACAGTCTCAGAGCAAGCAAACCACAGTGCGGCCACCTAATCTCCCAGAGTGACACCCCTCACCTGATACCCCCCAGCCTGGACGAGTCGGGTTTAATGGAGGTGGAGTGCTTCACCATCTTGAACATCGTCACCACCAGGAAGATGACATTGACCTGTCAAAACAGATGCATATCATGGTTAACAGCCTGCACTTAGAAAGGCATCCAATTCCTGTTGCTGACAGCGGGTGGAGGAAGTACTCAGGTTCTTTACTTGAGACAAAAGACTAATTCCACACTGAATAAATACTTCATTACAAGTAAAAGTCCAGCATTTAAATGCGAAAGTATAATCAGGAAAATGTGAAGTATTAAGAGAAATTAAATAAAATTCAATGTAGAAAAATGTCTCATGTGACTGTCATACTATTATATCATTACATTATTATCATTCATTCATTAATGGGTAAGCAACATTTTACTGGTAGTTTGGTTGAGGTAGAGCTCATTTCTAATCATTTTATTTAAAGGAGACATGCTCATTTTCAGATTCATACATTTCTATTAGAACATGTTTACATGCTTTAATGTTCAAAAATCACATTATTTTTCTCATACTGTCTGTCTAAATATAAACGTGTCTATCAGAAATGCTCCGTTTTAGTTTAGCTTTAGTGTCTCTTTAAGCCACCTTCTGAAAAGCCCAGTCTCCCTCAAACCTCAAACGTGTATATATTTTTTAATTAATTATTTAAATAATTGAAAGGAAAATCAGCAAGTATTCACATTTGAGAATCAGGTTTCATGAAATGTCTGGAATTTCTGCATAAAAAATGCCTTAAACTATAATGAAATCTATCAATAAACTAATCAATTAATCGTTTAATTGACTAATCGATTAAGTCGTTTTGGCTCTACTTGTATAGAATGTTGGGTAGTTCAATCAATAACATATGATCATATTGTATAAGCTCTTCATGTGTTCTTAATTTGTAAGCAGTCAAATAATTATAATGAAGTAATAAGTACAATATTTCCCCTCTGAAATGTAGTGGAGTAGTAGAAAATGGTACCTAAGTACAGCACTCGTGTAAATGTACTTGGTTACATTCCACCACTTGTTGCTACCACCTGTGGTTATGTTTTATTGACTAAAAATATTGATTAATCTACAGGCTCTATAGTGAGCTTCAATACCAGCATACCTTTACCGGGAGGAATATAAAAATGTATTGCCTTGGTGCAGATCTTACAAGTACACCGACTTCCAAAAAGAGAAAAACAACATAGAGAGGTTAACTTCTTTGGCCTACTTCATATAGCTTTGGCCTTCAACATTAGCTGCACTGAAAGTTTATTATCTTGTTTGACATTACAGTCTATCTCAAGGTGCAAATCCTGGAGGCCAAACAGACCTGATGTACTGTGGACAAAAGCCCCAGAAAATACAGAAAGGAAAGAACGGAACTCAGTGCCACATTAGAAACAAGTTTTACTAAAGCCAGGAAACACAATTAAGTGATTCAAGCCACATAGTACACCCAGAGAGGTTTACATTCTTTCAGGATGTCTCTTTTAAGCACCAGAGGGCCTGTCGCAAGAAACGGAGGAAAGGGAAGAGATGTGCTTCAGTTTGCCCTGATACCATATTAAACCTTTGAAATGAAAAACAAGTATACGTCCAGATTTTTATGTTATTAAAAACTTCTATCCCGTATCTGCTCTGAGCGTGCATTTTGAAAGCGTGGCCAATTGACTGTACATGAAGAAAAATATACAACAAAAGTATGAGTTGGCAAGAAAACAAAGCGTAATGGTCTCCATGTAGTCTCAGTTAATCAAATACTTCCTTTTAAATTCTTCATTCACAAATAAGCAAAAGGATCCTGATTATTACCCCATAAGGATGCATTTTGAAACACTGCAAGGCAACAGAAAAAAAATTGTCTTTTAATGGAAACAAATAAGAGTGTGAGTGGAAAGCAGATGGAAACCAACAACGGCAGGGGGAAAGATGGAAGAAAAAGGAGTGGCTAAGAAGACAGAAAGAGGCTTTTAGATCACAGCTTAGAGTAATGCCGAGTTTTGTCTCTCAGCCACTTGGGCCGATTTACGTCCGCATGAGTCGAGTGGCTGGAGATGCATTTAACACAGCCGCAAGTGATGACACAGATCCAATGAGACAGACGGACGGACAGGCAGGGAGGCACTCTGCAGAAAACTGAGGCAAACTACATATGGACTCCCGCCTCATGCCTGGTCTCCAAGGGGCCATCCACCACAATATGTAGGTCTCTCACTTCTCTGCCAAATACAGCACAAAAAACCAGCGCTGCCGACGCAGCATTTATCCCAGTTTCTGCATGTATTTACAGTCTATGGACAGATTTACATGTGTGTTGCCATATACACCTATATGGAAACGCAGTGAGTGTTTGTTCAGGGCTGTGTGCATGCATTCCTGCATGTATGTATGTGTTGTGGGTGTGCATTGAGAACACCCAGTGCACCACATAAAATATTAAAAGGTGAAGATGGAGATGTCCGTGTGCTTGGATTGGCTGGGGACGTGTCATGATCCTCAGCAGGGCTATGAGCTGTGGTAATGGTTGTCTGGCCCACCCACTTATTACTTCATGTTCACCCCTCCCACCACCATCACAGCAAATGACCTTCATGCCTGAGATGATTTCTTCTCCTGATTGCGAGAGGGGAGTATTCTCTAGATGTACAGAAAGGACCAAACAGCTTTAAGCTGTGTCTGTGCACCAATTCTGATTTCAGAGGATTTCATAGCTGAGTGGACACTGATGTCCTCGTGTCAGCTATAATGGGACCACTTTCCTTTCATGCAAATTGATCTGAGAAAGCAGAGCTAAGAGGCTGCCAGTTCAGAGTGAGAGAAAATCCATAAACTGTTTTCTATAAAGAGTTTCTTTGAAGAAAACAAAAAAAAAGTTATCACACACGTGCACAACATTACAACTTACCACAATTATGAAGGTTACAGGTCCAATGAAGCTCCAGATGAAATGGTTATCAACCCTCAGCCAGCACCTACAGGGTGCAAAAGATGATATGCAGTTCATTAAATCATCTCATTGCCAAAACAAAGTTGTGTCACATCGATCAGGGCCCAGCAGAGCTGGCTGGATGATAATACGCCACAGCAACAGAATAGAGACTCCTCTGACCACAGAGAAGTAAACCCGACTATGAGGGAGCGCTGGTCCCGTGCCATGAGAAGCTGCAGTCTAAAAAGCAGCGGTTATTGGACTCATGACTTCACAGTCTACACATGTGGGATGTCTGACTGTGTATACCTTAGACTCTGAACAGTAAACAATGTATTGTAGACAGTTTAAGAATGTATCACCAGGAAACAGAAATGAAGTGAAGACTACAGCAATAAAATGGAGTTTGAAAAAAGCATTGACTTAAATTCCATAAATTAGAGGACTGCAGTTTTACAAAGCATAAAGCTTGCTGCTTGGATGAAGACCAGCGGATAACTGTATAAACTTCGAACTGACAAGGGCGGCAATTATCTACATGCAAAGAATAAAAACCCAGCAGGTCAGTGCAGCTAGCCAGCGCATTCATTAATGCTGCAGCTTTGCTCACAGCCTCTTGAAATTTCAGTGACAGGGTTTAAATTTACCAGGGGCAGAGGTGGACTACTCTTTGTGATATTACTATCATTAGCAGATACATGCGATAGTGGGAGACATGGGATGGGAATCATGTGAGGCTCGCTGGAAGATATGTATGGCCCAGTTATGGCATTGTTTATTAGATATGGACGCATCCAGCAATAGGTTGGCGAGGAAAATATTTCTCTGGGATAAACACATTCTTGGTCCTTGGTCTAACGACATATGCAAATTGTTTTGTAATTATGGTTTTGGTGAGTTGTTTTTAAATAATGAAAAGCTGAATATTGGTTTGTTTAAAAAAAACTGTGTTTGCTAAAGACAAAAGGCAGTGGGCCGACGATATATGGGCTAAGCCAAAATTGCGTATTTTTGTGATGATAAAACCGGAATATGGCACAGAGAATTATGTTGTATATAAATTGTCAAAAAGGCAAAGATCTTTATGTGCTCAAGTGAGAGCTGGGGTTTTGCCTTTGACTGTTGAAACAGGACGATATGTTAATGTAGAAGAGGAAAAACGGATCTGTCCCATGTGTTGTTTGAATGATATATATGTATATGTATATATTTGCATTCATGTATTTCTCTGAATGATTTGTATATGCGACAGGAAGACGTTTGTTAAATAAGTAAGTTTGTGGTGTCTTGTAATCCCATGTGGGATGGGCCAAAATGTTTGGCATGACACAGAAATAAAATATAACTAACTAACTAACTAACTAACTACATGCATGCTGATGGGGAGAAGGGATGACTAATGCTCCTCAGTTTTATCCCACAAAAGAAGAATCTCTACAAAGATGTCACACTTACGCCCGCTGTGTGCCGTAGCTTCTGTAGTCGATGGCTGCTGAGATGCCCACAACCACTGCCGGAATGAGGTACCCGGAAATGTAGTAGTACTTCCTGCGTGAGAACTCGCTCTCGAAAACCTCAACCAGCATGAGGTACAGCTGCACGCCCTCCAGACACATCCAGGCGAACGCAGCCAGGAAGCAGAAGTGGAGAACGCCGGCAATGATGGAGCACACCAGCTGACAGGGAGACACATGCGAACATTATGAAGGTAAGGGTTGTTCCTATGCATAGTTTGGGGTTGTTTAATTAATAATAATAATAATAATAATAATAATAATATTATCATTATCATCAGGTGGACAGAAACACTGCTCCAAATGAATGCTAACATTGCTTTGTGTCTGTTGGATGTGTAAAAAGGCAACTGCAATCATGATTGCCATAACACCTTTAATAGGTGATAAAATGAAATTTTTTAAACATATTTATTGCATCGTTAATTTCCCCAACAATTCAGGAATGAGATTACAGTATATGTGAAAATGCATATATGGTAAAAATGTTAACGTTAAAAAAAACCTCTGAGTCAGCATCATAGACCTTTAAGTGTTGCAACAAGCAGATACAGAATATTCATTAGGTATTTTAATCTAATTTGGATTTTTTGCTAACTGTGCAGCAAGTTAAAGGAAAATTGAAGGATACATCGAAGTATTTCAAGGTTAACCACAGCAGATGAGGCCATCCATCAGCAGTATAAAGGTTAAAACCCTCTGCAGTACAATTTCCACGGTACCTTTGGTTCTGTCATGTTGATGCCCACGAGGTAGACGAGTTCGCCGATGAAGAGGTTGAGGCAGAGGTTTTTGTGAATGGTATTGCGGTCGCTTTGCAGACCTCTGAAGAAGCAGAAGGTGAAGAGGCTGATGGCCAGGCAGACGAGAGACACGGCGATACCCATCCGTGTGATAACGGTGAGAAGAAGGTCGTGGACGCTCCCCTCCCCCTACAGAGAAACAGACATTGTCTGAAATAGCCACATACCTATATGGACATTAAAGCAAATTTTGCTCGATATGATCATTCCTCCTGTTCATATTGGGCATTTAAAAAACCCCATCCTAAGGCACTTTCAATGGAAGAGATGGGGGACAAAAAAAACACAGTTTATGTGAGACGTATAAATATTTTTACAATATTTAATTAGTCTTTTTGGCACAAAATCCCTCTTTGTGTTTCCATAGTGTTTCCCTGTTGAGCTGCAGTGGAAGGATAGTAATAAGAAGACAATATATTTGGAAGGTATCCACTTGACTTGACTAACTCAGACTGTTTAAGCCTCATATTAGCTTCAGGGAACCTTTCCTTTATCCTGATCGTACCTGCTGAGATTTCGCGCTGAAACCGAACATGCTTAGATCACATTATGGGGCCCATGTGTCAGAAAGCGACATCAGCTTAAAAATCTGCCACAAAGAACCGCAACCATGTGATGTGGGTTCCCCTTTTTGAGGTCAAATCACACTGTTTCCGAAGATCTAAAACTGAGCGTGTTTCAAGATGGGCACCAGGCAAATGCGAAAATAGCAGACTTGACCATACAAAATATCACTCAAGAACATGGTGGCCTGAAAGTGAGGCAATTCCTCCTGTGATATTTGTAATTTTATTGAGGGCAGGAGTTGCAGTTGAGGTGATGTGCAGGGAATTGGTGTGAGGCTAAGCCTAGCCTCGAGGCTCTGGTTTCAAGCTGTGGTTAAGGTTGAGGTTAAGACAGATGACAGGGACAGAGTTCATGAAATGGGACATAGTATTAAACAAACCACAAACTTATCCTCCACATTTATTACCAGCTAGGTCCTCGCTACATATGCTATTTATCATGTAATTGGATTGTAATTGCATTTCGCGACCAAATGGATCCTACACCACTTCAAGAGGGATGGAAACACAAGTAAAAGCTGAGGTTAGACTGTTTCCCATAATTCTCAGGGACATACGCATGAAGGAATATTAGACACGGACCATAGGTAAAATATAATTACCTCCGATGATGGTACGGCACTTTCTATCCTGATCCACAATCTCGCTCTTTTAAAGTGACAGCCCTCACCCCTTTTCTCCACCTCCTCCCCCACCTTTACCTTCTCCTCCAGCAATAATCTAATTATCTCCACTGCATTGGCATTCTTGTTCTTGCCGTGAGTGCACAAATCTGTCAGCGAGACGGAAGAACAGGTAACTGAGACACAAAAATAGCTTGTGCAAACCACAAGGAGTGGGTCACCTACCACATTTCCCCGATGAGCCATGAGGATGGCGAAGTTGGTCAAGTGACTGCAGGAGCAAGTGGTGTGGCTCTTGTTGGTTTCCAGCAGTTTACAGCCCTGAGTGGACCAATATCCCATCATGCTCCGCTCTGAGTAATTCCAGAAGGAACAGTTGGGATTGTAGTAGTGCTCCTTCTACAAAAACACACACATGCACAGAGAAAAAGATGCTTAAACATACTGTGTAAGTATATATATATAACATGTGCAGCAAAATGCTTGATTGTAAACAAGCACACCTTGTATATTTCATATCTCTAACTGCAAGAAACAGGATGTCTATGTACCTGATGTGTAGTCTGTGCGTATGTGCCCTTTACCGATTAGTATTTGTGCAAGTAAAGTTGCTTGAATACATGAAGGAGATCCAAAAAAAAGAAATAAAACAGAATCTTAATATGTTGAAATGTGAGAAGGGTTACTATGGCAGTTTCCAAGCACAGAAAAAGCTCAACTTGCTTCTCTAAATCTAGTAGTCTCTCCACCACCTATGGTACACCGGCAATATATAGATGCCATCTCTTTACTCCAACAGTTTTTCTACAACAATGATCCATCAAAGCGATGCAATTGCCCTGCACTACAAAAGCTTGTGCAGCCGTTTCAGTATTTTAACAGCCTGGCTCTACAGTGTGGTCTGGGTGAATCTCAGGAGGAGGCTTACATCCAGGTGCTCCAGTGTGAAGATCACAGGGTCGGCCACAAACACACGGCTGGACTCCTTGGTGATAGAAGCTGACAGGATGTGCGAGTTGACTGTGAGAGAGAGGTTGCGTTTGTTTAGATCCCCCATTCCCCTCAGTGTGGCATTCTCAGTGCTGAGGAACTGACCCAGGTGTTTGTAGAGCACAAATACCAGCTTGGCCACACCTGCAACCGCCAATTATACAATCATCAGACATACAGAAGGAGCATAAACAAATGAATTACAAATAATCTATTTAGTGAAAATTAACATCTTTATTCAATGTATGAATGCACAAACCTTAAAGGAATAGTTCCTTATTATGAGAACAACACTCACAGACTTTCTTGAGTTAGATGCAAAGGTTGATACCACTTTCCTATATTTTTTTAATTTTAGACTAAGCGTATATCCCAAATGTTTTTTCCCAAAATGTTCTAATTAACTCATTGCTGCCTCCTGTTTCCATAAAATGATAAACAAGTTGCTCTATTTTTTGCTGAAGGCCACAGATGTAAAAGCTGTTTTTCTACCAAAGGACATAGGGGCAGTATTGAGCCCATTATGAATTTGCAGTCCTGGATATGGATGCCTTCATGCCATTTTTTTCTCAGTAGCCAATGGTACCCTGGCATCGCCAGACTTATTCGCAATTATGTATTAGTCTGGAACCTTTCAGGTCATTTTCGATTTCGAAGGGGCATTATCAACAGCACAGACCCAAAGGCCTCTGAATAGACCTACAACCAATCAGAGCAACGAAACGACAAAGCACTGAGTGACACATGGAAGTTGAGGCGGTGCTTGGTACGTTTTGAAGCAGAAAAATAAATGGTGGCCGGATCACAAACTTTCTCAAATTAAAGCTAAACACTACACTAAAATGTGTTTCTGAAAACATTCAACACAACATATTCAATACAGTAAGAGAATCCTGATTCTTATTCTATCAGAACTGCCTAGTTTGACAGTTTCATCTGAGTTTCGTGAGCCTGGTGCATTGCGCTGGACGCAGTATGCTAGTTACATTTGGTAACTCTGTTCAGTGTTTTTACATTTCTTTTTGTGTACAGAATCTGCAAACAAAAAATACATCATGTAATTAGCATAATATATTAACTTTTGACAGAGCCAGGCTAGTTGTTTTCCCCTGCTTCCAGTCTTTAAGCTATGCTAATCACCCCACGCGTTTGGTTGTATAATTAACGTATAGATATGAGAGTGGTATCGATCTTCTCATTTAACTCTCAGAAAGCGAAAAGGCGTGTTTCCCAAACTTCTCCATTAGAAATATCTGATGTGACAGCCCTCACCTTCATTGCACAAAAGACAACTAACTAAACATTTTTTACCTCACCAGTCAATTGCTGAAACAACCCAAAAAGGAAAACAAAAGCTGAAATTTAATCAGGATTAAATGTTTTTGTAGCAACTAGTTTTTCTCACCATTTTTGCTGTTGACTTTGACCGTGTTGGAGGAAAGCTGAAGAGACGCTGCACCCTTGCTTGTCTGAGGAAACCTGAAGTCTTGCACTTGACCGTCGGTGCTTAACACGTACACATCCAACACTGAGAGATGAGGGGAATGAGAGAGAGATAGAAATAGAGAGATGTATAACTCATTGGCGGTACATAGTGTTTAATGGCGCTCTACTGCTAAGGCCCAGCAGGGTATGTGTAAAGACCGGAGGTTCATTGTACCAGAAACAGAATCTAATCTTATTGGCAAGGCCCCGTAGAGTGTCATTTACTTAAAAAAACATGTCACTAAGCTGTTGGTTAGCATTGTGAATGCCTCCTAGGCAAGAGCAAAAGGAGAAATAACAACAAAGGTGGTGACAGAAGATGAGTAAATGCAAGCATGCAGTCTACTGCAGCATGAATGTCAAATATGCATACGATCAAAAATATCATTGAGCTTTTACTTTTTCTCTCCCCTGTGGGTTCAGATAACTCTGGGCTCGACGAGCAAATCTCTGAAAATCTTTCAAATTCCAGCAGCCCCTCTCGCCGGTTTGCCAGCTGCCGGGTGGTGGTCCCTTTGATGTGTGAAATTACTGAAGGGTCAGGAGGACACACGTATCAGCACACTCCCTCCTGTCAGAAACGGCCTCACTTCCTCAGATAGATGGCTTCTGACAGACGGAGATGAGGAATTGTTCCCCCTGTCTAGTTTCAAGCTCTCTCTTTGCTCTTCCTGCCCATGCCCTCGTCTTGTCTTGTTGCTCGCATGGAGGTGCCGTTTTGGCTTCGACAAACTGCTAATTAGGAGCAACAATCACTTTCACATTTTTTCCAACTCTTCAAGGGAGGTCAGGTTGTATGTTTCTTCATATGGCTGTTTTCATGTTTCTCTGCTGGAATATTATCTCTAATGCGCAGATAAGCGAGAGTTTGACAAGCTCATGACAACTGCCTCAATGCAGTGATTAAGTAGCCAATATACAGCATATTATACAATGTAATAATCAGTTCTTTTGGTAGAGACGGGGCAACTAGTCCTTATCAGCTTAGCTAACTACCACTTAATGGGAAAGGCTCGGAGAGAACAGATAGAGCGCTGTATGAATGGAACAATGCCATTCAATTGGTTTCTTTGTTTTCCCCCAGAGGTCTAGACAGTTCATCTTGAAGCACACATTCAATGAGGTGACTTTACTATGCAAGAAAAAGATTAAAAATCAATGAGGTATAAGACAAAAAGGGTGAGTAGGAGACCATAACCATAGCAACAAAGAGCTATGAGTAGAAATATGACAAGTCACAGCACCAAGCTCACTTAAATGAATGATAATCAATCATGTTGCTAATATCTGCCTGTGAGAATATCTATTTGTGGACATATTTGCTTTTTTTTAGATAAATATTTTGTTGTGACATCAGCAAGATGTGGCCATTTCTGAAATCATATTCTTCTTGGGGAATAGCTAAAAAAGAATTACCCTGAAGACAAATGTACCAGTAAGAAACAATTTTACTGAGGTGGTGCACAGACAAAAAGAAAAATAACCATCAGCATCATAAATTGTTACTGACAGATGTGTACCTGTAGTTTTGGTTTGTTTTATAGTTATTGGAAAAAAACTTACTGATATTCTCTGCGGGCACTTTTACGATCGCCGGCTCAATCAGGTTTTCTGCAAGGACAAACGCCCCTTCCTCCAGGGTATCCAGTAGCATTGTGGCGGCATGCGTTTGTTCCGTGGAATTCATGTCTTTCCATGATTTCAGAGCTTCTGGCCTCAGGAGGTTGTCAACAGTGTCCACAATTGCCTGTATCCATGGAGACAAGTAAAATGTCAGCGTGCTGTTTCCTCCCATCATAACTTCAGTTTAATAACAAAAAAGCGGGGACCAGGCAGCAAATGATAAAAAGGACATGCATGGCCAACAGTGACAGCAGCAACAACAACTTACACTGAATTATCAAGATCACTCTGACTAAAGACACAAGGGTTCAAGAAAGTCAAGGGTAACTAAAATAATAATGATGTATCGTTTAATATTCTGTTTACGAAAAATAAGCCTAATCAAAGGAAGTCTCTTTTGGACCAATTTCTTTTTTGAATTATGTAAAAATGCTTTAGGGGAAAAGGAAATACAAACCAAATGTTTTTTCCCCTTCACTGGATTAAATTGTATACAATGGTGCTTTCTCAATTCCTGGTTTTGATTTTCCAAGAGAACAATTACCACTATGAACAATAGTCTTATTTTCCTAACATGATCTGCCCACAATGGCCTTAAACACTATTCTCCTGGAGGAAAGTGGGCATTATCATGAAATCCATGTCCAGAGTGGCAGTTTGAGTCAAGATGGGGGAACATTTCTGCTTGTTTTCAATGGCAATCCTTTCATTTCCTGCTTTCTGATAAGCAGTAAGTAAGCAAAACATTCCACAAAACCCACACAAGTATCATATGTTGATAAAATAAGAGTTTCCTTTGACCCTGGAAGAGTTCATGACTCCTGCCTGACACAACAACCACAATGTCGACAGTTGTAAGATTCAGAATCTAGCTCAACCCTTGGTGTGGTAAATCAGAGTGACAATTTAACCATAGGTGCCATTAACCACAGCAATACCCACCACAATAACGGTAATTAACCACAACAAGCCCTTACTCACTGTACCAATTAGCCACAGCTGTGATTATCCAAAACACTAATTGACTACAGACAGGATTATCTGTGCGCCTGGAATAATAAGAAAGGGGATCAACCAAAGTCTGCACCAATATATGATTAACCGCAACATTTGACCACTGAGCTCATATCAACCACAGCGATGATGACTGTATCCAGACACAGGGCTCTCAGCGTGTCTTTATATCTCGGCCCGAGCACAGAAATCAATCTCTGTGGCTCTGACCTTGCAGGCAACTGGAAGCCTGTGAGCTGTGACTATGATGGGAGGTAAGAGTCTCTCTCTCTCTCTCTCTCTCTCTCTCTCTCTCTCTCTCTCTTTCTCTCGGACAGAGGGCAGTGGCCATTACAGGGTTGTAACCATTACAACCAGACAGACACTAAATGGTCTTCCAACACCCCGGTGAGCCATCCTCAAAGGACCCATGAATCCAAATGGAGAATAAAAGGTCGTCTGTCTCTAATTTGTGTAGCACAGAAAGAATCTGTGTTCGGACTGAATCCTCTTTAATTCTTGCCTGGGTGGAGGTCACTTTACAAATCACAGGGGTGCTACTAGAGGAGCCCCCATAGCTTACTTTAGCTAAAGAAATGAAATGAGGTTGGCGAACAGCTCTGACTTCAAGAGCAACAGCAGATCTCCTGTCACATCTAGATTATCTAAAACTTGACAACAGAGCCAAGAGGAGGTGCAGAAGTCTAGTTTTCTCTCATACCACTTGAATTACAATATGCTGAAAGGTTGTTATGGATGTTTTGCCCAACAACGGCAAAAAAAATAAAGTGCCTACTGCAGCTTAAATGTAGGCACAGCAGTGAACAAAATCCTGATGTTTGGCAGGTGTAACGTTTACCGTGTTCACCATCTTAGTGTGGCTTGTTAGCACGCTAACATTTGCTAATTAGCACTAAACACAAGGTACAGCTGAGGCATAGACATATATACGTAGATACCCCACTGACCGCTGCTGTTCAATGAAGCAATCGATGTGGCCGCCATATTGGTCCAGAGTAGCCGCACCTCCTAATGCATGTTTGTCTATCAAGGCAAGTGGTCTATCCACAATTAAAATCATAATTTCTTGCTAAATTTTTAAATGATTTTTTGGTTTGTTAGAAATGCTATTTAGGATTTTTTTAAGACGTCGCTGTTGCTTAGTTTTGGCTTTTCTTTCGCATTAACATCAAAAAGCAGGACAAAAGTCTATGCTTTTTTATGAGTCTTTATGGTCAGAACGGGTCTTTCTCCTGACCAAGATGGCAGTGGTGGCAGAGACGCATCTCACAAGCCGGATGCGGTATCTACGTAGATATATCTATGCAGCTGAGGCTGATGGAAAGTCATTAGTTTTGCAGTTTGGACAAATTAATTGGATTATTTTGACCTAATCATGGCACTGGATGAGCAGTTAAGGGTTATTGTTCAAAGTTACAATTCATCCTGAGGGGGACGTGAATGTCTGCACCACATTTTATGGAAATCCATCCAATAGTTGAGATATTTTACGCTAAGGGGAACTCCACTGATTTAACACATCAAAGTCTGTTTACAGGTCTTGGGGAGTACTACTGCATATCTGAAATAATTTGTACAAAGCATTTGTGTCTCCAGAGGGAGTGGCGCAAAGCTTGACAAATTACCTCACATGATGTCACTTGAGTCACTATCAGTTGGGGCAGACCTTTGTAGCCCGCTCCTCATATCTGCCTTAGGCTAGCAGCCCGAGGCTAGATTAGCCGCTACTTGCATAATATGCCCAAATCTCTGCATTAACTGTTGAGCATTGTGGGTATTGTAGGTGCCAGGTTTTGACGAGGAAGAAAAATGCATGGAATAAAAAGATGATGGTTCTAGTTCTGCTGCATTGGTTTTGATATTTTTTTGTGACTACTGTGTTATAGTAGTGCAATGCTAAATCGGTGGAGCACTCTTTTAAAACCACAAATGTCAACCTCATGGTGGTGCTAGAGGAAAAGTAAGGGCATCATAAAATACATTAGGATTCATCCTCTGGGCACCATGAATGTCTGTAAATTGAATGTCAATCCATCCTACAGTTGTTGAGATATTTCAGTCTGGACCAAAGTGGTGTACTGACAGACTGGCTGACATGACCATCCAAAGAGCCATGCTGCTAACACAGCTAAACAGACATTCTTTAAATCAGCTGAGGGAAATGCAACACCCTTTTCTCTCAGTAAAATAAGACCTAAAGTGAAAACAACTCAACTTTATAGGGAGCCCCATGAGCCACTGAATTGTGTTATGCCATGCAAGGCATCACCTCTCCAGTGTTAACACCATGGTCTTTGAGTAGAACCTAGCTGAGGAAATATACTCAGCACAACAGAGGAAAAGCAAAATGTCTGGAGGAAGACTGAAAAATCAGAATGGAACACAAACATATTAATGGGCTCAGAAATTAATCTCACAGATAAAACACGACTGCAAGGGGTGAGGAGACTTGCTAAGGGGACAAGGGAGACTAGAAATTGTACAATGTAAGCAAGTGAAAATTAAGCACACTGCCAATTTGATCACACTTCTGGCTGACAGGGAGATGCAATTACGACCGTGGGAAGGCAATTATTCACACAACGTATGAAGAGCCGACAAGAGAGACAGAGAGAGAGGAAGAGTGGGGGAGGAAGAAGAGGAGAAGAGGGAAAATGAAAGAAAGATGTACAAGTGATAGCACACAGAGGAGGGGAAACAAGACAAAGACAGAGTGATATTAACGGTGGCATCCTCAGACAGACTGAATGACGGGAGAACAGACAGCGAGTCAGACGAGGAAGCAGCCACATCTTGTATAAGCAGTTCACCAGGCACATACTATAACAAGACAATCATGGACATAGAGACAGACAGTGCTGCATGCTGCCGGTCAGGCGTTAGGGATCGGGGTACAAAAGCAACACGGAAAGCCTACAGTAGTAGTTATACCTTCATGTACGCCCTGCATGTCTTCTCTCTCTTTTGAAGCTTTTCCACAAAATAAGAGGATCAAGCACAAAAGACAGATTGTAGAAAAAGGTGGTAAGAATACAGGAAGCATTAAATCATGCCACTTACCATAAAGTACAGAATTAATGAAAAGAAGGAAAGGCACAGGTCTATAAACTACAACCGTGAAATGATCCGACAGCTCTAAATGCTTTTCAGGGGAAATCTAAATATGAATATGGATCACATAATAGTGAGGGGAAGGGATGAGAAATGCACAGTAGTGTGGAGGAAAAAATGCTGAGACTAGATTCTGATGCTCCCCATTAGTGATGCTTTAAAATACAATAAGAAGATAAACAATGAGGGATAAGGTCATTTGTATTGCATGGCATGGAGAGCAAAATATAGTAGCTATTTTGTAGAACCCTTTGTCTGTGTCTTGGCATTAAATAAGTTACCTTCTCCTACCTAATAAGAGTCAAAGTGGAGAAAATCACATACTGTAGGTCTCACAACAAAAAGATAAAATGTTCTTTGTATCCAGATTACAACCGCCACATCATAAACACCTCCTGCAAACACACACAGGAAAATGTTTCTTCAACCAAGACAAGATTGCTGCCATGGACACCACCATTTACCACTTGTCAATTTGTGGGAAAGGGCCTGCGTGCAACTTTAAGAACCATACCAGTGTTTTAGCTCCTTGATTTCTAGTAAAGACAATAAAACTTGCAAAGCCACGGGTATGGTGCTTTAACTTCTGTCATTGTTGCTTGTCATCAGTCAATCACACGCTGTTGTTGTTGTGATGTACAACTCAGTTAGAAACCTGGAAGCTCTTATCTTCATATGCGTAACAGCAATGTAGCTGTCTTGAACAAAAAGGCACAAACAACGGGCGTCATTTTGGTGAAAATAACCTTGTTTACAGAACAACTGCTGTCAAGAAAGTCTGAATAATAATGTAATTTTTCAAACTGTCACTCATCTCTCCATGAGACTGCCTGCAGCTGAGAGATGTAAGTAAGTCTTGGGCCTACTCTTTTCTTGACAAATGCCTGCAGAAGCTCCAGGAGTGAGCAGTTCCACACTTGTCAACAATGAAGAGTTATTCTTTGTGTTGGCGGGAGGCTCATGGCCATTAGCTCCTTTAAGGTAGAACTGCCAGGTGAGTCTGTGTTTCCAAAGCCGGTAATTACCAGGGAGCTGCAGAGGAATGAGCTTCCCCTCAGGGCTAGACCTGCCTCCCTAGCCCCTGAGACTGTGTGTGTCCATGAATATGTGTGTGTGTGTGTGTGATTACATGTGCAGGTTTGTGTTTGTGTGTATTGGTAGGTGTCCTGCTAATGAATGTTCTGAGTCATGCTGACACAGAGTTGGGGCAAAAGGGGGATGAAGTTTACGCTAGACAGGGATTTCACAGTACCTTGTTGAAGCTGCGACCAGCTGAGTCCTTCTCGCTGGGCCTGAGCTCCTGCAGCTGAGCATCCAGGATATCCACGAGCTGCTCCATCAGGCGCACCGAGGAGCTGACGTCTCCAGCAAACACCGGGCCCTGTGTGTGGCGTGCCAGCTCATTGGCTAAATTAGCAGCATTTTCGCCACTTCGAATCTAAAAACAGCAACGGGGAAAACAAGGTGGTGTCAGTGAAGCGTCATTGAAGAAGGCCTAAGATGGTTCTGCAAGCTGAAGCTAAAATAATGAATCCCACACACACACCACAGAGTCATAATCCATTGCTTGTTCAGAAGGAAAGAAAGGCATTGTGTGCAGAATGAATATAAACACAGCGATTGAACACAATAGCATAATTGTAACACACAAGCTGAAGAAACTCTGAAACAATGATAAGCTGTCAGTGTTTGTATTCTCATGTGTGATCAGTATATTCCACCAGTTATTTTAAAGTGTTGCTACCCCCCCAACCTGCCTTAACTGAGCTGAGCATACTACATACTAATCATTAGTATAGACAGTATACTATATACTATATATACTTACAGTCATGTGAAAAAATTAGGACACCCATGCTAAAGTTGACTAAAAAGAGGAATAAAAAAAAATCATCTTTTGGAAATTGATCTTAATGCCTTAATTTAAAAAAATGAGGAAAAACCCAATCTTTAAGGACACCAATTTTCTTTGTGAATGAATAATGTATCGTAAATAAATAAATGTTCTTCCTTAAAATACAGGGGGCATAAGTAAGTACACCCCTATGTTAAATTCCCATAGAGGCAGGCAGATTTTTATTTTTAAAGGTCAGTTATTTCATGGATCCAGGATACTATGATCCTGATAAAGTTCCCTTGGCCTTTGGAATTAAAATAGCACCACATCATCACATACCCTTCACCATACCTAGAGACAGATGGTATGATGCTTTTGCAGTTAGTATACAAAAAAATCAATTAACTTGTCCATTTTGTACTCAGAGGAAATGAAGCAATGCATGCACGCACATGTACACGCATACCACACGCACACACACACACCAACCAAAATAGGACTTTGGAATAGCACTGCCAATTCAATTTCACAAAGAGAAAGCTAATGCATCGTTCATGTCATAACATACAAGCCATAATTACGAGTTACTAAGTGGGACAACATGCATACCATTCAGATTCCAAAGTGTAATTCCGAGTCATTTTTGGCAGCTGTGATATCTCCAACTCGGCGAAAAAAAGGACTACAGAAGTGTCAAGTGGTATAATGGCTGCAACACCACCAATGTTGGCAATAACATCTAAATAAAATTCAGTATCAATGCTAATACAATCAATTCAGACAAGTATCAGGAGTACATACAAATATGTAGAAATAAAAACATATAACTATATTTCTCTTTTGCCACTACAAGGCTAGCAATGGGTGTAACCAGCTTGGAATAATAACTGAGCATTCCTAAATTGGAATAACATGAGATTTTCCCATTCTTCCCATTGTGCCAACATGGAATGGATGCAGCATAGATGTGTTTTCAAAGAATAAATTATTATTTTTTAAGATCATTCTGAAGCTGTATGATCACGATCAATTTAATTCATTTACATCAATTTACTTGAATGTTTTGCATCTCTGAATAGCTTCTATATGAAAATAATGTTAACCACACACTCAAAAAGTAAGCTGATTTGCTGTGGATACTGCCTGTTTCTTTAGAATGTTTCAGACTTTTTCAAAAACCTGCATATAATAAGTAGTGTATGGAAATGAGGCATAGTTTTTGAGTTTGTCACATCTACATTATCCAAAATGCCCACTGCGAGCACCCAGAAACCCTCTCTGAACCTGCTGCATGTGCAAGGTGTTTTTCAGTTTCAAGAGAAATCTCTTCCTTAAAATTCAATATGTTGTGCATTTGTGTTGCTTTACGGTCCTTTCAGGCTTCTGAAACTGTTATCTGTGTGCGTCCATTAGATTTCTAAGTCAGTGAAGAAAGCAGCTCTGGGTCTTTGATTCTCAGTAACTGAGTGCAGAACTTGGCATTTACTCCTGATAGCTCATTTCTCTCTGCTACCACACTGTATTTAAGCCACACTTGAAAAAAAGCTGAAGTATTTTCATGATATTTACCCTTGACCAGTTCTCTGCTGGTATAAGAAAAATAAACTGAGCAAGCAAACGGGTAAAACATTGCTATTAGATGTTTGATTTGAGGCGTGTAAGATGTTTGTTTGCTGCTATATTTTGTAATTGACACATTACTGTTTTACCTTTTGTGCCACTTGAGTCACCCAATGAGAGGTGCAGTTGCTGAGGTCTGGGCCTTTGGAGCACCACGTCCCTGTCACAGTGCAGAGGAAGGAAGCGATGCCTGCAGTACAACACAATAAACACAGCAGTTGGAGAGAAGCCAAAACCTTGCTCAAATACAGTTCTTTCTGCTGATCCCTCATTCACATCGACTCCATGGTGCAGGAAACTGTTTGGCAGGAACAACCACTTCTAACAATCTGAAAGGCTGCTTTGTACAATTAACACAAATAAAACAAAACAAATGATAGAAGGCATACTAAAACACTGTCAGGGTCCTACATAGCTTGGACAAAACTGATAGAAACAAAACAGTGGACTCTGGTTTGTTATTGTCTGGAAACATTTTTAATGCTATGCATGTATGTCTAAATAAAAAATAGTCCTAATGAAGGCCCCCCCACTGACAACAGCAACAACATACTGTACTGTATGTAATCCAAGTGTTGTTCCCTTTTCACCCCCACAGTCAAAACATTGTCTCTTTTTAGCTTTCCTCCTCCAATAGCCCCACTTTATATTTTGACAGTTCTGTCAGTCTCTGTGATGAGGTGTTAAGGTATCTCATGAGAGATTCCTGTGTGAGTATCATTGTCAACTGAAGGGGAACAGCACAATGCTCCCCTTACTGCTGACTTCCTACACTTCCAGAAGTTATATTAAATGTGAGACATAACTGTGAATATACTGTCTGAATGCAATTCAGACAATAAGTAAACATTGGACGTTGGTACTATATTTTTATGACACCACGCCACTGTTTTTGAAAATGACAATGACAGAAGCTGTAGTATAAGCAGTCCACGAATGTTCTATATAGAATATATATAGCATCCTGCAGGCAGAACAGTGGGTAGAAAAGGTTTACATTTAGGTTTAATGGAATACAGTGTAAGTTTAAAGAACATTTTACATAAAGTTATAACATTAGTATGTTTGTAAGGGATAATGTAGAGCGAGGCGGTCATTACAGCGAATACAACCCCGACAGGGTGATGCAGGACCCCGACATGGGGTTTTCCCTACACAGCTGATAAATTAACCGGACTTCTTTTTACCGATTGATGGATGTCCTCCAGAGTGATCAGAACTGCGCCCATGGCAATGCTCTGCTATACATGACAACTGTCTGTTATGCTTTTCAACGTCTGTTTTACAGAATCAGCAGATGGCAGAATGCCGTGATTGAATCAGAATCAAGTATTCAACCAAGCCGTGTAATAACAAACACTAACACACAGATAGTGGGCCTACCTCTGGTCCCTTTGGGGCAGGGCCTCTCCACAGTGCTTCCAGTGTGGGTCTGGGGCCAGTCGATGGCTCTCCTACGGGTTGTCTCACAGAAGCGTCTGGGTGTTGGTGGCAGCTCAGGGACGGTGGGCTCTGCTGTACCTGAGCCACGATTGTCTTCAAACGGGTCCCTCCCATCTCTTGGATCTGCTCCTGCTACAGTGGTGTCGCCCTGATTCTTCACAGTGGACACAGCGGTGGTGGTGACCACAACAGTCTTGGGTATGGATGAGGAGAACGAGAAATCTTCACTGGTTGGCACTAGAGTGAAAGAAGAGTGAAGCTGTTAGAGCTTGAGTCATAAATGTCCTTGCCTTAAACTCCCATTGTTTCCAGCAGTAGGGGAACTGCAACTGTTTGGAGTCCCGTGGCTTGTTGGTATTGCTAGAGTTACTGCTGCCCATAATTCCTGGAAATGAAAAGCTTCGTGCAGCTCGACACATCTATCTCTTGTTTTAGTTTAAGCCCCTAAATAAGACAAGCAGTGGTGGTCGGGCATCCTTTGACAAAACACTGATTACCTTCTAACAGAATCAGTACCTTGGGCTGATTAAATGTCAACAATGAAGACAAAGCCTGTCTGTATTTAACTTTTTTCTGCCTAGTTCATCTCTCGCACTTTGATAAAGCTAGTGTGCAGAAGGAGAACTGCACTGCTCCGAGCAATTCACATGCACGTGTGTAAGTGCTTGAGTTTGCTCCATTGCTTAGGTGTGTTCCTGCTGTGTAACCACTGGGTATGCACGGATGGATAGCTGCTGCAGAGAGCCTGGAGATAACTAGGAAATGAGAGCAGAAATAGGAAATCTATATCTATCTATATTTTATACAGTATAAATAGCCAATATGAATACAAAAAGAAAACACAGTGAATGTTTGTATGTGCTCTTTTGTATGAATGATCATACATTTTTACTCACAACCACCTGCTTGTATTTAGAGATAAAAGCAGCTTTCAACAATGAGGTCTGCTGTTGTGAAAGGCACTATAGTGTTGTCTCCACGTTCCCTGGGTGCTTCTGGGAAAATGCAATATCATCCTATCTGACACTCCATCATCCAACACATATCTCTCCACTTCCTGAGAGAAAACGGTGACACAAGCCCGCATTTCATGTTTCACACTAATCAGCCAGTCATGAAAATCTTAGCTTTTTCATTCCAGTGAAATATCTGTGTTTATTACAAAGCTGATATCTGGCGATGAGGTCTGGAGGCCACAGCAGGGAGGAAACAGTGTTCTTCTGATGCTTACTATAAAAAAATAAATAAACCCCAAACCACCCTACAGTGTTGGCTGTAGTTGTGACATTTTACTCAATGACCTTTTCCCCTGGCAGGAACCCTAGCTAATTAACTTACACTCAAGTCATTGTGTGTCTGTCACCCACACATTCACAGGTTGGCCAGCATGGTTGCATAAGTAACAGCTGACATGTGCGGTTAACACGAGCAGGAAGATATATATATATATAAAGTATACTAAAGTAAATTTGATTAAAAACAAACAAATGGCGCTTTTGTTTTTAAATATTCAAATATGGGCGCCCGGATAGCTCAGTTGGTAGAGCGGGCGCCTATAAATAGAGGTTTACTCCTCGACGCAGCGGCCGCGGGTTTGCCTCTGACCTCCGACCCTTTGCTGCATGTGATTCCCCCTCTCTCTCCCCTTTCATGTCTTCAGCTGCCCTGTCAAATAAAGGCCGAAAATTCCCAAAGAATATACGAATATATTCAAATATGTTGTGTATTGCCAGTGAAGATTTGTTATTGAATCAGGAAAAAAAGAGATGATTCATAGGCTGACTCTTTTGATTCAATATACGCATATAATGCAATACATGGGCAAGTGTAATTGGGTTTGAGAATATTAAACCTCTCCATACCTGAGCAAACTCCTGCTTTTTCACTGGCTAATATGAGCCCTAATATGCATCTGCCTGTAACAGCTTGCATGCATCACCTGAATAACCTGCTCCTGAGACCACATTGCTCTAACTCATGAGCTCAAAGCCCTCTACCACCCACACTTCAGCATAAATTATCATACCGTACAGAGACACATTTTGTTGTGTCTTTTGTGTTTGTTTTTTTTTCCCCTTATATTAAAATTAGCAGTTCAATCAATTCAGAGATGCTGCAGTACATGTTAAGGCTGCAACAAATTACTACTTTCATTATCAATTAATCTGACGATTATTTATTTATTATTTATATTTATTAGTCATTTAGTCTATAACATGTCACAGAATTTTGTACAATGTCAATCATAGTTTCCCAGAGCCCAATGAGACATCTTTAAAATGACTGTTTTGATCAACAAGTCTAAAACCCCAAAAAAAATTCTCCTCTTCTAGCTTTAACAATCGGATGAGAATTTTTCAGCTTTTTCTGTTTTAGACTGTTGATAATGAAAATTACAATAATTTAAAGACATCGCCTTGGGTTTCTGGGATGTTGTGGTAGGCATTTTGTTTTTCAGAAAATATTTAAATGAAACCAAAGTGAAAATAGTAGTTAATCTTAATCACTCACACAATCCAATGGAGATAAAACCTAATGAGCTTTATATTCTGTGATCATTTTAGTTTTTGAAAAATTCAGATTTTTAAATATGCAGAATCATGAAATCATATCACTTTAATTAGGTCGATGATTGTTTTAAGACCGGATACAGTCTTTGTGGCTTTTTACAGTCAGCATGTCTTGGGTTATCGGAGTGTGATTGTTAAAGCCATCGAGAACATCATATTTATTTAATACTACATCAAGTAATGTGCTTGTCAGATGTCGAAGCATATGTGGGTTTATTTGATGTCTCTGCACCATGCGTGCTACAATTTACTTTTGATTGCGAAAAGCAAATTCCCCTCCAGTGAGATCCTTGTGTCCTCTGATGGCACTCAACCAAGAGAGGGCTGCACCAATTAGCTGCCATTTCTCTCAAGAGGCAGTGAAGTCACTCTTTATGGGCAATCTGACACCAAAGGCATACTGTTGCCATATGCTGAATAATACCTCTTGTAAATAATGGAAGAGTTTGAGATTAAACACTTGACAAATGGCTATCACCAGAGTCGAAACCAGAGTGTGTAAATTAAAACAGAACTAAAAGAAAGGAAAACCATTATGCAAGATCATCAATCAAGACATCAGAGATGAAGCAGAATTAGCTTTATCACTTCATAGCCCCCAGAGTCATCTGCAAGGAAGATGACAAAGAAATATTAAGCCATAATCAGATGATTGGAAGTCTAGATATTCTGTTTGTCCTTGCTTTTGCAGCTTACACTGCTGCACTAAAAGAACATTTTATCTCAAATGACACATACAGTCAGAGCAGTAAACATTATTTAACTGTCCATTTAAACTCCACGATAAATGGATCATAAGCCGTCTAATACCTAAAGAGCAATGACAACTCGCAGCCAAATCAAGCTGCTCTTAATTGGTTTACATTTTTGAAGATAAATCACCTGCAAGGCTAATTCTCCCAGTAAAATGACAAATAGACACATATAGTTGAAAGGAAATATCAAATAGGCATAGCTCAGTTATTAAAGGGTGAAAATAAATCAATGTGCGCTACAGTCCCCTTTCTTTTCCTTTGGAATTTGTCCTTGAACTGAAAAGCACCAGATTGAGCTGCATACTATTTAAACTGTATTGAATGGTGAGCAAACTTCCTATTGTCGATCCACATTAAAAAGAAAAAACCTAGCTGTGACAGTTTTTCTTTTTTCATCATACTGTGAACTTGACCAAATGCAGGAACAACAATAGAGCAAGGTAAATATACTGTATGGAAAATATAAGGCATAGCCAGCAACTGATTAGCTTAGCTTAACATAAAGACAAGAAAACAGGAAACGGGGAAACAGCTAGCCTGGCTCTGTCCAAAGATAACAAAATCCAAGTATCAGTACTTCTAAAACTCTTGTTATATCTTGTTTGTTTATTGCGTACAAAAAGTGTAAAAATGGCAATTTACCGTTTTATGGTGGGTTATGTACCGTAACATTTCCTGGCCAGGCACAGTTTCTTCCTGTAGTGTGGTTGCCTGGCAACTGCTCAGAGCTAAGAAAACATCCGGAACATAACCCCCAGTATAACAGTGATTTTTTGGACGGAAACAAGCAAGATAGAACGTGTTAATTAAGGTGTTGGGCAAGTTACTTGAAAAATGTAATCAATTACTTATTACTCATTGAAAAACTAATTAATACTAATTACTCAAAAAAGCAAAAGTAATTGTTACTGTACAGTTTAACAAATAGTCTACATTTTGGAGGTATTTACTGACCATGAACACCTATCTTAAATGTTAACTGTAACTGTACTTTAAAAAAGTAATCACGACATACACATTATCAAATACTGCCCAACACTGTTAATTAGTGAGCTTTAGGTTCTGGTAAATTGATTTTGTTACCTTTGTGCTAAGCTGCTGGTACCTTCATATGTACTGTCCAGACATGAGAGTTTTATTGATCCTCTCATTTAACTCTCCCCTAGAAAGCAAATAAACGTATTTAGCAAAATGTCCCAAACTTTTACTTTAACCAAACAAATAGGCATGTTGCCACGCTGACGGTGCCCGATATACCACAATAAGTAAAGACATGGTGTGAGTCCATGTGTGTGGGTCTTCATATATCTTTATTCATTGTGCATTTGAGCTTGACTTAATAACAAGACTGTATCAGAGGATAAGAACTGTGTGAGAGCTACAGTTGGTCTTTTTTGCCTCTTTACCTAGAGCCAGTGCTAGTAATTAATGACAGGGAAACAAGTCCCAGAAGACATGAATTTTACATTAGGCTGTTTATATGTGCTCATGCTGTTCTGCTTCATCCAGGCCTACGTGATAGGAGAACAAGGCTTGGCATGGAAGGTGCAGGGCCACAAGACAATTCATCTGCCGTTTCTTATCCAAAGCTGTGGAATATGTCTTTATTTCTGCTTAATGAAAAAACTCAAGCCGCTGAGAAATTGTTGCGGGCCTCACTGCTTAATTGACATTTGTTCTTTAAAGAGCAGTAGATAGAAAAAGCTCTGCCGGACATATCCTGTGTCTGTGCGGTTAATTTATGAGGCCTGAAACTGGGTACTGTGGAGCAGCAAACATAGCATAGTCACAACTAGACGGTCTGAGTCAGAGGAAGGGTGCTCACAATAAAGACACATGCATGCAGATAGAAACATATATGTGCAGACAGAAATACACTCAGAAATAAGGAAATACACAGAGCAAAAACACCCTAAAACTCTGTCGTCTAGGCCTATAACGTCTAACTTAAACAATTTCCTGCCATAATCTTGCCAGCGTTGATGCATGGCGAGAAGCAGAACAATTAGAGCTCTTGCAAATCTCCTGACTCCATTACTTCAGCCTCTATTTCTGCTGCCGAACATCATGCTTCAGAGGGTGGAACACAGGCTTAGTGCATGATACATCTATAAATGTCCTCTGTCTTGACGGCTCACCTGGAGACGTTGTTCAGGGATATAAAAGCATGCCAAAGTGCAGTGAGGTGCACAGCTGAGTTTAGCCACAAAATGGCTGAGCAAAAAACTGCGTTGTGATGATATATATCTATCATGTGGCATGCAGAATATGAAATAGTGGTTTTGCTTCACATTTCAATTCTGCGTAGAGCCCACTTGTGCTCACTGCTACTGGATTATGGCAGTGGGCTAAGCCTTTTGGACAAAGCCATTCATTTTATGCCCCTTGTCTTTAAGGCCTCAGATCAATGCTACCTCAAATACAAATTCATTTTCTCCTTTCACTCCTTGTTAGTTTGAAATGCTCTTGGTGATTGCCGGCTCCTCTGATTGTTTTTGTTTTTAATTCATTGGACTGAAACCAGTTAATTCCTTTGCACATCACAGAGAATACATTACTGGTGTCCTTCTAAGTTTTGTAACGCCGGGCGCTTTGGTGTGCTTTTTATTGGCATGCACCTCTAAGGAGGTGGACTCTTTAAGTATTGATCATTGCTGTTTTGTGTTCACAATGCATTAGCAGGGCGTAGACATTTTCTTTAAATGCGTGTGAAAACTCCCTTATAAACCCCTAATCCTGCAGACACTTTAGCACCTCTCTGGATGAGCATTACAGCCAAGGTTGATGCTTCTGACAGAAAAGGACACAGACACTCATTGTGTTACACAAGTTCTACAAAGGAGAGAAATACACTGGGTTTGGTGTTCGAGGTAACACTCTCTGTGGTCGATGAATCTTAATGGGCACAATTAATTTCCTTTACGCCTCAAGTGCCCCTCAGTTTCAGAGAGAGAGACATTATTTCAGCACCATTAGATTACCCTGCAGAATAGGTTGTTTAATTCAACGCCATATCATAGGCAGCAATAAATTCTAATAGCTACACAGTAAAGACGTTTAAGGTGTAGATCTGAGAAAAAAAACTAATAAACAAGAACCAATTATTTTCAAGTGCCATTCACAAAGCCCGGTGTGCTACTGCTGGACGTGGCATCTAGTCATGACTCATCTCTCCTTCTTGAGATCACAGCAGTTCAAATTGTCCCATACACTTAATTATACACCGTGACAAGTTCTGCTGCAAGGACGCATTTCTGATTAGATCCCAATATCAGAACAGCGGACGAAAACGAGTATTTAGAATAATTAGTGAAATCAACAACTATGTTCTGTTGGGTTCCTTGATTAAACGCACTGTTCCTGATGCAAGTGGCAATGCTAAGCCTATGTGGCATTAATGTTTACCGAGGCTTTACGCTAGCTGAGAGCACATTAAACCCTTCATTGAAAATGCTCTGTGATGGCCACTTTCCTCCTCTTTTGAGACAAGGAGGGTAATTATGATAATTCAGTTGTTAATTACATTAACATACATCAGGACGTGAACAGTTGAGCAGGCAGTTTGCATGCATGGAGAACTCATTAAAGTTTGAGTATTTTTCATATCTCCTCTAACATACTCTTAATTGAGGCTTTGGTTGTTCAGCAGAACAGACACAAACTCATCTGTTCTAACAAACAGACCCCCCCACCCCTTGGGTATCGAGTTATCATGCTGGGGAGATTCCAGGGAATGGCAGAAAAACAAACAGACTTGTTGACAAGAGGTTAGAGTTCAGGAGCACACAGCCGCCATTGAGACATCAATGTTAACCCCCCTTCAACAGCTCAGGTCAAGAATCAGATTTCCCCCTGGCCACCCCTCCCGAATATCCAGAAGTTAAAAATCATAACGTTTTTCAGACCAGCGCTTGGGGGAAACCTTCTAACATAACTAGAGATCAAGTCAAGATCCTTGTTCCCCCACTTCACACAGGAGACTCTCTGTCGGATAAGGTGGCTGCAGTCAGGTAATTAAGCCCATTATCATCTTAATGTAAGGTCCCTGTCTGATGACATATATGTCACCTCTCAACACTTCACAGATTAATGTAAGCTCTCGAACTGCCTGACACGATTCTTCACTGTAATTGATCTCTCTTTCCAGCTAATCTTCTACACTGATTCACCATGTGGTACACAACTCACACACTTCAGCCAGGTGCTTTAAAAATATCCGGCTTTTTTTACTTTTGTAAAAAAAAAAAATATATATATATATATATATATATATGCTAAATTGATGAGGTAGCCATGGCACACAACTTGACACTCCAAGGTAATGGGAGCAGGATAACCTCTGTCATCTGTGAACAATACTTCTCAAATGTGTGTGTGTGTGTGTGTATATATATATATATATATATATATATATATATATATATATATATATATATAATGTTTTCAAATAAAGCCAGAGATTAAAGGATTTGATAGGGTCCAAGCTTCAGCTGGAGTGAGTGCCTGAGCTTGCCTCATGGTAATAAAAAAAAACGGGTTTCTGAAGAGGAGCAATCCCACTAGGACCTATCCCTCATTCCAAGGTGAACCTGGAATTTCTGTCTAAAAATGAGCCCGTTCCCCAAGACTAACACAACCCTCTTTTCTCTATTACCTCTGAATTGCATCCAAAATTAAAAGGCAGCCATCTGTGACATGCCATGCTGCAACGAAACAATACATCAATTAGAAGAAAAAAAACAAAGTGAATGAAACCAAAAATGGGAGCAGCGCTCACCTTCCGCAGGATCCGGTGGCCCGAAGTCCAAGTCGTAGCGCAGGATGTAAAAGTTATTCCACACGTATAGCTGGTTGTCTCTGGGGTTGTAATCCACAGCAGTGATGTACTGGTACTGGTTAGGGAAGAGGATGTCAGTGTACTCGCCCTGGCTCAGCTTGGTATTGTAGATGTAATCAATTTGGCTCCTGCTGGCCTCGCTTTCGTTCTCTTCGTAGGTCGAGCGCACCACGTGGAGCACGCCGCACACCATAAAGGCGTTAGAGGCAGAGCGCTTGTCGTACGCTGTCTCCCATGTGGCCTCAAAGCGGAGAGTGTATGGGTTGAGCTGGCTCACCACAATGCGGCCATTGTTCTGCTCCGTGGCGTAGATTACCCATAAGCCCCTCTCGTCTACTGCTAGGTCAATGTCCGTCTTGCCACCCCAGCGGTAAGGTGAGGTGTCGTGATAGTTGGCATTATTAACAATAGCCTCGCCACTTTTGATGCGAGTGCGCAGGTCAAACTTGACAATGTTGCGAGTGCGTTCCTTGTTGAAGAAGATAGCCCCATCGTAGGCCACAAAGCCTGTCCCGTCAACACGGTGCGGCAGTTTATAGGTGGTGGTCTGGCGACCATTTTTGAAGTCCTCCAGAGAGGCGTACTCGATGAGGGTGTCAGTGCGGTACGGAGTCCAGGGCATGAAGAAGACTTTGTCACCGGCCTGCAGCGGGTCTTTGCACCACGACCCCGCTTGCTGCTCTGCCTCAAACAGGAAGGTGGTGTCTCCTACACCCTTCAGAGTCCCGGGACAAATGAAAACTAGTGACAGAGAAGAGAGTGAAAGAAAATACAGTAAGGTAAAATATTTCGAACGTACGTGACACATTTGACACGCATCATTCTTGCTGCTGTACAACAACAGTACGGGATAAAAAAAGATCAGGGATTGTGAATTTGGAGGAATGTTTTAACTAGTGCTTTTGTACTATTGCTAGTGGATAGGGAAAAAATAAAATAAACGGACGTGTCATAGTGATTATTCGGAATAAGAAATGTGTGTGACGTTAAGAGAACTTGCATCTCAAGGGTCTGCTGCTACATCCTAACAGGGACAAAACAAAACAAAATGTGAACAGAAAGGGTAAAAAATCCTGCAAATAAAAGACATGGGAAATGGGGGAAGTAGAGTTCACAACTTAAATACCAGCCTGTCTCTGACGTCAAATGCCACATGAACAGCTGGGTATATGGACACACAGCACATGCATTCTAACATGACTGAGGTCATAAACCAAAACGAAAAGGGAACAGACTTCACCTCTTGTGATAAGAATGAACAACAGGTTGTCAATGGTGGTGGCGGCAGCAAAGCAGAGGTAAAATGAACGTGGAGGTTGGGGAATAGATCGAACAACATTGGTAAAGGATTTTCACTAGGCTACTTCTATGGCAGAACACAAGAGTAACCACTGATGGGTGAGGGAGGCCGTGGCACTGTTCCCATTTAGACGGTTTTAAATTAATTGGTTCTGGCTAAAAAGGGACACAATGAATTCTTGTTTTCCTTTCAAACTTTTTTTTTTTGTCTGTGCCAATCTCACTCAGCCATCACTGCTATTTCACATCACGTGCTATGGGTGCAGCAGAAGTTGGGCCAAGCAAACTAAGACTGACAAATAAGAATATATATACACATAACTAATCATTCTTCAAGGGTTAACAGAAGTGCAGGGCAAGAGTCCCTGGAACAAATCAACACCGAACAGTTGGTGTTTTCTTTCAAATTGCGAGGAAAAAACTACATCCGTTGACAGTGGATGTCATTTGAAATTCTGTTCTGAAATTCATTTGGACTCCATGGGTGCAAACAATCCTCCTATGGGTTTAGGAATTGACAGGAGAGGCAATCAGGAGGGGGAGGAGACGTGAGGGGAGCTGTACTCAACACCACAGAACAAGGAGCCAGGGGGAGGACCAGACCACTCATTTACCTTTTTGCTCCACTTCTATTTCAGGCATTGGAAAAGAAAGCATAAAAGAGTGCAAAAGGGAGAGAAAGGTTATCATGAGTCAACTACCAGGTACAAAAAGAAGAATTAGCTGGAGGATATGACCATGAGATGAACTGCAGGGCTGCTTTGGGAAGAAGAGCTCGGAAAAAAAAGTGTTTGTTAGTGAAACGGCTGCTCATCCTAGGATATAAAAACAGACAAGTTATGGCTGGAGACAGGCTATGTGCCATGAATTCCAGTGCGTTTAACTTTTGATTCCTTCTTAGTGCTCAGTCTTTAACTGCCAACAAAATAATGCATTGGCTGATGTAAAAGCAGTATAAATCCCTCTAAAAATGCTTCTCCTAAGTGGCAAGAAAAAAAAAACCATCTCCTGGTCATATTTAGATGGATAACATTCTTAGAGAAACATCACTAAAGTTATTTTTGGCATGTATTGACTGAGGGTAGAGTTTATTCAAACTTTATAAACACAAATCAAAACTCGATTCCAAATTTGCTCGGCCACACACGTAAAACATGACACGGTGCTAATGTTACAAACTCTTAAATGAGCCAAAGAGCGCAACAGCACATGAGATGACTGATGAGCAGTCGGCCTAATATGGAGTTTCTTTAGTGGACTGTTGAAGCTGCATAGACTCTGGGTGGAGTGGGGGAGAGGCTGGAGACAATATGTGAAAGATTAGAAGTTGGTAAAAAAGCACAGAGGTTAGTCGGGGGGGACAGGAGGTGAAAGGGAGGTCTGTTTGAAAGAAGAGGAAAAAAAGGGTGAATATTTCTGAAGATGTTTACAATTCATCAATTTAAATACTAAGTACTTTCACAGGCAGGAATGAAGCCTAAAGCTGCTCTTATAAACTACTCTAAAACACCCTTTTAAAGTAGATTAACTCAAATCACATACCAAAGACAGGGTTTAATATAGTGCCAGTTTTAACCAACTCTACAGTACATTTAATTAAATCATGTTCACAGAGAAACACTAAAGCTGATCCGTGACAGACTACAGGAATTTGGTTAAACTTTTATGATTATTATCACTTATGCTGTTTTACAAGTCTCTGTAGTATGTTTCCACAGGACATTAGTGGACACAATGTACTTTTACTAAACTAAGGCTTAAAATGTACCCATTTCTTTGTAATATATCCTTTATTGTGTCAACAAAATGCACCAAATTGTTATTAAAGCTATACAAAGGGTCAGTTCACCCAAATTACAAGAAAAAAACATGTTATCAGTTACCCCTAGTGCTATCTAGTCATGCATATAGTTTTGGTTGTATTTGCCCAGGTTTGGAAATATCTGCCTCTGAGATTTCTTCCACCACCCAAATACAAAAGAGGTGAATGGAATTTTGTTTGTGCTGTGAGCAGCACAAACAAATATAGGGACGAGTTCTTAAATAGAAAGTTATTCCAATCATTTTTTTATGAGAGAGTCCTTTGGATTATCCAGAGTAACAGGAACACTGTTTCTGAAGAAGATGTTGCTGTTGAGATTCATTGAGAATTTAAATTTTCTAATGTTGTGGGCACCGCATACTACAAACCACAAATTCCATTTACTTCTATTGTGCTCGGGGCAGACATCTCACATCTCACACCTTGTATCTTGTATTAAATGCAAATGTAGTATTGAATCATCTTATATTTGAATGATTTCTAATCCCTTTCCGAATCTGATTAGGTTTAACTGTCAACATTTTTAAATAACTAAAGTTATGTATAACTTAAACTCAAAGATTTGATTTATATCTGTTATCACTTACACTAAAACACTACAGTTTTATTGTATAACCGTTGTATCCTACTTTATTTAACACCTTATTTTTACAACTGGAGAACGCTTCCTGATGATCGAAGTTGGTTTTGTTGAACTACAAAAACACCTAGTCTACTCGCAGTCAAAGGGTGATGATTCTTCTCCCTCACAAACAATCTTAGGCTGACACTAGCTTGTAAAGAGCACATTAACCAGAAAACAACAAGAAGTTTGATTTAAGACATTAATAACAATATAAAATGTAATTTCCCATTGCAGGATTGATAAAGTACACATTATTCTTCTTCTTCTTCTTATTATTATTATTAATAATATGGTCCAATAAGAATGTCTTGGGTAAATAGCCAACCGGGAACTAGATCATAAAAGGAAGCAGCTATCAACACCCAAACCTAAAGACGGATATCTCAAAACCTGCCCAAATTAAACCAAAACTATCTGCATGGCTGGATTCCACTGGAGGCAGTTGAGACCAACCCTTTTTAATGACTGCAACCCTTCAATGCATCAACTTCATTTATCATTATTAATGCTAGTCTTCCGGTTGAAGTATCATCTGTAAAAAACAGTTACACTTGCAACTGAAGAGTATACAGACTGTGGTTACAGCTCATCTGTCTAGTCTACAGACACTTAAAAACACACAATAAGAGTTCAGTATGAGATTTGGATGGCGATACTTACTATAGGGAACACACTCATACTGGACCTCTAAGTACTTGTAGGTGCCAGGGCATGGATCAGGAAAGACATCAGAGCCAGTGACAACCACACACTGCGTACGGTTGTTGCACCTAGAAAAAAAAGATTGACCAGAGATTTCATCATGACTACCCACAGCAAGAGCACTCGGCAAAGACAACATTAACAGCACAGAGTGGGGGGGGAAAGTGCATAGTTACAGCTACAAAGAAATTGATGAAATCCCAGCCAGGACTGTCACATATGCATTCTAGTTTAAACCTTGGCAAATAGAGAAAGGAATGAAAGCATTAAGGACGTATAAATAATATAAATGAATGTGATAATGAATAAGCGAGCAGATAAAGGCATGTAAGGAACTAGCGATGGCATTTCCTTAAGAGCGTCTTCATACCACTATTGAAAGGGAAGACGTTCATTAAAGCACATAAAACAGGTGGCGGTGACATGCGTGTCGACTGGAATGGTGGCCCCTGGTGAAACGGAGCAGCTCCTCTGTGTGTATGCGACAAACAGGGCATGAATGTGTCTTTTTTTTAATGAGAGGTTATTGTACGAAATAATGTCCCTCTGTTAATTAACAGTCGGATGTGTGAATTGCAAAGTTAGTGTGTGTGTGTGTGTGTGTGTGTGTGTGTGTGTGTGTGTGTGTGTGTGTGTGTGTGTGTGTGTGTGTGCAGATGTTTCTGGTTACAAAATCAAGTACTGTATAGAGGGAGAGGGGGGGGGAGAACAACAGACGACTGAGTTTGTTTAAATACTGTATAGGGTGAAATTGGCTCCACTTCAATCAAGTTCTCTTGAGGCCGAGGGATTGAGAATAATGTCAGCAGTAACAGAAGCAAACAAGAAGAAATTGGCACCAAAATAGGACATTCAACAATTTGCAAGCCTGAGATAAATATTTCAGAAGGTCAGTAGCAGTCATGCAAGTTGGACATCCATTTCAACATTGGACATGACTTTCAAAGAATCATAAGTAATTCAAGAGGCTTTTTGTCGCTGCCAAATGGGATTGTGCTGCAGAAGAAAGTACTGTACTTGTGTACAATTTTCGGATACTTGTCATTTACTTAACATTTAACATACATATTTTACATTAGTTATTTATTATAATGCATTCTTATGTATTATTATGATGACATTTATATATATTTGCTTCACTTCAACCAGCTACAATATTAAATTGCTGCTTACATGTTGATGCATCAGTGATAATAATAAAATTCATATAATAATACAGACCTTAAATGAAGCCATTCGGCATTATAGTTGCTTTTACCTTTGACTATTAATACTTAAGTGTTTTTAATTAAGTACAACTTTTAATGCAGAGTTTTTACTTGTAATGGAGTTCATTTTTTTGCTACTTTAACTTAAACTCACATTTAAAAAAAACATAACACTGACATATTATCAACTCTTAAGTTGATGTGGCTAATGTGTTTGCAAATAATTACCTATTTACACATCCAGAAGATACAGAGCAATTTTAGTGTTTCTGTGGAGTTCTGTTTCTGGCCTAGTGATGACTGTAAGTCCAATATATTCACTCTCTTCTTAGCCCTGTTTTGGTATCTACCAACTCCTGAAGGAAATATCTGGCTCTTAAGCTGCTAAATGCTGCACTATGTTCACCAGCTAGCCGCTAACTTTGTCTGATGTTGCTGGTGCTGAGCAGGTAGCAAACAGTCAGTGTATCAGCACCGATTCAAAGGCCAATATTCGCCTTGTTGACTGCCATCGGCCTATCGGCAAATAAGATGACCTTCACCCATAGCAGCGTTTATGGCAATGTTTATCTGTTGTGTGACATCAATTTTGAGCTGGCTAAATGTTGTGTTTATTTTTTTACATATCAAAATTGGTGCAAGTGTTAATATGAAAATATTGATTAGTGCATCTAAGTAAAAAATCAAAATAATTATTCTGCCACTGCTAATCTTTCCACATTGCAAGAATTCACTCGGCGTTTATTGTACTGCAATTTTTAGATGCTTTGGAGAAAAGGGAGGTGTTGTTGCTAAGCATTTAGTCACGCTTCCTCTGTTTTAAACTGCCGCTGAAATCGTTGCATGTAATCTCTATTGCCCTGAGCACATCTTATGGTTGTAAAGTGTTTGAATCCTGCTTCCTTTCTATCCAAGAGCTGCACCTCTGACCAGAAAAAAAACCTTTATTCAGTTAGTTTCACTGAGTCAGAGAATCGGTGGCCATTGAAATGAGGTCATGTAAGTCAACAAAACAGCCTTATTTAGATTATCTTCTTGTGTTTGTTTTTTTAACCTACACTAGTAGAAAACAGAGAGGTAGAGGGAACAAGGTCGGCAGAGAGGGATGTCGGACATGCCGTCCATTTACAGTACATCTCTGAGAGAATGATCACCAGAATATTAAACAACCCCAGTAACCTGCGTTGCCATTAGTTCCTTGATACACTTTTCATCAAGACACTTGTTTTTGTCTACAATCAAACATTTTACTTGACAAAACACTTTGATGTTGTTGAAAATCAATCCAATTGATTCCAGTCTAGCTGCTTTTGTTGTGAAAAACGGGTTGCTGATGAATACTTACGTCGCAATTTCCAAACCAACAAAACTGCCACTCTGTGTGGCAGACGTCCCACTATTTATATCTCCCCAATCTTGTTTAATGTGTTTTTTTATCTGTCCGTGGTGCTATTGCCTTTTGTTAATCTTCCCCGACATTGGCAGAGAGCTGTGTCTTAATGTGTTGCCGGTTAAACATCCTCCTTGTTTTAGTTTGCTGCAGACTGAAGGAGGACTGATTACGGCCTCCCAAAGCTTTTTGACTGCTTTAACATCCCTGGTTATCACATCAACTTTAATTACGGTCAGGAGCCCATTTCCTCTGATCTGAATCATTAGAATAATTCTAGCTGAGGGCTTGTGGTGCAGAGTCTTCTCAAAGCTTTCGCTCACACACTGCCTCCAGGGAATCTTACATGGAGATAAGTTTGAAGTTCAGCTCCAGCAAGTGAGTGTCTGACTTGTCAACAGATGTGGTGCACAATGTAGTAGGTTGCAGACAAACCAAAGGGCATGGACACTGTCAGCGGCGTGTTACTGTACGAGAGTACTGGGACTTGGCTGTAAATTCAGAAAGACAGAGTAAGACAGGAGGACTTGATCTATTCCTGGGACTATTCTGTAGTGATGTACCTCATGGGAGTAAATACAGACATGAATGAGGGATTTAACCCAAAGGAGTACGATGGTGGGTGGTGATGCTCAGAAGCTAGCCTAAGGGGGGGTAGGTTAGGAGAGCAATGCATTAGAAGATGAACTGTGCTGGTTACTATTTATGAATAGTTCATCCAGTGCCCTTTAAAAATACACACCCCTCTAGGGGTAGGCAGCAGTTGAGTTGAAGTGTTGCTGTGCTGTCATTTGACAGCACAGCAGTATCCTGTAAGAGGGTAACCAGGATAAAAGGCATGATGATGGGCACTGCTCACTACCTGAGGCAAAGTCACTTCAATCCAGTACAAGTATTTGAACAAAGCAAGCCTAATGTTCCAAATAGGGACTTAAGAGGGTGTTCATGTGACTTGCAGTCTCTCTGAGCTACACTGATTACGACTTAAACAGCAGCAACAACACACAGCTGGTGTGAAGAGCTCTGCCACATGGCTGCGCCCCAGTGTTTCCAGAATTTCAAAACGCCACCTACATAATGTAGTCAAAATTGAAAAGGTGTGAAATGTTGATTAATTGTCCGGTATGTACGTGGCTGCACGAGCGGGGTGATAATTTAAACGTTTCTTTTGTATGCAGATATGTTAGAGGCAGCAGAAGAAAAGAAAAAAAGGTCCATACTTTGCCAGCTCCTGGTTATGTTTGTGAAATAAGATCCCTCCTCTCCCCAGTGTTTTACCTTTGTGATATGATCTTGTAGGCATCGGGGAGGTAGCAGTTGACGTTCTCCATCTGGAATGGGTCAGCGTCACAGATCTTGTCATCGGTTCGGCCGTAGTTGGCCGTCTCGATCATAATGACATCACTCCCCGGGCAGCGGAGATCAATTGCATATCCTTCACATGAGAGCTCCCTCCTGACCAGCCCGAAAGGCAAGGCCGCACGGATGAATCCTGGCAGAGGCACAAAGACAGAGACAAAACTTTTAGAGAAATAATAAAATTAAAAGGATCACTGCTGCAATACAATAAGACCACACATCATGCGGTAAAAATCCACTGGCACAAAATAAATAGGCAACGGCAGTCCAATGTTTACCACAGTTTTAAACAGACGAGCCATTACACGCGATACAGGAATGGAGAAAGACAAAACAATTCATCTCTCCATCTCTCTGTGGTCTTGGATGTTGGCTAAGACATCAAATTGAAGTCATTGGAGACCAATGGTAACCTCATAAATTCTTGAGCAAACACTAAGGCTACAGAGCATCAGGAAGGCCTCCACCTAGAGAACATCCACCACGGAGCCAAACCTATCTGGACCGAGAATAGTTTGTTTTACAGTCGTGCAAGCCCCCTCATTTGTTTCTTTTGCTTTACTTGCTCTGTAAAGAAAGATAGAGAAAAATTCAGAATCCCAGCAGAATGGAGTGTAACATAATCCATTTTTCAGTGTCGGCGATCGAAGAGTCTGGAGTCCACACAGGAGGAAAAATCTATACATGGAACACAGCAGATGGGAGCGCAGCCAAATAGCTCTACTTTTGAGAAAATTAACTATTTCGCTCAAATCTGTCCACCCACTTTCAGCAAATTACAATGAAATAGGTTATTCTTCTGTATTTCCTTTTTCTAAATACAGATATGCAGATTTGCAAAGAGAGAGAAAAGCTATACAAAAACTGAAGAAATTAAGAAATCCTTTATCTGAGGTTAAAATGATCCAAAGTAATAAAAAAAAAAGAAAGAAAATGTCTACAATTCTAAGAAAACAATTAGGTAAAATCTAACTAGAACATGCAAATGTGTTTCATTTAAGAAGTGCAAACAGAGCGCTGCATGAACCGTCAATAATCGCCGTTGTTTGCAGCACTAGTAGGTCCCTGAGGGGGCAGCTACCATTTGTATTTTCTGCGCTGCTCTCTCCTAATTAGCCCTCCTTTCAGCCTCTTGCCTTTTCCATGCTTCCCATTGGCTTCCAAGCATTGTCATGTACTAACACTTACCACCCCGGGTTCACTTTGCCCCCTCACTCTAATTATCCTCACACTTCTGACAGTCAGGGCCTGACACAATTAGCATTGTTTGAACTGCTCAAAGTTGAAGTGGTTCCGGCTTGAAATTCCTACCCTAAAACCCCCGACCCAAATGTCTGCTAGTCATTTCAGCCTGCTGTGCCTGGCTCACTTATAATGATATTCTATGTCAGTCTGCACATGTCATACTAGCAAACACAGACATCTGTGAAACATTGTTGAGAATATAATGTTGGAGTCATCTCATATTAGGAGAAACTTCTGCACGCACTAGTAGCAGTAGCAGTATAAGAAAATATGAAACTAACGGTATAATTTATCTGGCATTCGGCCACTAGACATTTCATTACAGTGCCATGATCTGTCTAATGGCCAGTAGATTCTGCTTAGCTGGACTGTTTATCACCTCATTAGGAGACGTCAGTGTAGCCGAACCATAAGTGGAGGGCTGTGGGGTCACTCCATCTATTCCAATAACCACTACAATTACCCAAACCTTTCAGAAAACCTGTCCAGAATGGTGGATGATAAAACACAGAGTGGAGTCACCGGCTTTACTGCGAAGACTAATGATCGCCCCGCCTGCCATTCCTCATGGAAGGAGTGACGGGTTTATCACGGCAGCATACAGAAAGAATGCATTTCATGGGGTTTTAAAATTCTGAGCGGAGAGAGACTGTTTTCCGGCTAAAACACCCTCACTGAAACACACATGCACATGCCAGCTGCCTTCCATGATGGCATGCTGCTGTCAACGGAGGTCTAGCGATTGATCGGGCCTGTGCCTTGCTGGCCTGCTCCTCCCTCGCCTGTATAGATGCTGTATCTGGTCATAGGCTAACTCTGTATCAATTATGGGGAGTATCTCGACTGTACTGGCAGCTTACAGAACAAATTGCTTTTTATCCAAACTGCGTATAGTCTCGGTCTCATTAATGACTGTCTTGTCAACTTGTAATTGGGCAAGTAATGACACATTTGTCCAAAAAGTTAAAATATATATAAAGGAGATTTTTCGCTCTGAAGGATGAGAGCTGAATTCAAACGAATATATTTTTGGTTTACTTAACTAGATGCTGCTTAAGATTTTAGGATTTAATCACAGCTAAGAAAGAAAAACCTTGTGACAACAAAGATTTCTGGATGTAGGTATTCTTCTGTGTGGATTTTCTCGGTTTAAACAAGTTTTGAGAGATTTTGGAAAAGAGAGGAAGATTGTTTGTGTGCACAAATGTCAATGTCTTAGGGAGGTATGAAAAGCTTTTCATCTTGCGTTCTGTGCTTTGTTTGACTGCTCAACTTTGCAGCAGTTGAAGACTGCGACAGAAGGGCACCAGCTGCAGGGAAAACGGTGTCAGGAAAACTGCAGGAAAGAATCCATAACACGATCCAACGTGTGTGTAAAAAGAAGAAGAGAATGGCCTGCTCTCTCTGTGTCTGTACCTTGGATTAACTTTACATTACACAATCAGTGAGGGAATTGAATAATGTTTTATATGACCACTTAGTCAAATTGCCATGGTAACCACTTTGACTTAGCTATAATTGGCTGTGATCCCTATTCCTGGCCTTGTTGACACGAAGCCTTATCATGCATTCTGGTCAGTAAGTGACTGTGAGGAAAGTAGCTTTATAGATTCCTCCCCCTGACCTGCCTGCTAAGCCTTCTTTTGAACTGAAATATGTTGCATTCTGGGAGTTTCTCTCTTTTTTTTTCTTTAGTTGACAGCCTATTAATTCACTGGCGACAATCCCTCATAATACATATTTTGTTTTCTATCAACACCCTTGAAATTGGAAGTGCTACTGTGGCTCAGATGGGCACATCTGAAACCATCCACAAAGTTACACTTGGTGGCTTTTAAAAACCCTGGAGATGAAGCGAAAAGATAATTGAGGTTTTGGTGTCAAGATATTGCCATTTGGGGACTGCATGCGCCAGACCATAACACACATGTTAAGGTTCATCTTTGCTGCTCTATGCGTTAGCAGTTGTGGCCAACCTTTAACCCTACAAACTCCACTGCGATGGTGGGAGAAAGAACTGGAGGAATGTTTGATCAGTCCAAAAGAAAAAAAGAAGTGGGCCATTTTTGGAGGGTAGACAGAATGGCGAGAGCTGGCACAGACAGAGAGCAAAGGCGTTGGTTGACGCTTGTCATCCTCCATTAAGGTTCTTTTGATTGGCCTTTGTGGTCCTAGAAACGGCAAACAGCTGCATGCAAATGGCCCTGTTTCCCCAAGGCTGGCCCCCATTGTTCTGGGCTTGGGTTTGACAGAGACGCTTTCTCTGCAGCATAAAGGAGGGTGTAGCCTTTAGTCAAATAAGAGTTCCCCCACCGTGGTCACAGCAGGAGTACTTCAAGATTGTTTGTCTTTTTATGTTGTTTTATTCCCGATATTACTGGTAGCCAACATCTTTGGAAGAAAGCGCAGATCTTAGAGTCAAGCTTTTCCTCTAACAGCGGGGGATGCCTCCATAATCCAATATCCGGAGTGACAGTGGTCTTACAGCATGTTTTGCTCTGGTGAAGATTTTCAATGGGAATTCATAAAGTATGATAACAAAATGAAACACACATTTTAAATCTTAAGATTCGGGAACAAAGCATCATCAATGTTTCACCTCTTTTTTCCAGCTCCTTTGTTCTTTACTAACTTTTTTTTTTTATCCAAAAGACCATTGCAGTAAACATTTTATGTATTAAATAAATCACAAGTACACTTTACTGTCCATGCACATGCCTTTCAACTGACAAAACAAATACTACTACTAATTTGGGTTACACTGTACAAAGAAAACACTCAAAATTTCCATTCCCACATCCCTAAATTTTTAAGGCATCCAATGTTGCTGCTCAAAATGTGTGACTAACATTTACAAATGTAGTACATGACCGCCCATCAGAAGTGAGAGTCACACAGGACCGAGGTGGGAGATGAGAAAAGAGATTTGGGATTCACAAAATAACACCTTCTTTTCAAATACAGACAACACCCCGAGAACTCCCTTACTCTGCCACAAGGGCTCATATTTCATTTCAACCGTCAAAATGCGGTGAAACACTGGAAATCTAGTTGGA
Source organism: Sander vitreus (assembly GCF_031162955.1). Classification (NCBI taxonomy): domain Eukaryota; kingdom Metazoa; phylum Chordata; class Actinopteri; order Perciformes; family Percidae; genus Sander; species Sander vitreus. Next base: position 13,852,109 of record NC_135866.1, read on the forward strand.
CATATGGCACCATTTCCCATGACACTTTAGTCCCCGCTCTAGTCCACCTTGCTGGGAATTGTTTCTAAAGACGGTGTCAGGCAAGACCACAAACCCCAGGGCTACACCCTCCTTTCCCAGACAACTGCTATAAGACACTCTTGATTACGATATAAGTATTCTAAAATAGAAACTGGCAATATAGGAGTCACATAGATAGAGTCCATTTGAGGTTAAATGAAGCGCTCTGAGTCATATCTCTTTTCTCCTGATACATGAATTCAGTAGAGCCACTTCACATTGCAAAGAAAACATTTGTATTTATGGCCATGACCTTTTCTCTGATTCATCTCCGGAATGTTTCTTGACTTACAAAAAAAAAACAGTAGGTGGAAGGAGAGAATCACATGCTCCACCTTGACGCATGTCTTATTGAAGGGGTTTAAGAGTAAGGATTTGTCATATTGCGAGTGAGATAGACCCTGCTGCTGCCTCTAAACTCCTCAGGTGGGACAATTGAAGCAAAGCTTGATCCTATAACCACAGATGCAGAAGTGGAAGTTTTCTCTTTTAGGTGAGCTGGAAGAAATTAAAGCGAAATCCAGTATTCTCATAATCCGGGTGCGATTTGTGAAAAAAACAGAGGGGGGGATGTTTTAAGATGTTTTTATTAATGAAAATAAATCACGAATTTCAGAACTTGAACTTCTTCACTGCATTTGCAGTAATATTATATATATATATATATATATACACTAGCAAGAATAAATGTGATTTTATATATATAAAATCACATTTATTCTTGCTAGTGCATGTGTGGAATGGGCCGATTACTTGGCCTGTGGCATTGCTGCTTGTAGCTTTCTCCAGAACAATTTTATCCCAAAATAACTTACATAAGGCCCCCAAAACACTTAATATGCAACCCCACTGTATATTTCTGACTAAAGGCCAGTTTATGCTTCTGCGTTAAATCGACACCGTTGGTACGTACGTAGGTACGTGGAGATACAGACCCTACGCCATTGCCTGACGTGCACCTCTCAAAAAAAATTAACTACACGTCGCAGCGTTGCACGTCACTTGGCTGTGGCTTGGTAGCGTTGCATTTCCCCCTACTCATTTCCTGGTTCTCCTCCATAAACAACATGAAATCAAGGAGAGGGTTAACTTTTCCGGCTACAGATTTCCGACCGTGGTAAGAAAGCACAGGGGAGACACTTGTTTGTCCCACTATGCCTCTAAAGTCCACACAATCCCCACGCATACACAAATGCTGGCCCTGATATTCTCTTAAAGAGATCAACGCACAAGTACAAACTTCAGGCTATTTACGTAGGCTACAGCGAAAGCTCTGCGTGGAGCTTCCGCAGAAGCATAAATCCCGCTTTACTGTGTACTTCTACTTCAGAGGAAAACGTACTACTACAGGAAGCCAAGTTTGAAGTAGATCGGATGAACAGTTCTCGAGATATTTGAAAGACAAACATACACACACACACACGCACACACAGAGGGTCCTCAATTTTTTACTTAGATTTAATATTTTTACTCTAATAGCCTATCTTCAACTTCCTCATGCGGACAGTAGGGTCTGTGATCATACAAAACAAAACATGCAAGAATCACATCCCCCTTCCAACACCATGCGAATCGTTAGCCTGTAACTCTGGGTTGTTCCGTCCTTGTTCATTTGAGTCCACCTGGGACTGTGAGTTCCCCTGAGGCTGGATGTTGCCCTTCATACTACCTGTGGTATAATTCTCAGTTCTAGCAATTCTAGGATTGTTTGTGACAGTCTTGTAAAATACGATGCTATGCTGCTATAAACCTTTTCATTTTTCCCAGTTAGCTAGCTATAGTTTCCACGCTTAAATATTACATACCTAATTGTGCTTGGTGACATTCTGAAAAGCTGTACATGAAGCAAGGCTAATGGAACCAGATTAAATAGGTAAATTATCCGCAATGTCAGTTCTTTCGCACTGTATACTGTTCACGCGTTTTAAAACACTTCTATTTTAGGTATATAATATATGGTCTATTGGTGAAGTAGCTTTGATCACTTTGAGGGGGGGATACATTTTGTCCCCATCAGGGATAAAAATAAAGAATTATATAGAATTATATAGACCACAACGGGAGAAATCCCATGCATCCCCCCGGCAAATGGCACCGTGCTCATAAATGTGTTTATTACCCACTACTGGGTCATGCTAACTTTGCAACTTCATTGTAAAGATTCAGGGAACACAACTCTGGCATAACAATTTATATTAGAGTAGCTGCACAAGTCTCCTTGAGCTTTCCAAGTAAACTTAAATCATATAAAATGAATACTTTTAACATTTTGGGTAATATGCTTAGTTTTTTTGCTGAGAGTTAAATGAGGAGATTGGTACCTCGCTCATGTCTGTGCGGTATATGAAACTAGCAGGGAGTTAGCTGAATTAGCGCAAAGACGGAAAATGGGATACAGCTAGCCTAACTCTGTCCTAAGGTAACAAAATCTAACTGCATTTTACATTACTGAGCAATACCTTCAGGACATTTTGTAATGTCTGTTTCTTTCTGTGAAAGTCTAATCATAATGATATGATCAGTAAAAAATGCAGATGAAAAGGTAAATTGCTAGTTGGCTAACAAAACAGCTAGCTTAACTTGACTAACTACTTGGCTAGCTACACTAGCTAATCCACAGGGCTACTGTCTGTGTTTTAGCCAGACTGAAAAACAAGCGTTTGAAATAATTAGCGTAAAGTTAAAATTATTTGAAAATTTTATTTTAGGAGGCTTGTGCTGCTCGTTCCCCAGTATAGCCTATATTGTTTGTCGGAGTCACATTTCCTAAATCGCTACAACGGGTGTAAAGTTACCATGACTCATTAGTCAAAATATTACGAGAGTGATGACCCAGAACAAGAATAAGACCCAATTTGAAAAATAAACAGAAGTGTCCTTTAAACATACATACCACAATGTACACAAATATTTGAAATGCACAGGCTTTTCTATTTTGACATCTGAAATTACGCAACTTACAGAAAATTTTTACATTTTTTCCCCAACTGATACACAGTCGACACGGTGGATTACTTTGGTTCAACATAACAGCCAGCTCAGCTACAGAGAAGACTGCAAATGAAAAATGTCTCCCAAAGGAGTGAGAACTAAAGTTTAAAAAAAAAGCCAGAAAGTGCAGAGCACAGTGACTGTGTCTTAATTTGGCCGCAAGAATCGAAAAAAGGTTTTCTCCCCTGTCGATTAGTTGAATGATCCCTGACACTGTGGGCGCACATCAAAGAAAACCAGCAAGGAAGCATCATTACATCACTAACACATATAATCCTCTAAATGTAAAGAGGGTCAGTGCTTAATATAAGTCACATTGACAAGAGTAATTCAGTTGCAGAGACATTACCAGATGTAACGTCTTCTTTTGTTCGGGTCCATGGACACATCACTCGGATTAAAGCAAAGTATAATTCGACACCTTGCATAGTCTACTGAGAAAAAAGCCCTTTCATAAAGATACAAATAACTGTCACAAAGGCTAAACATTTTAGAGAAAAAAAAATTCTACTTGGAAGATGAAAAACCTATATGCTCTTGGGGGAGATCCATTTTGACAGAATTAGTTCATTGCTTGTTCAATATCTAACATATTGTTGCATCTCTTTTTGCAGGGAAGTTGATGAAACACGCAGAAAGAGGTCTGTTAGACTCTAACACACCTCTTCTGTGCAGCAGGGCTATACCTCTTCTGTGCAGCAGGGCTATAGTTTCACAGGTTTGATCTACCCTGAGTGATGCTTAACTCCCCTTAAAGCCCATATTTTACCCCTGCACTTAAACCCCCACTGGATTTTCCGCTCAAGAAAACGTCTCAGAATAAGTCAGGTGCCTCCCTCAGGGTGCGGATGGAGAGTTAAAAAAGGGAGGATGAAGTTGGGAAAGAAAAGGAGGAGGATGTGGGTTTGGCTCCATCACATGCTTGTGTCTCTGTTCTTGTTTGCTGGGGCAGAGTCTCCCCATTTCACCCTCCTAATCAACCCTCCTCCACCCAACCCTGCCTGTACAGAGCGAGCCCAGGAGGCTTACTCAGTACATCACATAGACAGGGTGTCAGGAGAAGCTGCAACTGGAACACGGATTACATGAATAATGAGCCACAGACTACAAGGATGACTAGGAACAGAGATCAGGGCCTCAAGACGATAATGAACAGACAATTCTGATAGGAGACAGTCTTTATCTTTATGCAGAGCCTGAAGTAGCCTTTAACGCATGGTGCTATCACTTTCACTGGGCACAAGTCCATTTTGGTGCTTTTGTGTCTCCAAATAAACCCACTTGTGCCGAAGATGAAGTGGCGTAGTTGGTGCTGTGTTTATGCGGATGAAGTGGCGCAGTGCAATTCTGGTATTTGTTCTGGCATTAAATTGTGTTTCTGTGTTTCATCCCGACACAAGATCTTTGCGTGGCTTTAGTTGGTGCACAGACAAAAAAAACTTTTTGTTTTGTTTTGCCTCCTTAATTTTAACATACGTTTTTCATCTGCACATTTAATTGCACATACTAATTCAGCTTTTTTTTAATGTTATTAAGACAGCATCTGTGCTGGCTTAGATTAATGGATGATCCCTATCAGAAATGGCTTTAGGACACATCCTAAGCTCCTGCTAACAATATTTATCCTCCTGTAGCCCCTTTTTCTAGACTGCCTACGCTGTACCAGGACTGGACTTCTGGTCAACAAAATTCAAAAATTTGTTGGTCAAAGCCATTTGCGCTTGCACTCCAGTTTCAAAGAAAATAGAGCCGATATATGCGTCCAGGGAAAACTGCAAGGCGAGGGACAGATGGCAGCTTAGCTAGCATTACAACTAGCAGGCTGTGGGTTTGATGATTTGTGTTGTGACTTTCACTGAATAAAGGTTGAAGTAAAAACATTTTAGTAGGAATAGATTATTGAAAATGACGTTTGTCTATTTACTTCAGTGGCATTGAGCTGTCACCTCTTTGTCCTTCGGAACAGAGGAATCTTTTTTGTTGGGGGACAGCAACCCACACATTAAACAATTTGAGAAATAATATGATAATAGGACTGTAATGCTGAAAGTGGAAAATAATTTATTTTGAAGGCATCCTTCAATGTGGTTTTCAAAATCTGATCAAGTAGTTCAAGTTCAAGTTGAAGCTTTATTGTCATGTGCAAAACAATTACAGTGAAAGTGAAGTCATACCAATGAAATCCTTGGTTCTCAGGCAGTGATCATACAAATATAAATAATACAATAAAAAATTAAAATAATAATAAGTCATAAGGGCATAATGTTTGTATGAATATTAATTATGATTAAAGAATTATTATTAATTAAGAAATTGGTATTGGAGGGGGTTGCCTTGCTAAAAAGTTTGTTTCTATTGTAACCATACATGTGTTTGCATTGTTCACATCACAATTTGTCAAAACTCAACAGAGGTAAAAGAATTTAAACAACGATTTGTGTTTTTATCTTTGCTGTACAAACTTTTACAAAAGAAATTAAGCACAGTTGGTATGCGCTTTGTCACATGTTTACCTTCCTGTACCATAGTAGCCAAGCTAGCAAGGCTAACAAAAAGTAGCCTACAGATAGCCGTCTCCACTCTGCACGTGAACCTTGATTTTTAGGTCGGAGCGTTGAGAGTCCGTTGACACTCTACCACTCATACAATACTCATACAAAAACATTGCCAGCACACTGTGTATGAATACAACACATGCAACCCTGCATACGGTGCAACAGGCAAGGCCTTTCTGGGATTTTATACAGCTCTGTTTGGAGTCTCTTGGAGATTTACCAGGAAAGTCAATGAAAAAAAAAACATCCAGGCACATTCCTTGGCAATAACCCGCTGCTATCTCTGGAACACTGACCACTTTGATTGGCTTGAGCGTGATGACCTTGCCCCATTCCCTTCCACCAGCATTCCGGTCAATGCGAGCTGAAAACAGGGGCACTGATAAGAGATGCACAGATGGGGAGATCTTGATGACAGACAGTTTCCTGCCCCTCATCTTTGATGAGGCCATTGTGCCTTGTGCACTCAATGGGGATATATATGCTACAAGAGGGGGGTCAATACCGATAGAGCAAGGCAAACAAAAACGTTCTTTGTGCTTTGCTGTTTCTCAGACTATTTTTTTGCTGCGTACTTATTCAATTTCCTGCACGGCAGGAGAGGGCTTCCTTATCTTTGACTGTTTAGACCTGCAAATCGGCTGGTGGCCTTTTGTTTGCAGGTGACCCACCCTTAGGTGACATTTAATTCCTGGACAAAAAATGTGTGGTCATGCTCTATGGCACAGCCTCTCAGCCTGAGGAGATTACTAATACAGTGAAAGCAACAGAGCTGCATTCATGGCCTGTAGTAAGAGCTAGCCGGCAGACACAAAGAGCGAGACCCAACACACAGTATTACACTGGTTTGAATCATACATGACCATATGCCATGCAAAAGTGAGTGGAATGAAAGAGAAACCATTGGTAGATGAACCAAAGTGGAAAAAGTTTCATCTTATATTTACACACCAGTCCCTTTCTGTACATTTTTCTCCCTCTCGGAAACACGGTGCGCACACTAAAACACACAAACACACACACACACACACACACACACACACACACACACACACACACACACGTCACAGAATGTCTTTAATTGATTGCCATCCTTTCTCCGCTGTCGACATTAGTGTTACCACCAGCCTTTACTGTGTAACTTATAACCAGCAGAATCAAAAATGTGAGACCTGAGCTGTTGTGACATTTCTGATACGGAGCGAGGAGGAGGACAGGTAGAGACAAATGCATCATTTTCAAACGATTTTCACACCAAGTAAATATAATTGAGGCTTTGCTCTCTTTTTCTTTTTGCAACAGCAAGGAGCTTTTTGTTCAAATGGCCTTCGTCTTCTTTTACACACACGCTGTCTCTCCAAAATCAAGCTGTCTCTAACAAATAAATGCTCGCAAATGTATATCACGTTTAGAGAAAAAAACAGCTGGAGAGGCTGTGCTAAAACAGAAAATTTGCTGCCACTGGTATTTATTTAGAGCAACAATCTGCTTTGATTGCCTTAGCAATATATCCCTTTGGTGTTAAATGTTATATGTCTTTTTGCTTTTACATGTTTGTTTAGCTCTTGTGCTTTTTGTTCAAATTATATTAGTTCTGACATGCCTCCAAGCTTTTTAAAAGTATTGAGTGAACACTGAAGCACACTGAAATCCGACAGGTTCTCGTTGCCTCCGTAAATACTTTTGTCTCTGTTCCGATCCTGATTTATATGGTTGGCAAACGCCTCCCCACACACAAGGAACTCTACAGCTTTCTATAGTGTAGACTTGATTTTATTTGAAACCCTTCTGCTTCCACTCAAGATTAAATACATTACTTTGTTATGACAGCTGAACCCTCCTGTGAAGCAGACTTACACCGAGCAAATCCAAAAGTTTAGATCCTGAAGCAAACTACTTTGTGGTTGTAAGCGGGACTCATCTATTATTTGAATTAGGCTGCCTGGAGAAGAAAAAAAAAACAAGTGCGGACATCATTCACGAAAGGAAAGAGTGAGGTAGGCATCTGCTCCAATGTTTATACAATTTGTTACCATAAGGGGTGTGAATTGAATGGCTCCGAGGTGCTCCAAGCATGAGAGATTTAAAACATGCTTAACTAATGAAATCAAACTGTCAGAAAACTGTTGCTCCTCGCCCATTAAATTAAGTGTTTGTTCATCAGCTGGCTACATAGCAACAACCATGTCCTAGCACACAATAAAGCACAAGCTTTTCTCCTAAAGGGAAAAGAGCTTTGCTCCTACATTCGCATATTGGATGGAAACATTTCTTGCTGCTTTTACTTTACCAAAAACGCACTCAGGAAATCGCTGTTGCAATAAATCTAGGATGACCCCATCAAGGGTGATATTGTATTTCATTTCCTCTGAGTGAAATACTGATCCTGGAGATCCATGTGACTCTGGCTCATTTCAATTCCATGTTCTCACATGATTCAAAACTTTCCAGGTCCTCAGTTATTATTAAACCAGCATATTGTTGTGCAATGCTATGCAAAAATATATCTGGTGCTCAGTACAGAAACTGAAAAGCTGCATACTGTAGGGATAATGGCAAAAGGCCAACAAAACTGTATTAGAAATGAAGATAAAAATAACAAATGTGATGATTTATCTGTCTCCATGTGGCAAGAAAATCCATTCAATCCCTACGATGAACCCCTGCCTTATTTCTTGACATACTTCCAGTTGGCAATTTTCATACAAGACTAATATAGTATCAGATTTTTTTTCTTCTTCTGTGCTTGTTCTTAACACATAGATTGACCAGTCATCTGTGAATCTTCCATGGTTTAGCTGATAATTCATGATCGCCCTGCCATAGATCCGCAGCATTCAATATGAATTATAAAATGGCAAGCCATGCGTATCAATGGATGACAGACTGGATGTGTATGGCCAGGGGCCAGAGAAGAGTTAGCGCACAATAGCTTCCCCATTCAGTTAACCCCAGGACTGGAAATGCCAGTGAGGCACGAGGGAGGGTCCTCCATCAGCACAATGTATGGCACTGCTTGAGACAAATGTTGTGCTGAGACGTATTGTTAACCTTTACAACCTTTTGGGGAGAAACACAAGCATGCTGGTATGTTCAACCAAGGAATATTTCACAATCTCCCTTAGAGAGAAATGTGCAGTGTGTTATCCAGAACAGTGGGGGGCTCACAACTAAAAGAAGAAAAAAACAAGAGCAGAAAATGTTTTTTTAAGGGAATCTATTGCTCCTTTTTGCGTTTTTCCGTATACATGATTCTGTTTCTTCTGACTTGATTATTCAAAAAACTGCATATCAATGTCCGTCATTTGCCCACTCTGCCCATGCTGGAACACTTTCTCGGACCTAAACAAACACTGCCTCTTCACTCTGTTCCCAGTCTGTGCAGATATGAGACTAACCATTTCATCTTTTACATTTTCCTTTTGTGTAATATTTAGATATGAAGACCAAAGTGTCTGCTCTCTCTTTGGCATTTAAACACAACAGCCAACTAAAAGTGTTGACAGTAGACTTTACGACATAATCCCACTAAATCTGGCTTTCTTTACTTTAAAGACTCAGATAACAGCTCTCATTCAGTCACAGCAGGTATATGCCTGTGCACTTGACCCACCTTTGTGGCTGCTTCCTTTGAATCTGGTCGTCTTCTTTCATATCTGCAGACTGGGCGGTCTGAAACATCTAAAACAAATCTGATACCTGCATGACCTAGTTTACTCTAGCAGGAGCATCATTTTATATACCTGTTATATAACAGCACATGGATGAAGAAGAAATGGAGTGCAAATATTGAGAACAAGAAATAGCATATACGGAGAATTTAGAAGTGTCCTTGTGATGTTTTCCCTGCACCATTATACCCAATCAAAAATATTAAAAGGACTAAGATTTGACATTCTTTAAAGTTAGATAGTATTTTCATGCCATCCAACCCCATTTCCGACATTCGTTCTGGATTCAAATTGCCTTCTAGCCTGGTTGACACCAGACCCTTCTCAGTTGTAACTGAGAGTGGGTCTGGGCAAGCTTCATTCACAGTGCATTTCCAAAGATGCCGCTCAAATGTCTCTGGGCGCAATTGGATAGTCTTTCGACCAATCAGACCAACGATCCAGGTGACGTAGCAGCGACAGAGGCATCAATGGGTTGCTGCGCTTCGGTGGCCGTCATGTTGAATGTAAACAAAAAGCTGCTTGCTGTCGCTGCGCTATCGTCATCGTGTAAAGCCCGCCTCAACGTTTGTAATTGGTGCCTCAATTTGGAAAAATTGGAAATGGGATTGAATGGGCTCTTGGCCAGACTGACTTGCAGAGCAAATCTCAAATTTGCCGGAAGTTCGTCAGGGTTTTCCCAGGCTAATTGCCTTCACACGCATAAAAGATTTAACAGGAAAACTAAGCAAGATTGTAATGCAGCATTACTGTTTTTACTTGTATCTCATTGATAACAACATCACTGTTTACTGCTCACTTTCTTTACCCCATATCAAAGCTGTAAGTTACTGCCATTGCAAACAGAACAAGGTGAATTTAAGTCAAATAATTATATTAATAATAATAACTGTTTTCTAGCTCTGTTTTTCCACTATCAGCTCCTGAGGGAAATATATGTCTCTTTTGCTGCTTCTGTTGCTCTACTATGTTCACCAGCTAGTCTCTAACTGTGTCGGTCTGCTGTTTTATGCTGAGCAGGCAGCGACAGTGGTTTTTAGAGCTTTTTCGCTGAAAACTGGTACAGCGGTCTGCTCAGTCCCTTTGTAGAGACTTCTTTGCCGAGAGGCAGATGACAGCTCGGGAGATGGACTAGGTAGCTTGCCATCTCCCAGCTGGGAGAGAGGCAGAGGGACTGTAGAATCCATGCTACCGCCATGGATGTATTATATTAACTGAATACCGGATCCCAAAATAGCACCTATTCAGTTCAACCGGAGTTGCTCCCCTGGCAGTGGCACATACGGAAAAAAGGTTTTTAAGCTTCCGGGTATATATACGGCCCACTGAATACGCGCAGTAGTGTTTCTCCTGCTGGCCCCACCTGCGAGTTCCCGATGAGCCCATAGACTTTACATTGTGGTGACGTCACAGGTTTTTAAATAACTTTTTTCAGCTAGAGGGAAGTTTTCAAATATAAAAAATCCATGGTTTAAAAATTCAGAATAGAAAGAGTCATAATCGACCTTGTTTGCAGGTTGAGGTGCCTTGTCAAAAGTTTTAGAGACGTCTCTTTTAGAATGGTGGCCTATGGGGCTGCTGAGAAATTTATTGTTGCAATACCGTGAGTTCCCACTGGACAAAATTGGCTGCAGAGCTGAGGGCTCTTCCTTGGGGCCTGGCTACCGCTGTCTGATTCAGGTGGGTTAACGCTGAATTGTTGTATGTATCCATGGAGAGTTATTTCGAGGCAGCGCGAGGCAGCGCGAGGCATCGCTTCGTGGCCACTAGTTCTTTGCCTTCTGCTTGGTGTGTCACCAGCTTTAAATGACGCTTTGAGAGTGGTGAGATTGAACCAAAACAGTTGGGACAGTTAAAGAATGAGCTGAAACTTGCTATAAAGCTCCATAAAACCAAGGGTAACTTGGTAATTGATAATTCATTGATAATCCATCTGTAGGTTCTTCACTATAACTCTTTTACATTGTTATTTGATACATAATATAGATTGATTAAAGGATTTTAACTTTAACTGAATGCCTGCTCGCATTTGATTTTGCACAAATTGATAAAGTTTGCCAAAACAGAGGCCCGACTGGTGTTCATGTTTCCAACTGGCCAGGAAAGTCAATACCAGGAGAGAGAAAAATACCTTTCTTTTCAGCTATGTCAATGAGCATTTTCATAGCATGAGGAATGTTTTGGGTGGAAGCTATAACCTGATTATACTCTCTCCTGGTGAGGGACAGGAGGTAATTATCAAGTAGAGTTTTCGGTGCTGGCACTATGATGGAAGCGTAGATCATAAGCGCTGGGATGCAGGCCCTCAGGGCTGGACAGGCTGGAGGTGAGTGGCATGTGGATAGAATCAGATATTGTTTTCAGAGGGACCCACACACACATGCATTCCTTTATTGATGGATGGCAAATAATATGCATTCTTAGGCCTGAGAGCCCTCGCATTCAATGAAACCCAAAACCTGAACTTGCTGCATACCAAAGCAGTATTCCTCTTTATGAAATCCAACAGGACTATTCAACTCAGTTTCTAAGCCAGGCCACATCAGAGGGCAATTCTTCAAATGCCTTTTATATATTATCTAAAATTGCTAATCTACAAAATGCATTTCTGCTTGAAAGACTGCAGGGATGGCCTGCTCCATAGCAATCTATATTTGTTAACAAACTGTACACCACAGCCAGACCTAAAATACAACTAGAAGAGAAACGGCAAGAGGGAGAAAAAGGGGCAAAATCCAAATTGAAAAGGAAGCCCCCAAAATAATGTGCTTCAACTATCTATCTGTAATCAATGCTTGGCACACAAGCATGTGATTTTGGGTTACTTTGTTTCCCAGCACAATGAGACTGAATGGGGGAAAAAATGTAATGATTATCATTAAGCAGACATACCAACATCAGTGGTTTTGATGGGCATGTAACAGACGGGAGTGTTTTGTGACAATACTTGTAATTACAGCCAAATGTACTCATCAAAAGTGAAGGAAGGAACCAAAAAAGAGCCTTGGGATCTCATTGCAGACAATTAAAAACACTGACACATACTTTCCCAGTTCCGGAGTCTGGCACTGAATCAAGTGCATTGCTTTTGATGCTTTCAGGTACACTGGCTGCTCAGAAAAAAAGTATATAAAATGCATCTATTCTCTGCAGCTCCAGTAGCTCAAAGTACACTCAGACTCAACAGTTAAGTGTTGCTCTGGAAGTGAATATTAGAAGATAGTGCCCGTGGGTTGGCAGGGATATTCAATGAGTTCAGTACAAAGTCTTTGAAACACATTTTTCACACTCCAAGGGTAAAACCACTGAAGAAGAACTAAAGAATGTGTGCTATTAAATTTCACACATTCATAAGCTGAATAATGAGTGGCTTTTTGAAAGTATGACGAGAATCACATTAACACTTTCTGCCACTCAACTCCATGGTTACTCACCTTGTGAACAGTGAAAGCAAAAGAGAAGGAGGAAGAGGCAGCGAAACATTGGACACCTCCACAGTGCAGAGGCCATTGTGCGCTGTATGCAGACAATCCAGGGAGCCTTTTGGCTAATAATAGTGTTTTAGTGCGTTGCAGTGGGAGAGTGGAAATCTGGAGCGATGTCAACGATCAGTAGTTCTCGGAGAAGCATCACAGGTCATCTTCTTATCTGGAAAAAAGGGAGCGGAAAGAGCATGAAAACTGAGGAAATAGAAGGTTATCGTTAGTATCATTACAGCCTCAGGTGTGCCATTTTTTAACTGCATTCTACACAAATTAAATGTAGTCACGAATCTAACCACCGTGACAACAAAATTCCTGACTGCTGTTTGATATAAAAAACAAAAGCTTCACAGAAATATTAAAACTTTCTTCACAAATGTTTGACATTAAAACAAACCAGACAGGGTGCCTGGTTCTCGGCACTTTGCAACGTGTTACAATACAATGTTCACACTGCCTCATTCTCCCAATCTTCCCTGTTCCACCTTCCCCATTTACTCCTGGATCCCGCAGGAGAAAGCTTGTCGCTCTAGCAACACATTCACACAGGACGCCATTAGAGACACAGCTGCTTTGAGAGCGACTTTTGTCTCCCTCCTTATCAAGGGGTGGCAAAAACAGCCCTTTGTCTGCAAAGGCAGCAAAAGGTTAGAGCCTGAGACGGACTAACACACCAGACAGATAAGCTGCTTACCAAAGTCAAACACCGAGGAGGGATGTGTTGTGTCATGCGAAATGCCACATATACACAACACACACACACACACACACACACACACACACACACACGCACACACGCACACACGCACAAACATCATTCCAATGACATGCGCACTTCTGAAGACGTGGACACACATGCAGAGACAGCATCCACACACTTACACGTAAACACACACACACACCAATATATTGTATCTTGTTTAGTCCCATGTGCTTACCATCCAGCATTTCCCCAATGCACGCACGCACACACACACACACACACACACACAGATACAAATTGTAAACAGGATCCGTCACTTGGTAGCCGTCGCTATGCAGAGGAGAGTGAATGTTTCCCGTCTTTGAATGCCGCTCCTCTAGAGCCACTTGTCAACTACCCTGATTATTTTATAATGAACCTAAATTTGAGCAGCACAGCAGTCTGCTCTGATCGGTCTCCGAGCCCCACTAATGCGCTTGGATATTTTTGGCAACATGAGAACCCACAAAACATGGGAAGCTTTCACATTAGCATACTGAGTAATAATTTAAGTCACTTTGGGATTCATTCTATAGATCACTGACGCCTGGTCGGAGGATAATAGCTGAAAAAAAGGCTCACTGGATCTGCACCTAGCAGGCTGAGATTGTTTATTTTCATTTGCGGTCACCCTGGCCGAGCAGTTGTGCAGCACAGTCTGTGCCAAGGAAACACACATACACCTAACTTATAATTTATCAGTACAACTTGGTGGTTTTTATAGGAATTGTGGTTATATTTGTCTTCCAGTTGTTTATCTGCCAGTGGCGCCGTAGCAGATCAGATAAGACCGAATTGGAGGACGCAAGCTCTTCTGTGTGGGAAGTCTCGTACCACGTCTACTGAGGCTACTCACACTCTCAAGCCTTCTAACAAGCCTGCCACCAGTTTAATATTGGACAGAGCACAAAATCTCCAGAGATACACATGACTTCTTCCTTAGCCATTAATCTTCTGCAAATATTAGGCCTGGGGCCATGGGGTAACCATAATGGTGGTTGACAGGAGGAGATTGGAAACTGTTGGGGGGACATCCCCCTGCCATTCTGGCCTGCTGGGCCTGCTGAGCCACTCAGCCCCTCCAGACACCAGGGGGCGAGAGCCTGCCAGGCCGTGCAGATGCAGACTTGCCCTCACCACCCCGGGGATTCTTTCTCCTGATCAGCCGTTGCCCCGCTGAGTAACATGTCTCCTTTCTCCCTTAAGCTGGTGGAGGACACAGCCATGCTCATCTTCCTAAAAACACTGTTTTGTTTGGTGGGATTTCTACACTGAACCAGTCCGGACTTGAGATAAAAGGATTAGGCGACTAACATTAAGATGCTTTACACAAGCACTGACAGACGTATCATGATTTCACATCAGGGGATAGGGGGCTGATGGCTGTGGGGGGCTGAGATGTTCTCAAGCAGAAAATGATTTTAAGAGGTAAGTGAGGCATCGTTAACCCCTCCGATATTGTGCTGAGGAATTATCTACTATCCACCCCCCACCCCAAGCCTGGGAATTGAGGTTACTTGTTTCTCGGCCAGCGATCTTCGCATAATGATCATTATGCTCCACTGAGGCAGATTTGTTGAAAAAAAAAAAAGGTACACAGTTATGACTAACTGTCACCACCTACACTAAATCTAATGAGTTCAAACATTTAATATACACCAGAAGACCACTGACTTAATAAAAGTTATTCATTTTCATCTGCGCCTTCAGCTCCTCTTGCTAATACAAGTATATATTCCCTCAGGTTTTCTCTCTTTATTAACAGTATGTCTTTCTGGAAACAAGACCACAGGAAAACCACCAATGAAATGAAAAATGATACGCAAACATTCACGACATCTGTTTTTCTTTTGTGTGCCATACATACACAGTGGAAACCCAAGGAGAGAAATCTATCATCAGTTAAGATAATGGAGAGAATCACAGTCCACAGCCAATTTTTCACATCAGCCTGATAGAAATAATAAGCAAGCATTTAAAAAGAGGACGGAAAGCAATTAAAACATAATTAAAATAAATGGATAGAAGGAGACAGCCCACATGTCTTCACATGAAATACAAGGCTGTATGCAACAGCCGGCTGAATGAATGTGAGTCTCCTTTGACAAAGCTTGTGTCTGCCTCACTCAAGCTGGAGAGGCGTCCAGTGAAAGAGCGAGTGAGAGAAGGGGGGAGTTTGGGAGTTTCTAAGCCGGGAGGGACTAAATGGATGGGAGAAGGAGAGCAGAGGAGGAGAAGAATGGAAGGGGGAGAAAAAAGGGGGCGGTAGGGTCACCGCGGAGGATTGACAGCCTGTGAGTATGGCCTGACCTCCTGGGTGTGCCTCCAAGTTTTCTCCACAGGCTTAGAAAAGACAAAAATAAAGCCCAGGAATGTTAATTTATTTTCAATTGTCAACGCCGAGAAGAGAGAAATAAAGAGCGCATACATACATATCAAATAAGGCTGAAACAAAACTAATGCGCAAGTCCAAGTGTAAGCTGAAAACCTACAAGTGAAATAGAGATGTTGAGCTGGAACTTGCCAACACAATGATTATTCTTCCACTCTTTGAATAACTGCTAATTTGGGGAACTTTCTGCCCCGCCCCCATGCCGTACATTCAGGGCAAAAAAGTCACACATGTGAGAGGGGAATTTCAAACATCAGAAAATGGTTGATGGGTTAGAAGTGGGACACGGGAACTACAGGAACTAAGAAAATACAGCCTCCAGACCCTTTTTTTTTTCTGTCCTCGGTGCACCCTGATGTTCCCAAGGAACTCTTTTGTCATGACAGTCCTGTCATGACAGTCCTGTCAGGACTGTGCTTTCAACCCCTACAGGGACATGATGTCATTTCCTTGGCTCCACCAGAGATGTAGTGAACTTGCCATTAACTGCCAGAAACAGAGATGGGCTGACACCGAGCTCAGTCTGCAGAGTGTTTTCTCAACACAGAGCTGATAAGACACGCACGTTACGATAAACAGGTTGTAAACTGTAAACTGTTTACAGCACACAAAGAAAGAATAAAGATTTCTCAACTGACGATCGACAGAAAATTAAGTCATTTTGTTAAGCAAAATTACATTTTATAGACCAATTGACTCTTATGAGCAACACAATATCCTAAACAAGCCGGTTTTTTTTCCTTGTTGATGACAGGAGATCTGCAATGAGTAGTCGTTTAATCGATCAACAACTATTTGGATAATCAATGTCGTTTTGAATCAATGGATATATATAGAAATGGGTTTTGAACTGTTGACTGGACAAAACAAGCACTTTGAACATTTACATTTGGAATTGGGAAAATTGTGATTGACATTTGGACATTTTATACTATTTTGGGACCAATTGATTCACTGAGAAAAGTCATTAACTTAGAGCAAAAGGATATCCTAAACAAACCTTTTCATGCTTTTTGAATGATTCTTTTCATAGCAACACAAAAAGACATGATTAGAGATGTCATAAGAAATGATGTTGCTTTGCTGCATTTTGATGTACAGTTTTTGTTGCATGGTTTGCTTTGGGGCTGCAACTAACAAAATATTTTCATTATTGGTTAATCAACAGATTATTTTCTCAATTAGTTGTTTGGATTAAAATGTACAAAAACTGTGAAAAACTTTCCCAGAGTCCAAGGTGACATCTTCAAACCTGTTGTTTTGTCCGACAAACAGTCCAAAATATATATTTAATGTATTATAAATTTTTTTTTTTAAAAACAGACAGGAACGATTATCAGTTATTTTTCTTACAACTGACTAATTGATTAATTGGCTAATCAATTCAGCTCTAGTTTTATTTTTAGGGAAATGTGGCTTTGGATTACTTCCTATGAGCCGGTGTGTGCTACTTTTTCCTTCTTAATTATAGCCTGATTCAGTGCCTATAAATAATTTGTGTCAACAGATATTTATAAGATGGTTAATAGATCACAGAACTTCTTACATCTTCTGTTTAGGTATGGGTCAGAATGACTTGCTGTAACATTTAAATATGCAAAACTCTAATTGCAGCTTTTATGTCTTCTTTGTTTTCAGAATAAATGGCTCTACATTAAACGAAGACCTCTGAAAAGAGAAAATGTTCTTGAGTGCAGCTCAAAAAGCCCAAACAGAAAACCCCTAAAAGGTGCAATGCTTCACTATTTTATTGAAAGAGAGAGCAAAACAGTTGGTGTGTTCAGCAGCTCTTGGCCAAATGATTGAGGCAGTAGATAAGATAGAGTGCCAGCGGGCAGATGGACATGGTGAAACAGAGAGGGGTGAGCAAAGAAGCTTAGTAAAGTGAGGAGAACAAAGAAGACCCAGAATGAACAACCAGGTTAGTGTCAAGCCAAATGAAGAGAGGATGGGGTGTTACAGTCTTCAAAAAGGAGCCGTGCGGAGGAACAGGCACTTGAAAAAAGGCACAAATTGGCTGTTTCTGTCAAGGTTTGTAGTTGAAATCCCCTGTCAACTGAATAATGAAACTCACTACTATTATTATCTCTGTCTACTTCATCCATTAAAAGCAATATTGACTTATGGGCGGCAACTTACTATTATTTTCATTATCATTTTAACTGTTGTTTATTTGTATAATTGCTTTGTCTATGACTTTTTCCAACGTGATGTCTTCAAATCATCCAAAAGCCTAAAATATATACGTATTATTGAAGATAATATTCACACTTGAGAAATTGGAACCAGTGATTTAATGATATTTTTGCTTCAAAAAGTACTTAAATGATTATCAAAATAGTTTATATATATATATATATATATATATATATATATATATATATATATATATATATATATATAAGACGTACAATGAAGTACAAATTTGAAAATGTGTGGGGTGAAAATGACTAAAATGTCTGTTTCAATCTCCAATAGTTGGCCACAGGTTAATACTCCGAGCTCATTAGCCAATCCGGCTTGGCATTGAAATTACATGGCTGACCTCAGAGCAGTTGGTTAAGCAGTAGGGTCACCGGAGAGGAGCAGAGAGCAGCTCAACACTGATATGGAAAAGAGACGTTTCTCTTCTTCAATCAATCAGTCTCTTTATAAATGCACTGACAGCCTCACTTCTCGCCTCCTCCACACATGATTCTAGCACTCTCCACACAAACACATTCACACACCCACTGCATACCTCCAGCTCTCTCAAATGTCAAAAACACATTTTTATAAGAGAAACCATGAGTGGCCCAGCAGCATCACCCCGAACCTAAACTCACAACAAATTAATTCACTACTTCAACACGTTTCCAGCAGGTGATGTGTTGATGTTCACACCTTATTGGGGGGAAATGCACTGACACCATGCTTAATGTTTACACACTGTAGCCCTATTCAGACTGGATTAATTTTCAGCAAAATGTACATAAAGTAACTGCTAATACATTACGTGTTAATGTTAATGAAAACACGCAGGCGAGGACAAATGTGTTTCATCAGTCTCCATTCATGGGCTGCCATCGCAACAAAGATGTATCATAATGATCAAACATAATTTCCGCAACTGACAGCAAACTTGTTTAAACAATGACAAAACAGAAAAAGGAGACGAAAGGTTGCATCTGGACCAGAGTGATGTCAGTTTGGGGTTAAGGCCAGACGTGAGTGTGCAGAGTCCCTCCCACCTCCCACAAGAAATGACACATTATTTGCAAATTATCTCAGAGTTGTGATTTCGGATGGGACTAGCTGGGGCTTTATCAGAGGTTATTTGGGTGGTCCCAGATTAGCCTTAATCCGCACAAGTTACTGACATGGCAAGATTCAGATGGGACCAAAATTTACAGACATGCTTCCAGTTTCGATTACATTTCACCTCCTCCCCCCCATACAACTAATCCCATCCAAATGGGGTTTAGAACAAAGTGGTACAATAGGTGCTTTCCGACCGGATAGTACTTGTACTTTTTAGAGGAAAAGTACACTTCTAAGCAGTTCTAAGAACTACTCTCCCCCAAAATCTTTTTTTCCGTTTGCATTCCCACTGGCCAAGTGGCCATATGGACTGGTAGGAGGGGTAAGGGAGTGATGCAAGAACGGCAACGGTCTTTATAGCATCATCACCTTAGCGCCACATACAACAACAACAAATGATGCTAATACTTGTGCACTTTTCCTATATTAAATGCACGTCCATTCTCGTAGTAATTCACGTAATGTTTTGCTCAACACAGACGGGGCTTTATTATACTCGGAACAGACCCCGCCTCTGCCTGCTGCGCTGTGGATGTGTGTGTGTGTGTGTGTGTGTGTGACGGCCGGTGAGCCACAGGACACGCTTGTGGAGTTTAACTCCGAAAAGACAGTTAACCACAGGTTCCCGTTAATCTTATGATGGACATGTGTTGTGATATTTAAACAAACGAATCGTCAACGGCGAAATAAAAGCCTCTTATTTACGAGAGCGGTCTGAGAGACCTCCAGCTTACCGCGAGGTGTCTGAGCATGACTGGCCGAGCGACGAGCTAGAGGCCGGGGCAGGCGCTTGCTGGCTGTCGCCTCACTTGATGGAGCTTCTGAACTCCGAAAACTTTGAAGCAAATTGTCAATTTTTGCCTATATTCGAAATCTAAACAGTTAATTTCTCGCCTAAAACGTTGTCAGAAGTGAATTTAATGATGAATAAGATGGTGAACATTTTTAAAAATGTCCCGTTGTTGGTTGTTGCTCTGTCTGCAAGTTTCTGAGTTGGCAGTGGGCGTGACTTATAAGTTCGACCAATCAAGTACACCTAGGAAAAGGGAAAAGGGAAAAGACCCTGCTCTGAAGTAGGAGCTGAAAAAGTACGCTACTGAGGCCAGAGGAACTTAAAAATCCCCAAATTTCTCCTGTCGGCACACGACGAAAAAAGTGTTCTAGGAACGTTTAGTTCTAAGAACTGCAAAAATCCCTCCGGTCGGAAAGCCAATCCCCACATTGTCAAACACCACTGAAAATCACATTTAGTTTTTGCTGATAGGGACCTCATTCACAGAGCTGAAACTTTTTGCCGACTCATCGATTAGTCGGTCGACAGGAAATTAATCTGCAATTATTTTGATAATTAATCAGATTATGATCAATTTAACAAACTGAATATCTTTGGGTTGTGGACTGAGGACTCACATTCGACCTAAGTGAGTTAATGTGGTTTTTCATTATTTTCTGATCTTGTATAGGCCAAGTATTTATTCAATTAACTCGAGAACATAATATGCAGATGAATCGGATGATGAAAATGATTGTTAGTTGCAGCCCCATCACATTCTCACTGTCATTTTTTTAAGAATATTGACTGTGGGCTAAATGGAAATATACTGTTGATTGTTTCTTACCCAAAAGAACTGCAAAGGAGTTTGCTGTGCAGCTGCACTCCTCCTCTTAGGCTGCAGGTACAAGCTCCAACAAACAGAGAGTGTCACTCGTTGCTGAACACAAATAAGACAATTTCTATTGTTTTGACTCAAGTTATTTTTTGTAGAAAATTCACCTAATACAATTAACTCAGATCTGTCAGTAGTAGAAGCACCTCCATTCCCACATTCTGCCACACAGCTGTTAAGTTAATGTCTTGTGTTATATAGGGAGACTTTCTTTTTAATAAAAAGAACATTACTGTTAATCAGACATTTTGCATTACATAAACAAACTGCTGCGGCCCTCCTGACATTCTGATTTACACTTTTATAGTTACTCTCTTACTTTACACTCAGTGCATCTTATTGATTTAGAAGCTATTAAAAGTTATATGGTTTCTTTCAGCTGGAAAGAATTCAATGCTGTGACTGTTTTTCCACGATGACAACTTCATGGCTCGCTTCACGTACACTGACACCCTGGTTTTATCACCTTCCTCGAGTTGATTCATTGAAAAGTTTAAGGTTTTGTCCAACGTATAGCACATTTTTGTCCCTGATCCAGTCTGCTTTGCATTGCCTATACATGGTCAGCACATGGGCTGCATTCTAAATGTGGACAGTTTGTGTGGTCTCTATTTACTCGTGCCTGACGTGCATTCGTTCAGGACTGTAATGTGCACTCAGAAACATGGTGACAATATTGAATTGTTGCTTGAGTGTTACGCTCGTATACAAAATCATCAAGGGACAATTTGTGAGATAAAGTAAGCGTAAGTTTGTTGTGTGAAGTTGTAACGCACAAATCACTACATACAAGGGCTGAAATCAATATCACAATATTAATACAAATATGTTGTTGACATGAAAACACATTCACAATCCAACAATCACACAACAGCCTCTAAAATGACCATACCATTGAATTAAGCTCTTTTTCAATAACATCGAATTATAACCGTCATAGAGTTAAGATATTTTGCATATTACCTGGCATACCAGTGCAAGATGATTTAAAATAATAAATAATAATAATCTAGAGCTGAATCAATTAGATTTAATTAGTCAATCAACAGAGCATTGATCTGCAACTACTTCGATGATGAATTAATCGTTAAAGTTTGTTTATTTTTCTCTGTTTCATATTGTCAACTGTATATTGTTGGATATGGACTGACAAGCTATTTGAAGACGTCACATTGGATCCTGGGTAATTGTGATGATCATTTGTGACTATGTTTTAACAATTTACAGAGCTGTAAATCGAGAAAATAACTGCAAATTAACTAATAATGAAAACAATCGTGAGCTGCAGCCATAAAATGAGCAAATGTTTGTTAAAGTCAATTAACTTTTAAAATATTATGCATCAACATAACATATACACATGTAAAACAAAAATGTCCACTACTCATTTTATTAGTTTTTAATTAAAACTTGTCTGGAATCGTTAATTTAGTAACACAATATTGTAAAATGGTATCACAATATTCTATAGAATTCACCGAAGTCAATATATGATTATGCTACATTATTATCAAGACCTACTTTCCACTTTGCATTCACACAATACATAACAACCACATTAAGATAGTAAATAAAAATGATTAAGTATGCCTTTAAAAGAAAGGGAACCCTAAAGATCAATGTGGAAGAGCTATAGTGAAAGAAAACCTATTGACATATAAATATCAAGATGCTAACGAGTAGCCTAGGTGACTTTAGTCTCTACAAGAAGTGTGTAATTTTATTGAAGAAGTCCCTGCTTGTTTGAGAGCTGCAGGAAGTGGAGATCAGCTCCACACTTTTTTTTTATTTTAATTTAATTCATGAAACCACTGTGAAATGTGGTTCTGCTACAGCTACAGTAAAATTAGTAAAATTGTCTCATACACCTTAGCTATTACACAACGGTGTGGAGAAATCGTCAGTCCTAATGAGTCCCATGAGATGGCTGCCAATGCTATTCTGGACCCACCACTGTGTTTAACAGTAGACAGCAGACATTTGTTTTCTGCAGGATGCAGGAACAAGCGCAAAAAACTCGTAACACCATTTCATTTTTTTCAGTTTCTCAGTGTTTTGCTTAAAAACTAGGTATATTTCTGTCTGTGTTTTCTAAAGGGCTCCCTCCTAATGATACCTGCATGCTTTGTAATGGCAATGCTATTCAGCTGAGGCTGTTGTATTGTGTTTGCCAGTTTTGCTACTGCTGAGTGTTGAGCCTGGTTGAAAATTGACAGACTTTTCCTTAAACTACCAGCTAGCGCCAGCTAGCTAGCTTTGGTTGGCCAGGTGCTACCGAATGCTAAACAAGATATTTGTAGGCACCCAAAATGTTCCAATTAATTGTCATGAACTGAAAACACATTGTAAGAGGCTTAAGGTTTGAAAACAAAACCACGCAAACAAGTTCACTGCTATTTTAATGAACACAGTGCCATAGATACGCTTTCCTGATTAACAGGTTGGCGTTAAGCCACGCCCTAAAGCATCCCCTGCTTTATTGTCGTTTTCAAAAATAAATGGATAACACTTTACTTGAAGGTATCTACATAGGAGTGACATGACACTGTCATGAACACATGACACTGTCATGACACATGAACCCTAACCCTAACTCTAACCATAACTTGTCATGACAAAAACCAAATGATACTAAAAGAAGCGTTATGTCATAAACGTTTATGACTTGTTTATAAACGTTTATGACACGTTCATGACAGTGTCATGTCACTCTTATGTAAATACCTTTAAGTAAAGTGTAACCAATGACCATAATTTACAAAATGACGATCATGCTGTATTGAAGAAGACTTGAAACTAGCGATTGAGATAGGAATATGTTTACTCAGTAATGTAATAATACTGTAATAATTCAAGTGAAAAGAAGGGTCATTTTCCCATAGAGTTCTGTCCAATCTAACTTCTTTATGCGACCAGTGGAGTAACCCCCTGCTGGAAATTTGATAAAATACAAGTTAAAAGCACTTCCGCATTGGCTTCACTTTTCAGGCCCGAAAGTTGTCGCTTGGCAGGGAGTAATGGAACAAGAAAGAGACGCCACAGTAAGCTGTTAGATGAAGAGCTGCAGGCGATGGCTGCACTCCTAACTTCTCAGCGAGGTAACCAACTTTCACTTTCACTGTTCGCAGACTCATGCCGTGTGCAGCATCAAATCAGATCACAGTTTGTCACAGAACGATGAAAAAAGGCCAATTATTGCCTGACTTCTTTATTAAAACAACAATAGTTTGTTTTGCTGCCCCCAGTATTGTGGGATGTGTAGTATTAAACCACATTTGCTGTTACCACCTGGTGTTGCCAATAAACCAGGACTGAAATCTTAAGGATTGACACTTTAAATCTTTTATAACTTTTGAAGCAGACAGATATCTGATAATTCAACTTTTCAACAGTCACCACAGAAGCAACTGAAATTTAGTCACATTTAAAAAATAAATAAATAAAAAAAGACAATCATGAAAGGGAAAATAATAGCATGTAGAGTAGTGGCAGCTAATGTCAGTGTGTGTGCTCTTATTTGGGAATTGGGGAACATTCAAAATATGAATGTAATATGAATATACAGTAGAGAAAGCATTAAAATAAGTAGATGTGCTCCATTTTCTGGGTCATGTACAGGTATTGCGGGTTGTAGTAATCACAAAAAAAACTCCCAGAGATCCTGGAGGGACTGGCCTGGCCACATAACTTGGTTATTTTCATTCAAAATGTTAATTGTAATTAAAAAAAAAAACATTATTAAAATACTTTATAATCTTGAATGAAATCATGTGTGTACTGTCCTGTTCAAATCTAATAGCATTTATTAGAGGCAGATTATTCTGAATTACAGCTCTGATTAGAAACATCCTTTTGTAGAGATACAGTATTTCACCAGGTCTAAAAATATCAAGCTAATATCCTTTAGCCATATTGTCCAGCTCTACAGTATGGCTGTATTGAGTTGAAAGTGAGCCATGGACTTAATATGCACCCGTGTGCTGTAGGCCTGGACGGGTTTCATGCTTGTTTTCAGTTCAAAGTCGTTTTTCTCAGTATTGGTTTCTATTAATTTGTCCACCCACTCAGTCTGTTCCTTTGGAAACAAAGACACAGGCATCAATCTGCAGCATTTCCAGTGGGAAATGGGAACTGGTTGGACTTGTTTTTCTTGTTTCTTTGTCCATAATTACTTTCTTGTTCTCTTCCTTTCTTGCCTGTGACAGTCTCAGGGTTATTATTTAAGACTTACTACCCCTGATTCAGCTGTAACACTTAATTTTAATTTTGAAAGATGGACCACTGCAGGTTTACCGGTGGGCTTAAAATATCTCTTCCTTCATAGCAGTTAGATTGATCCCTGCTGTGAAAGAAAAAGCTGAAACATACTTTTCTTACGGACTCCTCACTGGTGCAACCTGAACTTTAACAAGTCAGAATGGACAAAAATACAACAAAATTACACAACGTAGCCTAGTTTCCAGAAATTTGCGTACAATCTTGGAATGCAACATTGGCATAAATGCACCAAATGTGTGAGATTTTGACAAAACACAGACTGTTTACAGGGGCAAATGTAGCGATTTTAGGTAGAAAAACATCTACATCTCTAAAATGAACGTTAAAATGGAACCTAGAGTGTATCTAAAAGGACATTACCGCTGAATTTCAGCATGCCAAATTATACGCTTTACCAGCATTTCCACAATGTTTTTCTGCTCGCTCCATTGTAATGCAAACTGGAGGGCCATACAAGTGCAGAGAGACTGAATTGGAACAATGATGAAAGTGCGTGCTATAAGAATCAGGACAGCTGTCAGGGTGTACAGGCATACATTTAGTGGTGAAGGACAGATTTTACTGAAACGCAGCTATGTGTGTTAGACTGGTGTTAGTGCTAGTCACTGTGTGTGTGCAGCATGTTTCACTCTTTGTCTTTGAGGGTCAAACTGTTTAAAACAGATAAGACTCATGGCTGTAGTCTTTCTTTCTTTCAAAAAATGTTCATAAATATTGTTTATGCTGCCAAGGATATAATAATACAAAGACTCCATATTAAAAAAAAAGAGTCTATTTTGAAATGCTGGAAAAAATTGCTCTGAAACAACCGACCGCTATAGGGCTGCAACTCACCAAGGACTCTTTATTATAAAGAAAGTAGCATTTCATTACACTATCTTTGAATAAGCACAAATTGATTCATACAAAAATATGAAACCTTTAATATAACCTTCTTTCAAGATTCTTTTTTTGAAAACTACTTCAAAACCTTCTTCTGCTATTTAACTATCTACTCCATGAGAATAATTGTTCAGTAGGCCTACTTAGACCCACAATGACATTTTCTCTCACTTTTATTTGTAACATGCACACGGCACCCGTTGCCCTCTTACATCATGCCAAAGTTGTATCTAGCCAGTGCATTTTTCTCCTAATCAGCAGCTGCAGTAGAAGCATATGCTAGCAACCGAGCCCAACCGCAAAAAGACACAAAATGACACAGATAAAAAAATAGGCCACTGCCATCGGTGAATGTCATCTTATTTACTGCCGATGGCAGTCAACGAGGTGAATACGGCTGATACCGATGTTCGCCCGATAAATCGGTGCATCCCTAATTATTTTCATTATCAATTAATCTGTTGATCTTTTTTACGGTTAATTGATGAATCCTTTACTGTACAAAACGTCAGAAAACAGAGAAGAATGTCTGTAACAAGTTCCCAGAGCCCAATGTGACAACAGTCCAGACCTCAAAGATATCAATTTACAGTGATACAAAACAGAGAAAAGCAGAAATCACCTAATAATTTCAGTTTTAGTGGCTACAAAGTTTATTTGTCCACTCAAACACGGCAAAATCACCTGACGGCTTCAAATCACAGTACTTGAAACATTTGTCTGTACAAAATTAAAAAGCAGAGCCAGAGTGATGTGTGTACCCCCGTATAAAGCAACAAATATAAGCAACCAACACACAGCCACCATACCATATCCGATGCTTCAAAAGCTGAGAAAATGCTTCAGTAGATGCAATGCCTTTCTCTGCTGCCAAGATTCCCTTGTGCTGTGTGGCTTAGCCCAACAGTAGTGTAAAGGATGCATGCTTCTTTTATTTTATTTTCAGCCCCCCGCCTCCGTTTTTTTTCCTCCTCCAGTACATCATTCCTTTGGGTGTATGTACGGTGTCCCTTAGTTACCGGTTAAGAGAACCAGCAGCTCAGAGAGTTAAAAGCCTGCCCTGTCCCGCTCATACGAACAAGGCCATCAATAATTCACCTTCATCGGGAAGCATTATCTAACAGCAACATAAAAATTTAAACATGGTGGGTGACAACACGGAAGCATGAAAAAAGTGCTCGGTAAGAGGACACTTCAGGTGGCGACAATGTCGGCAACAGATATGTTGAAGTGGAGGCAGAGGGAAGACGTTTTCAGCCGGCCCTGTGAGGCTGATTTACCATTATACATAAAAGACAGACGCCCCGCTGAATTAAGGGAAAGTAAACAAGAAGGCACATCTCCTCTCGCCTCGACCGGCCCTGTATGAGTGCAGCACAGAGGTGGAAGCATTTGCTCGGCTGTATTAACGCCCAGGCTCATTCTCATTGACAGTGAAATCCCTCTAAGCCTAGATCAATTACATCCAGCTCTGCTGTAATTAAAATGTCCTAACAAAGGTCTTAGGAGCACAGAACAGAAACCTACCCATTGACAATAAGCTCAGTCCAATCTATAGCACCATCTCAAAGAAAGTAGCCTGAGATTAGATTCAGGCTTTCTTTGGACATGCAAAAAGCGTCCATGAATGGCTGTGGTGATCAAAATCAGTCTCTTTTTTTTTATTCCTAAAGGTCATGATATGATTTAAGATAATGTATTAAGTACACAAGCTCACATTAAAACACTATTATGCTGCAATATTATTAATTATTTACAGAAGTACATAAAATAAATAACTAATTTATCTATAGTACTAAAGAAACCTGTGCTTTCTAGGCCTGACTCGGAAGAAAACAAATTATTTGTTCTCTTAAGTACATCTGATGCTTGACTAAGCTCTGCTGAGAAACGATATAATGCTTATGAGTCTCCTAATTAAAACTCAGCAGTGGAGTGATTAGCAATCACAACTCCACTCTTCAAATATCAAGATCTGATTTGCTTGGCTGATCAACAACAAGCTTGCTTCTCTCACTGCAACTCACAGAGCCTCTCTCTCTCTCTCTCTCTCTCTCTCTCTCTCTCTCTCTGCAGTGAGCCTCTCTCTCTCTCTCTCTCTCTCTCTCTCTCTCTCTCTCAAGGAGGCTTTTGAAATGGAGCAAAGCAGCACAACTATACCAGGAAGGGCTCAGCTGAGCCTGGTTCTATATATTGCTTTTCTTTTTTTTGCCAGGATGCCATTTACGTGGAAATATTAAGCCCTTGTTTTATGTTGACTGCCAGCAATCTTAAACGGATTACACACCGCTGCTGATGAACGCTTAAATGTTTTTGGATTCACATGATAACTCATCATAGTATGAAGTATAAAACATCAATAACATTACTTATGGCAGCCACCAAAATTAAACTTGAAAGCTGTCCCCTCGCTGCGCCGAGGAGGGACTATTCCACAGAGAGAGAGAGCAAGATGGCTGACTGCACTGACACGTTGTGAAAGCACGCCTTGCCATCCTAGGTAATAGATTATTTTTGCTGTGTGACTCCCAACACTCCTCATCTTTTGTGACAACGCCTGCCAATCAAGGCCCAGGGAACGTTCAAGGGCTTTGACAATATATGTTCACCTTGAAAACACATTGGCTTCATCGCAAGACACCAAGTGACACCAAGAAGGCATCAAATAGCCATTAGACGTGGCAGACTACAGGTGATCCTGTGCCTCTTTTTTCAATATGCTCTCTGAAAATTGGCATTAAAAGTATTATTTATATCCATAAAGACACAACTAAACAAATGCGGCAATACAGTCGGATATGTATGTGGACAGTGCATGAGAGCACTAAATGTGGAAGGATTTTATGATCATTTTAGAGAATCTGCCGTAAAAATTAAAAAATATTCAATTTAGCCTTTCAAAACAGCGTATAACTGGTTCCTCAGGAAGCAAATGTACCTATGCTGTTCATGTGTAGGCATTTAATAGAAAATTTGAGCAGAGGTCCTCCGGATTTGGAAAATAAAATGTGAATTTGGGTGTATTCCTGTTACATTACAAAATTTCTTTCTTTTCAATGCAAAATGAGAAATAACAATGTTACACCACATCAGCAGAGTGATTTGCATTTTTATGTGATTCATGAATAGCACGGAGGAGGACAGGGAGAGATTTTTCTGCAGTGAAACATGGCCTGAACCTCAATTTCTGGAGAATTATATGATACTATTTAAGAATTTGAAGAAGAGAGAAGCATTTCCTCAGTTGAAGACAGATGACCTGTCAGATACACCTAATACCAACACAAAGCCCTCAGCCTTTAATCTGCACACTTCCTGTGACCTATACTATGACAGAACCAAATAAAGCACACTATCTTTGTATCCCCCTGAGACAGAGCAGTGTCCTCATATGCTAATGTCAGCCAATGTTGGAGAAGAAGTTACGAGGGCGGCCCAGACAACTCACAGGTCAGTGCTAATCTTCTGATATATGGAGCCTAAAGACCTGGGACACATCCATCACACACTGCCAACGGCTCCCAACTGGGAGAGATCTGCACACACCAAAGGGTTAACACACATCCCAAAGAGACCTCTGATGATCCATCACTCAAGAATCAGCCTCCTTTTGAGCAGGAGCGTCCTTTAACCACACATAGGGGGTAGCTTTCTAAGCAGAGGCTCTGCAATGAGAGCCAGCGTGACTGCTAGACCTAAGCTCCAAGCCTCTGTTGATCATTAAACATCCATTTTAAACCAGTGGGGGAAAGTTAACTGTCATTTTAAACACAGGAGGTGGTAGTACGGGAGACATTTTTCCCCCCTCAGATGTATTTTCTCGGCTAAAAGAAGCAAGAACATATATCCATCCATCGCGTTAACTACCCAAACGCATAATCATTCGTTCCAGTCATCTGTCTCTTTATTTCTGAGGCAAGCCACAAAATAGCTATGGTGGTTTTTTGCAGTTAAATGAGAAACTCACCCCAAAGCACTATGTTAAATAAACAAAATGCCCTTTGCTTCTTTTTCACTTTTCATGTTGTGTATTGTTGTTCTTTCTCTGGCAATCAGGCCAAATGTGAACAGCTTCGATGTTGTTTCAAAAATATTTTTTTGGGAGGTTGGTGCCTCTTCAGAGCATCACCGGTAAATGTCATGTTTGGTGTCAGCCCCTCCAGAATCAGACCCTTCTAGACCATTTTGCACTCACCCAGGAAGAAATTCATCTTAGTAGGAGCACTGATGCCAATGTCAGCACCGATAGCAGCCTCGACAGAGCAGAATGCATATACATCTCCTCTTCAGCAGCTTTTTAATAATTTGAACAACCAGGCTCAGCCCAGCACACCACAGCGTGGTTTCCACTCACTTTTTCTCGACTCAACATACTTATCACACTTGCTATTGCTCTTGCCCTATCCTCCTACACATACACAATGCAGAGAGAGGCCTATTGTATTGACTTTGTCAGAAGGAGAAGGAGAAGCCTGTTGTAAAGTCAGTACAACAGGAAAAAGAATTAGGCCTACACAATTCATCAGAAAATGCACTATTTCTCCTCTAAGACCATTGCAATCATCATGTCTCATCTACCATTATTCATCACTCCCTGTCTCTGTCCATTTGTTTGTCCAACTTTTCAGAGTGAGCGTGTCAGAGGAACTGAACAAGACAGCTGTCAAACCTGCCCGCCGTGAGTGAAGATGGCAGGTGATGTCCTCTTTTTTTCTCCCCCTCCCTGCTCTCTGGGTTCAAAACTCACACTCTTGGCTCTTTTTTAAGTTTTGTGATGTTAGCAAGCTCTCTTCTCTAGCAGGTTGGGGAGCAGTTGGCTCATGTTATTACCCAGGAGCAGGACCATGAAGGGACCACCGACCCCTACTGCACTCCCAATGGCATTTACATTCCCTGTCTTTGTGTAATAACATGTCACAAGCTGCACTTTCTTTCACTATTAACCTATGCTGATCCTACTTCTAAAGTAAGGGCACGCACAAAGCAAGAAAGCACTTTTTATTCTTCGTTTATCTTTGTGCTCACTCAAAATGACTATTTTCTTCTACTCAACCTGTCTAAAATTGCAGAGAATATTATGCCATGTATCACAAGACAACCAAAATAAGCAGTGCCTTGCCGCATTCTTTCACTGACAAACAACAGCTGCACAGAATGGGGAATAAATATTATCTCTGCGACAGAAAAACAATCAGACACTGCTAGGTACTCAGAGTCGCTCACAAAGCTTGAATGCTCTGCGTCTTTACATCTACAATCACTGAATGTGGAATTAAGTCATTTATTTTACACCTGAAGAATTATTTATTTTGGAGCATTTGAGATGCTGCGGCTAAAATACCAGTCAAAACATGTACACAGATTTTCATCAAGTTATGCTTTTTATTCTCCCGCCATGGACGCAGTGGGTTCTCATTCTTGAAAATAACACACTACAGACCTTTCTTTGTTTTAATGTTGTATGCTCTTGCTGAGGAATACTGGGGAAAATGTTTTAACAGGACAAAATCTTCTTAACATAACCACGTCCCTGAACGGCGTCTAACATTTCCGCTAAATACATGGCTTCTGGTGGTGAAATTCTACCAATCCACACTAAATCTGCTTCCAACACAAACACTTGCTTCTCAGACACACACGCGCACACACACACACGCGCACACACACACACACACACACACACACACACACACACACACACACACACACACACAACTGCAGTGTCCAGCAATCCTGTCAGAAGCCTCCACCACCACCACCAGCAGCAACACTATCTCAACAAAACTGCTTAGAAGAAGGGGGCTGGTAGCACAAGTTCTCCCTATTGAAATGCAGACACTTTGATATGGAAATTGGCAGCAAGAAAAACCTGCTAGAATTCACACTAGCATGCATTGAAACCATTTGCGCAATGTGAGATGAGATGGCACTTCCTCCCAAGACAACACAGACAAATGGACCAAACCAGCAAGTGAGGGGCGGGTGAGAGATGGAGTGAAGGTAGAGAGGGTGGAGAGGAGAAGGAGGAGGAGGAGGGAGGGAGAACATTTGTCCCCCTCCTCTATTTGAATTCCTAAAACCCACTGTCCCAGCATTTGCTTCAAGAAATAGACTTAGATGAAATGCAAAGGGGGATTTTTTTCAAAGTGCAACATCTACATTCACCAGTAAAACATCCCATTATGGCCTATTGGCAGGGAGACCTTTTCATCTTCAGGACTCGATGATAGGCGTTTCATTATCAAGCAGCAACATTCAACATCATCCCAGCTAAGGAGACTTTTTTTTATCTAGTCCTCCAAAATGTCTGGCATGACAGAAAAACTTCCCCGCCACGGTCAGAAAATGCTTGGATTTGTGTGGTGGCGAGGAAATGTCTCACACTGTGCATATAGGTCTTAAATAATGTTGCCGTTTTCTTAGATCAAAACTGAACAGAAAATGCTTTTGGTTTGCTTTGATGTCCAAAAACAACTGGATTTGGACAGAGTCGTCATCTATACTTTCCTGCATGAAAGCTGTTATATAAGTAAATGCAGGGGGAAGCTCCCAGTTTCCTAACTTGTCAGTATGGCTTATATAAGGTTGCACCACTGTCCTGATATGGCATTGACAGTATGGATTATGTGTAAATGTTATTTAACCTTGATATTTTAGACCGCCACAGTCATGCCCTCCTGGGGTTTCTAGCTGAAGTCTATTCGGCCCTATCTCTAAAAGCTTAACGTGAGACTGAAATATGGTCCCTTCGCCTGTAAAAATTGTGTGTGTGTGTGTGTGTGTGTGTGTGTGTGTGTGTGTGTGTGTGTGTGTCATCATCACACATGGCTGGCTCAATTCTGTGAATTATACATGCTTTGTGAAATGATCTTATTTTATAGCCGCAAAATGGAGCAGTAAATGGAGACAGTAACTGACATCCATCTACTTAGCTCCTTGTGTCCTGAAACTGGGTGGAGATGTTTGTGTGAGCTCTACTTTTTTTCACCATTTTATCATGCTGATTATTTTATAAATCCACTCCCATTAGGCTTTGCTTTTTATCCATATCCAGGACTTTCCTTGTCAGAGTGTTCATCTTACATACAAAAAAATCAAATTTGTAACACCTGAAAACACCTTGAATATATAGATAATATAAGCATTTCACACATTTTTATCACGTACAAAAGAATACATCCTTCAGTGGAATTTTAATTTAAATGAAATAGATATATACTTGAATCCACATGGAAGTACCTTAATAGCCCAGCAACTTCATGTTAATCAAAAGTATTGAGGCTCCAGACACTACAGAATAACATCGTATACTATGCCCTTTATATGCTATGTATTGATCTCATAACAACAGTTTTGAACTGCTGGAGGAGCCCGCGGGCCCGTTTTCTGACATTTGCCTTATGATATCCTGAGTGTAAATACATGGTATTGATTTAGCAGAGGCATAAACCAGCATCTCCCTTGAAAGACTCAAAACATCCGCTTTTAAAGGCTACTTACTGTGGTACGCCGTGCCAAAATATGGATCCCGGTATGAAGTGTAGGCTAAATTTCAGATCAACACCAGGAGCCCCCCTCCTCTCCCTTTTTCAGAAGAGGCCCCCAGAAACTAAGCAGCGGGTCGAACAATGACGGCTGAGGCTCGTCTGCATGCTCCACTTTCTTCACAGTGGGCAGATGGTGGGGTTTCCTGTGGCAGGTATCTGTTCCTCTTCAAGCCAAAACGCCCGGGACCGGACGAACAGCTCCATGGCGAGGAGTCTGTCCAAAAGTAATGATCGTTACCTCCCCCCCTCCTTCCTCTTGTGCGTGCACCAAGGCTCCTTCGGACGGGAGCGCTACGGATAGACTGCTTAAAAAATTCGCACTTGAAGGAGACGAGATGCACCCCAGTCTCGCTACAAAATCAAACTCCGAGCACGTCAAGTCTGTCTGCAGGTCTCCAGCGGCCTGGTTCACATATACAGCGCGAAGCGATATAGGCTAATATGACTTCTTCAGTCTAGCTTTCGGTGCGCTCCCGGTTGTTACCTCTGCGACTCATCCACACGCCGTGCAGACAGTCGGAGCTACAGCCGGACTGGAGGCAAACAAGGCGAGGAGAAACGGCGCACCGGTCCCCTGCTCTGCAGCAGCAGGCTGTAGAGGGCGGCACACAAAACCTGAAGCGGATTACTGGCAAGGCACGGACTGGATCCTAATGCTAATTATGACAGCCCGTATTAAAGCTAATATTATCTCGTGTGGTCAGATTTCATGCATAAGCACAACACGTTCTGCTGTGTTTTCTCCAACCCATGTTGCACAGTATTTTAAGTTTAATCAGGAAGGCAAAAAAAGTGCAAGGCCATTCATTAGCCAACCAAAAAACATGTTACTGATAATGATGATAAAAACATTGCTATAATGAGGCTTAAATAAGACTTTTTTAATTGGGTGAGTCCACAGATAAAGTAGAATGCATCAAGGTGATAAGAAAATCACTTTTTTATCAGAAGTATTTCTGTAACAAAAAGCAATTGAGCTCTCAGTGTGGAAGGAGTATATGTAACAGGGTCTTGTTACCAGATAGGGTAATCCTCATCTCTGCACTTGAAATTATTATTGTAGCTATTCTACAAAAGTTTAGCATATAATCAGATGGTGCCAACAGCAGCAAAGTGTACGGAGATATACGTATATAAAGATGAGTGAATATACAGTTTAGTAGAGCTGAAAATATAAGGTGGCTGATTGATGAAGTCGATTGATAGAAAAATGAATGTGCAACAAAAACATTTTTGTTTAAAAGTCAAACATTCTGTTGTTCCAGCTTATCACTTGTAAGGATTTGCAGCTTTTCTTTGTCTTAATTTAACACTAAACAGAATATCTTTGGGTTTTGGAGTGTTGATCAGACAAAGCAAGCAATTTCAAGGTGTTAAATCGGGCTTTTGGTCTAACTTGCAAAGATAAATTTAATGGCAATGTTTAGGTCATAGACCTTCATCAGGCAAATGCCAAATTATCTTTGTAAATTAGACAGTGTGCAGAAGTTTCTTTGCAACTTTTGACCTACTTGTCCCTCTACTACGCACCTGTCTCATGTAATAGATGTACATTAAGTGTTTTTCTCTTCATAGTTCAAATGATGCCTCGATTGGTAAAAAAAAAAAAAAAAAAGATTAGTTGATAATGAAAATGTCAACCACAATCAACCAATGAGAGATAGTGAGAAGGGATGTAACTGTGATATAGGTTACAGTCTAAACAATAACCAACATAGTATATGAAACAAATTAATCCAGCTACGGTATGTCAGTAATGTAAGTGTGATGTGTAGAAAGACTCCAACTATGGCATGTACAATATAACCAGCAAGCAAGTATGTAAGATGTACAGTGTAAATAGTACTGGCTGAAGGAAAACAGCAATACAATCACAAGGCTTAACCCTCAACCTTTACATTGCACAAAATAAATCCAATAGTCATATTCATACAAACATCCACCTAAACTTCCAGAACATAGTGATATTCAATCAGGAAGCAGATGCTGATACATGTTGTGTTCAAACATTCAGTGTTCATCCATATGTTAATGGAAAGACATTTCAATGCTCAGTGCCTCACTTAAAATGTTGTTCTTGTTGACATGGAAAAGCATCTGAAACAGGATTTAGACCACAAAATGTCACAATGCTCCACTGAAATCTCATGGATATATTTAAATACATTTAATTTACAATCCTTTAGAAATGTTGTCATGTAAAAAACACAAAAAACACTTTTTGGACACACGCAGCTTTTTATATATAAAAAATTCTCTTTTTGCATCAAATCAAAGTGTATTTTTCACTTCACAGATAAAATGCATTCATGAATATAATTTTCACGACTATACCCCCATTTTGCAGTATATTTATGTATAAACATGACTACTCGTTTCACATGTGGAAATGTAAAAGACCATACTGTGTTTACAAGTTTTACTTCCTAAAGTTCAAATCATGTAAACTTTAAACTATTTTCCAATGCATGTTTGTATTTCTCCTAATGTTTCAGGCAGCCATTGATTTCCATTCATTTCTGTACATTATGAATGGTAAAACTCTTGAGCCTAGCTTGAGCAATAATCCATCACAGTCAACAACAAATCTGTATTCAGTTTTGCCAATGTTATATTATTTTTGCGACGTAATGCAGTGCAGACTTTTAAATCAATCCGCCATTGAAGTGAATTACCACTCAACGATAATGTGATGTAAAGGAAAAATGTTCTGCTGTCTTAATGTTGACTGATGCGTTGCACAACTAAAGAAAGCTTCAGTTTATTTACTGACTTCTATACAAATATATATGAATAAAAACCAATGGCTGCCAGGAATGGTTGAATGAATACATTCAAATTTCTAAAATACAGTAGCGTGTTTTATAAATTGGTTAGCTTTGATATACAGTGTACAGCTTTTGTCGTAAATGGGCTGAAACATGAAAATCCATGAAAAGCATGGCATGGCATGTAAATGGTAAAATAAATATTTTGTAATATTAGTGTCCAAATGTGTTGAAATAGAACATGTTCCAAATTCAGGTTGTATTTCACGTGATGCTTTTATGTAAGGTAATAAATATGTACTTAAACATCCTAAACAACCTACTTCATATCTATTGAATTTGAGCTGGAAGATATTGAGTGTCTAATATTTATTCTTTAAAAAGGCTTGGTGGATCAGACATTTCTATAAACTGCATAATGTCATATTTGAATATTGTAAGGATAATTAGGAGATAAAAGAAAATACCACAAGTGCAAAAGGGCCAATATCTTGTCCTGCAGGCACATTACAAGTCTTCAAAGGAATATTTAAAGAATATTGATTTTTTTTCACACTATGGTTATATGTATGGTTATATATATACACTGACTATATCTTTGGTCAGTGTGTTTCTTATTTAATGGAAAAATACCATTATGGATGTATTTATGTGCAATACATTGAGACAGTTTCCACAGATGCTTGCATTTAACTGAATAAATCATTCATGATGCAAATAGGAATTTTGTTGCACTGACTCTGCCTTCATTTTTAAAGCACACTATGTTTGCGCTTTGTTGGTTACAATGGAAAAGGGGTAAATTGAATCCTGATATTACGGTTGTGAATGGAGACCAGAATTGTAACTGACTTGGCACCCCAAAAAACATGCAACTATAACTGAGTTGACTGGAAATGATTTGGGTTTGTCGATGCAATTACACTTCAAGCTGAAAGCCCATTAGGATTTTACTGTAAGCTGCAAAACATTAGCATTAAATTGCCATTTGCGAACAAATATGATATAATCTCAATGACAAACTGGACAACAGCGTGTTTAAGCACGGCAGATCCCCAATTATTTAGTCCTGATTTGTTGACCGCTCCGGATATGCCAGCTGCAGGCTACATATTTTCTGTCTTGGAATAACTGGAACAAAAAACATGAAGAAATAAATGTATTTCATAATGTTCTGATGTATTCAGTCACCCCATTGAGGCTATCATTAGAAACCATTACGTCTGTGATAAGCCAAAGTAACACAGCTTACTAATGGTTCATGAAAGGTGTAATGTCCACCTGTGCTGTACTACCAGCTGTGTCCTCATTGTGAGCATGTCTCTGCACTGACGCCTTTCTGCCAATGTGACATGCAATGTTTAATGCTGTCTGAGCTCTGTCATTTTACCTTTAAATATCATGTGAAGTTTCTGTTGTCATTTCTTAACAATCGATGTACTGGAAGGAAAATGATCTGCCCAGCTGGAAGCAGGTTTATGGTAACAGTTTCCTCAGGTTTCTAAAGTTCCACCCCATGCAGCTTTCTTTTGAACATGATATTATACTGTGAGTAGAAGCTTTCATTCTTCCCCAATATGCCTATTTTTAGATTGTTACTTTTCAGCATTGTAATAAAAGAGCTACCTCAGTGGTGCAAATTCTGCCATAGGACATATTTTGCTTGAGAAAAGTATGTCTAAGAACAAACACTAAATCTCCAAGTTTGGAAGTAATAATGTCCTAAATATCAGTTCTCTTCTCTTTCTCTCATGAGCCAAAGTACATAGTCGGGTCAGTGGTCTCCGTTACACGTGGCTTCAATAAAAAACAGTCCCCTGGCCGCATAGGGGAAATGTGAATTTGGGTCAAATTCACCAGGTGGAAAGTGAGAGGATTAGTGCAGAGCTTGCATGTTTTCTGAGGCGTAGTTTTACATAATAAAGAATAGAAGAGTAAAAAGAAAACAGATGTAATGATGCTGATCCCCTGGCACATATTCTTATTTAGAGAAACAATGTTTATGTATGGCCTACTACTGAAAGTGTAAACTCTCTATTTCATTTGAACTGACCCAGGAGAGCCTGGCTTGCTGGTGTTTTATTCATTGTGGTCAATGCAGTATATATGTAAATACACACAGCCGGCCCTTGTCTCTGTTATTTCCTCTTTTCTTTTCTTGAGGACAGATGAAGTTGTCAGAAAATGCTTGGCTTTGCTTTTTTGCTTCAGCCTGTCATTCTAGTCTGCGTTCATCGTGCAATCAAAACCCCTAGTAATAGCACAAAAAAGCTAAAAAGCAAGACTCAGTTTTGCTGCTGACTCATCTAAAGAGAGTAAATAAATTTCACTGCGAGAGGTCAGGCTTCATCATTAGAACAGAGTCCATTCTGTAAATGGAAACAAAATGCTCCCTTTTTCCTGCATACTTCCCTCAGTTTTTGTCAAAGCTTAACTTCCACATTTGACCATAGCTTTTGATGACTCAATTTGTGTTAATTAACATTGGGGAGAATAAATACCATCCATGCATAAACATTACTTCACCTGTGATTGCTCATGCTTTTCTCTGCATTATAGCAGAATTGTCCATTACATTACATTGTCCAGTTCATTCGAACTACAGATCCGCTACCCGATCTGGCAAACTTGCATAATGTAATGTAATGGACAATTCCGCTTCCAACCTGTAGGGGGACCGAAGCGGAAAAAGTTCTCTAGTGTTGCTTTAGTGTAGGACAGAAACAAACATACTGGCTTACCTTGTTCAGCAACACATGCAACATTTGTGAGAATACATTGTGGTTATGTTAGGTTGTTATGTACATACAGATGTTTATTCATTTGATTGGTTATTAAGTTTTTGCTTTGGAATTATAATACTGTTGCTGATTCTTTTACTTGAAAATAAGCTCCAGAAACACAAGAAAACCCCATATGCTTTCAAACACAAAGTCAACTCCACTTCTTGTGAATCCAAACTTCAGATGTTAAATTGGATTATAGGAGTGATAATTAAATTTTTTGGGGGAAGCGTTTTTGTGGTATTTTTGCAGCCGCAGAGACCTCACAGAGAGACACAGTGTCAGAATTCAAGTCCCTTCACCTCTACATGTTCTTTTTGATTTTGTCTTCTTGTGTGTTGTGTGTGTGTGTGTGTGTGTGTGTGTGTGTGTGTGTTTTTTTTCCTCCAAATGTGCCATTCACATTATGGCAAAAACCTCATGTAATAATGTGGGGTGTTTCAACAAACATTCATGTGGTAAATAAGAGGGTAGCTGGGAATGCTGCGGTAAATATGTCTTGAGTAATTATTAGGTGGTTTTACTCATTAAGATCAAAAGCCACAAATTCAAAGGCAATCTCAGAGCTTAAAAGGTACTGAAAAAAGAGAAATCAAAGGATTGAAACCTTTAGCATTCTCTATGGGAATTGACAAATGCTCTTGTTCCTCACAGACAGAAACACTGTCTGTTCTTTCTGCATTGAGAGGAAGCTAATTCTTTGCGGCATCCATTTCCCAGCGCAATATTGTATGGAGTAGCTTTCTATAGTTTTGTAATCATAGGGCAGCATGAAAAAGGGTGGGAATTATGATCTTGATGGTCTTGTAATGACAGTTCCCATGATGGAATGGGCTCGATTAAAAGGCTCAACCACAAGTGAACTCTACCACATTCATGATAAGACAATGACTTAATCCAATGAGGACCAGGAGGATTGGTTTGCACCAGCTATTCATAAATCCATTACTTTGATTGTGTGTATATCTTTCCTAAGTTCTTAGGAACTACTAGATAGTTTCAAACTTACTTACTGAATCAGCTAGTTTCCACTAATAAAAACGTTAAGAATTTGTCAGCGACAATGTGTAAATCAGTTACCAGGAACCATCTGTAGCACCTCACAATAAAATAACTTACTTAGTTAATATAACAGTTTTTGGAGGCAAGGAATATAATAAATCTAACTGCCAATCTATTATAAATGTAAATTACTTTGT
The DNA here is from genome assembly GCF_031162955.1 of Sander vitreus. Lineage (NCBI taxonomy): Eukaryota > Metazoa > Chordata > Actinopteri > Perciformes > Percidae > Sander > Sander vitreus. The sequence continues at coordinate 13,892,426 of NC_135866.1, forward strand.
TCTATTTCAAACATGCACCTAGAAGTATGTTTCAGAGTTAGTAGTGTTCCTGTATTTTAGAATTAGCAGAAAAGTAATAGTTAGCCTGATGTTATTAGCTTAACAATTTTGAAGTATTGTTTTATTTTCGTGAAAACTAATTGAAAATTTCCCAATTTCTACTGTTTCAAAATAAAATTTAAATCAAAGTGTCAGACCAGAAATGTTTACCATATTTTATGTTGCCTTTTTTTACTTCTCACTCACAAGCTAACGTTAATTTTAGCTAACGTTACACAACAGTTACTCCTGGCAGTTACTGGAAGAAATATTTAGTAAAAACTAAATCATAAGAACTGTTTTGTGTGTCGCAACTCGTTTTAATAAAGTCATTTGATATAAGTATTACTTTGTTATATAACACATGCATCCATGGAGAAATATGTGTCTTAGAGTTAGCAGTGAATGTATTTTAGAATGAGTGGAAAATATTTAAGTATGCTAACGTAACTGACAATTAGCCTGATGGTATCAGCTTAATGTTTTGTAATTTGCGGTACATTGTGTTATTTTTGTGAAATGGAATTTAAAATTTCCCAGTTTACATTGCTTTTTAACATATTTTCAATCAAAGTTTAAAATCAGGAATATTGACCATATGTCATATTGCTTATTTTACTTCTCACAAGCTTAGGTTAGTTTTAGCTAACATTAGCTAAACATCAGTAACATCTAACAGTTACTGTGTGTTAAGATTTAGTAAAAACTAGTTTACAAGTTTGAACTTACAAATAATTGGTGAAACCAATCTTAGGGCTACCTAAAAGACACACAGAAAATTCTTATTTCTTAACTGACATGTCTTGTGTTCAGCAAAGTAAGTACTAGCCTATATTCTTCCAAAAATGTTTTCAAACAATAGCTAAAACTTCAACTTCTTTTGTCCCCAAAAGGCATTTGATTTTGCAGAGTGCAAGGAGCAAGCTAATTTGGAAGCTACATAGTTAGTCATAGTATAGACCGCATACTCAATTATTAATTTAGTCCTTTAAAGTTGCTTTGGAGGTAGCTTTGAATTTCAGAACTATAAGTATATTCTCCCTTCTGGAAGTTAGTCCTCCATTTCCCCACCCATGAGACTTCTGTCGACTGCAGACTCTGCTGACAGAAGTTAGATCAAGCATAGAAAGCGAATTCAACTCTCTACAATAGATACAATCTGATAAGCAACATGGATCCAGACTTGTCTCCTCTCTAGAGCTTTTTGGCTCACAGAACTTTGTCTTTGCTCTGTCCTTGAGACATCTGTAAAAATGCTCTTATATGGGGGAAAACATCGAACAAATAAAAGTAATGTACTAGAGTGACTGCTTTCCAGCTGTGAGATTTGCTCCAAAAATATCAGCGTGTCTCAGCCCAAAAACAAGCTTATTTGAAGAATGCATCTCAATCTATACTTGAGCATTTTAAAGCACTTGGTAAAGCATTTAGGAACATTTGTTTTAACTTACTTTCCAATGGTGAATGTTTATCTTAGAGTGTAGTTATAAGTGTTGTTCCTCTGTTGTTGTGAAGCGAGTCTACCCTCTTCCACATATGAGGCAGAAACACCGACACATTGGAAACAGATGCTCATTGTTCCAGCGTGAAAAGGCAGAGAAAAAAACGACAGAAAGAAGAAATAAGATTTACAGCATCTCATGATTCCATTCAACGGTAGCTGATAGTTAAGTTTTCTTCACACTGTTACTGTTCACCCGCCAAGTCAGATCTTTCTTTGAAAAAATACAGACAGAAGAATAAACTATATAGTACTAAAAACAACTGGTCTGCCATAAAATATCATAGTTCAATGAAGTAGTACATGTATAGCATAACATAATTCAGTAGGTGGTGGTTAACTTTTTAGGAAAAGAGGAAATGGGTCATCTTTGCGTGCCAGTAAAAGGAATCCTGTCACTCAAGTAGGAGTTCTGGGACTGCCTCTATTTTTAGCACCTGGAGCTCAGACGCATACCATACATTTTAACCCTCACACAAACACAGACGCAATAAATAATAAATCCACCAAACAGGAAGATATTATCCTCTCAAGGGTTGGTTGGAAGTCATTCATTGGCAAAGCAGCTCACAAGATGAATGGGGTAAAATAAATCCTTTATGCAAAAACACATGGAGGAATAGATGTTAGTGGAACACAAGCAGTCTTTAGGGTGGTTTGGGAATTTGAATGTAGTTCTTCCCCCATTTCAAGCTAGCTTCTGTTCCACTTACCTAATATACTTTTCATGGTGTCTTTGTTTGTTTTTTCTGAAAAGCTGAAGCACTGGGAGGTTGAAAACACATTTTCTCAGGGCTTTGTTAGTATCAATAGACATCTACCTCGCTCACCTGTTAGTTGTCTTGCACCTGTTGAGGTAGGACGAATCACACCTTTACTACCTTTATTTGGTGGTTAAGTAAACTCACGTAATTACCAGCATTGCTCCACCCAACTTAAACCTGAACAGAGGGACACCTGCGTGTGTGGGTGTGGTTGTTTGGCAGGGCCTTTAAACAATAACATTTGTCATGAGTCATATGCTGCATTATGTAGGTTTCTGTCAATACACTTTCCATTCCCGTAAAAACGCTAAATAATGTGTTGAATGTCTGAAAAAGCAAACCAATATGGATGCTTCAGGTCAGCCAATGTCCACTGTTCAAGGTAATTAAACCCAAGTTACAGTATATAACCCCATACTGTCAATGCACAAATTTATCCCTCACATGACCATTTCTGCAATCATACAACTATCTCTTAAGTTGTCTAAAAATGTGATCGCTGATCTATCCCATTCTTACTTTCCAGCCCACATATGGTTCAAGGTTAGGGTTACGAGCAGCTGCGTAGGAAAAGTCGTCACATTCCAGTTGTATTTTCGACTGAGAGATATTAGGAATGAACTAAATCAACTAAAATAAAATAAAATCAATTAACTTAAATTTAGTCAATATAGCTAATTCATCTGTACCCCATTTGTTTGTATCTGATTTCACTTGACAACAAACCGCTACTAGTAACATTATAGAATTAGCCAAGTCAGGGTCACCATCTTGGAATAACAAGACGGTTTCCTGTTCTTCCAGTTTATTTTCAAAACCTCATGGAAGCTGTAGTTGTTTAATGCCAACACAACAAACTGTCTTTATGTTAAAAGGTGTTTGTATATGTGTGTTTAATATGGACAGAAAACCACAGTATTGTGTTTTAGCTTTCCACAAAGAGCGAACAAGCTAAGCCTGAAAGTTGGTTCTCCAGAGTGTTGTCTGTAGGTCATCAAGACCCTTTCACATGGCCAACATTTTGATCCAAAATATCAATAAACACTACAGTAGACACAGCAACAATGGGCCACAAAACTGAAAAATCAATAAAAATCACTGCTATATATGAATTGTGTAAGAAATTACCTTCATGCTCAGGTGAATAAGCTCAGAAAACATGACTCATTCCTTGACTGCCACTGAGCTACTCAGCCACACTCAGAAGCCAACATCTCTACACAGCTTCTCTCTGCACAGCGTTGCATCAAACAGTAATCATGACATTTCACAGCCACAGGTATGTCAGTGTGGAGAGAGCCGCCAGGGAGAGGCTGTTGTGGCACTGCAGGTTTAGGCACTATGTGCTCTAAGTTCAGGCTCTTGTTATCTGAAATGCTGCAAATTGATGAAAATTACATATAGTAAGTGTGCTACCTGTTGGGAGCAGAGGCAGAAGTATAGTATAATAATGATTTGATAGCTCCATCATAAATGGCATGTGTGGCGTAAAAACACACTGAGAAGTATGCATTTTTCTGGTGTAAAACATGCAATTTCTTCTTGAAATCTGTGATTTTTCCGCTTACAATAAAGTTCTTCCATGAAGCTATGACAATAACAAACAAATGCTATGAAATGCATATCCATATACATACTCAACTCCATTAGTCTTACTGTCACAGATGTGAAGTGGGAGAAAGCATAGGAGGGAGTTACTTAGGCTATTTGCAAGATAAGAGTAGCAAAGGTGTCAGTTTTTCAAAGCATGGCAACCACATCAATCTGGGCCCATGTCAAATATGTTTGATATGATTCAAGAGTGCATTTCATGATATGCCATTTGTCTTGGGCCTACATTGAGACTGGGTTAGAGAGAAAAGCAGAGAAAATAAATATGCCAATCACGGCTACTGTCAAACTCTCATTGTTCTGGAGTATTTTATGATTTATGCCTTTCAAGTAGGATTGTTTCACATATCAGTTTTCTACCTTTACTTTCATATGCATGCCATGTGTGGAGGTCTGTGGTCGTACTACTGTGGTAGTATTCAGGCATAAGGCTTCATGACAGATACTTTACACATGCCAGACTGTTAGGCGATGGAAGACAACGATAAAATGTTCATATTAAAAGCATTTACCCCTCTCCAGGCGCCAGACTGTCTGACACTGGCTCAAATTGATTCTTAATTGGGTTTGTATGGACCCTAGATCTACTGTTGATGAGCACAGTGAAAAGTGGACATCTACGGCTTCAACTCTCCACAGAAACGTGATAACACAACTGACCCGACGGAGGGGAAAATGACTTCTTAGAGTTCTGGGCTCCGTTTTTAAACAATAATAATTATGAACCGGATAATCTGCACATCTTGAAAATGGATTTAAAAGAATGATCCATCATCCAGACGCAGCAGAAAAAAGCAACGGACTCAAAGGGATGTCATTACTCATCACCAGTCACAACCAGTTGGCATTAACCAGCTGTGTTGCTAGATGTCTTTTTGGGGGACTTTTTTTTTTTTTTTTGGTTGTAATAAATCACTCAGAGTTGTTGTGGAATGCAATCCAGTCCTCTGGAACAGCTTGGTCTTGGTTGAGGTGATTTTCTGTTTCTAGGCTGACATTCCTCATTATCTATTTTGGCTTGCCTTGCGTGCACACTGGGTCGTGGAAAAGGCTGGTTAAAAACTGAGCAGTGAGGGGGAGAGGGGCTTGAATGCTCCTCTGTGCCCCCCTACCGCCACTCTCCCCGGTGAAGCTCAGCATGCCTGTATTTGAAGAGGAAGGGAGGGAAGTTATCCCTACCTTTGCCTTGCTTATGAATTTTTTCTCTCCGCTCACAGAAGAGGCTTGTTACCCAAGCAGGCAGACATGGTGGAAAGCAACGCTGCAAAGCTTTATTCAAGCTGAGGGGGAAGAATCTGCTGTGGATTAAGCCTCATCCACAGTCTGGTCTTAATTTCACTGCTTTTGTGCAGTCAGACTGAAGGAGTGCTTCTGATTACTGTCTATACCTTTGAAGGCTCACTGCAATTTCAGGAGTCAATAATAATAATAAAATATGTTATGAAAACAATGGGACTAAATGGGCCTCCATTATACAACTCAGGATTACTCATAAACTGTAAATGTCCTTATAATGAGCGTATTTACACTTGATTACTGCAGAAAATGGAACATTTTAAAATTTGTGTGGAGTTGTACTAATACTTGTTGTACTTACTAACCGTGACAGAGATAGAGATATGATGGAGGTGAACTAGGCACCATAGACAATAATGCATTAGGCAACTGTACATGTTATCATAATGAGCTTATGTAAACTTGATCAGTATGCGAACTTGAGCATTCAGAGATATCAATGGAGTCTGTACCGTAAACAGTGGCTAAATTATGAATATAATGTCTTTATGGGATGGTTTTTAAATTCTAATAATTCATAAAAATCTCACTGTTATTAGTAAGAAAATTATCTTGGGAGCTTTAAGAGGAAATATAAATCAAAGAGTATATGTAGTATAAACGGTTTTCGAGCTTGAAGTGACCAAAAAAGAACAGGAAAATTAATAATCATATGAATGAAAGACAATATGTGACTGTTGCAGGTCAGGATAGCAATAATGGCAACAAAGAAATCTGTTGGCAAAATAAACAATAAAACAAACCCTTAAATGGAAGCAGGAAGCCAATGAGCAAGTCTATGACTCAGCCACTTGCTTTCTAAAGTGCAATCTCACCTTGTGGGTGTCATAAATTGTCCGGGGCACCCGGGGCTTACCAGCCTGCTGGGGTGGTCCTTCACCAGCCTCATCCCAGGGTGGGCCAACGTCAGCCTGCAGGCCTAGTGGGCTCGTCAATGTCGCTTTGCTGCTTCTATTCTGGTCGCCAAGTTGAGAGGAGCAAGTGTTTGAGTGTTTGAGTGGGAGTCAGAAAAAAGAAGAACCTGTTGCGAGCGAAGGTATGTTCCAAGCATATGGTGGTCTCTTCATTTTCAAAGCACTAAATGGATTTAAAGCAGGGGGGAGGAATTTACAAGGTGACAATGCAAAGAGGAGTGAGATTCACAAACTGCAAGGATGTCATGTGTGAGCTGCAAAAGCAGTGAGGGCTCAGTTTATCTGGCACCAGGAAGTGGATAGAATAAAGTTAGAGCTTCTAACACTGATGTCCCTCCTAAATCAAGACTTACAATTTACTGCACAACTGTTCTGTCTTTGTCTCTTTTTAAAAATGCCTTAGTCATTCATCTTCAATACAGACATTCAAAACCATGATTATTTCCAATAAAGCAAGATTTGGGTGTTTTCCCAGCAATGGGATTTTTGTTATATTAATCTGCAATGTATTTAAGCCACTTTTCATCTGTGCTGAACAAAGGAACAAAGTGATGCCAAACCAAATGTCCAAATGTTTCTGTTTAGAGACTTCCATTCTCTCAGTTTGTAATGTAACTCATTTTCAAAAAGGAGGGCACTGTGTTTGAATTATACGCTAATTAATATGCAAATAACAAGTGGTAAAACTGCCAACATATTAGTCTACTGTTTCCACAATCATTTCCAAATTAGGATTAACAAATTGCATGCTTTTATGTACATCAGTTTCCTTTCTACTCTGCAGACAGAACATTCCTACGATCTGTGATAACCAAAACCGGGATGTGACCGCCCCTTTCTTTATAACCCATAAATGAAAAGATTATGATCCATTTGTTCCTTTTATATCCCTCGTTTGGTTCTGCGACATTCTTAGATCCTTTGTGTAAAGTCAAATTTGGCTTTTTTTATACGTTTTATTGCATTCCTTCTCTAACCAAATTCCTCTTGTGCTTTAATGGGTAGATGTTCCTCTATATTTTCAATGAAAAAAAGCTACTGCTGCCAGATCTGTGGCCTGTTGTGGTCCAGAAGAACAGCACCACAGGGAACTTCAGAAAAACACACTCAAATTTCAGCTTTTGAAATACAGTCGTGCCTAGCGGGCAAGAGCATCTCCAGGCCCAATATTTCAAATCAGAGATGGACTCTGTTCAGTAAAGAAGGGTGAATGGTCTCCCACAAAATAAAGTATACATGAAGCTCCATGTATGATAGCCTGGCTGTGTGTTTCTGGGTGCACGTGGTCACAGGCTGACACTAAAGTAACCCCTTAACAGGTGCTGAAGTCTTATGTGTCTGAAGGGCAGCTTAAGAGTTTTCTGCTTTTTTTTTACAAGCCCAGCCTTGGTTTGTTCACCCCACACATGGTGGTGTTTTACAGTGCTCGGGCAAATGGCATGACGTGACTGCACTCTATAATGCTACAGTGTCCAATGAGTGAATAGGGCTATTGTGGGTTTCTGAAAAAGCATAACTATTTACTGTGTCTACTGTACAGTATACTATATTGTGTAGTATAAATCTTTTTTGATTTTTGAAGTTGTTATGCCAGGGTCTGTGTATGTTGTCAAAAACTGAAGAAAAAAAAAATGAAAAAGGAATAGAGCCTAAAGGAGACTGTGCACAGAACTCAATTTTGACAAGGCTTGTTAAAGGAATAGTTTAACATTTTGGGAAATATGCTCATTCTTGCAGAAAGTTAGATGAGAAGATCAATATCACGCTCACATCTGTACAGTAAATATGTAGCTGGAGCCTGCAACAGGTTAATGTAGCTTAGCATAATGACTGGAAGCAGGGAGAATCCGCTAGCCTGTCTCTACCTAAAGCTAACAAAATCCACCTACCAGCATCTCTAAACTAATTAATGTCACTAATTAATATGTTATATCTTGTTTTTTTAATGCGTACAAAAACAGTGAGACTACTGGCCTTGTTGGGTTATGCTGGACCATTTCTTGGCCGGGCGCAGTGACTTCAGTCAACCAACAGAGACTCCATGAAGTTACTTACATTTTGTTTTTGTACGGATTAAACAAAGAAGTTAGAACACGTTATTCCACATGTCCACTGCATGGTATAGCACGGCACGGCAAGGCACAGCTCTACTCAACTCACTCTTTTTTGGTTTGCCATTAGCAAAAGTTGTGGCTAGTATCTGCTACCAGGTATTTTTTTTGGTATCAACTTGATCAAGGTTCCAAGCGAGCTGAGCTACAAGAATGTGGAGTTAAAACACTGCAGACCACTGATTGGTCAGAGAGAACCGTCACTAGCACGACATGGGACATCCTGCACAAACCCACCATTTCTAAATAGTCAAGATACCGTCAATAGAAACCTCAATTTATATTCACTCGCACCACGTTTTTTTTAAATGGCGGTCCGCAAAACCACACCGGACACTACATTGTACAATTGCCAAAGTGCAGACATTGTTGCAGATAAAAGGATCCAGCGAGTGTCGCGTTGAAGATAATGTGCTGAAAGTTTCACACGGCCGCTATGGCGATCAGCTGAGAATCCCGCTTACACTGAGGGGGTACTATCTGATAGGTAGAATCAAAGTTGCATATACTCAATGTATTTTCATATTTCATATTTTGTAAATGTAGCACCATCTCTCACTATCTGCAGTGGAAAACAAAATTGAGAAAAGCACATGGTACCAAAAGTTACTTGAGTTAAGTTGAGTCGAACAATGCAGAAGAAATGAGACATAGGTGTGCTTTAGAAGTGCTGATAGGAGGCTAGTGTTTCCAAACTTTATGCTAGGCTGCCAGTACCTTTATCAAGACAAAATATTGATATATTTCTTTAAGTCATTTTTGTGTCAAAGTGTGTGACCTCTGTTTACAGTCTCCTTCAGTATTAATTTTCTTTCTTGACTTTGGAATAATAAAATGCTAATTCCCAGAAATAGACAAAGGCTCTTTTCAAACTATTCATAGACAGCATAAGTCCTTATAACTAAAAACTTGTTGACTTCACGAGTTTGAACTGTGGATCAAAATATATTTACATTTATGCAACACTGCCTTTACTTGTTGGAAACCAAGGCTCATCTGACACAGGATAAAGTTAAAATACTCAGTAAATAGTAAATTAAATATATGTAAGTGAAGTATTATACACAACATTCATTGATTAGTTCCTGAATGGGATACACCCCTCCACTCCCCCCATCTCTGCTGTTGCCGGTGTTACTCAGTGGAAATATGCTAATGAGATCCGTCACGATCACTGATTCCCTTTGAACTTTTTATTTCGTTACAGGCTGACTGAAATCAGAGGTAGAGAGCAGGAGGTTTTCTGCTGCATGCCCACGGCCCCTCTTCCACCATCTGCCGGACCTCATTTCATTTGAATAATAAATGAAATCCTTTTTTTCTCTGCTACACAGAGGCGCTTCAGCTCCTCATGTGTTTTTGCAGTTCAAGACAAAACGTCCACTAGCCATGACGGAGGATTGTTGTCTCTCACTGCAGAGCCATGCCCTGCGTCTACTGCGGCCACACCAGCCTGCGGCACACAGAAATTACTGATTCAAAGCTGAAATGTATTCTTCTAAGCCTCACACTGAAGGGATTGGATTCTTCCTTTATTTTGAATAACTGCACATGAATTGAAAAGCCTGGACATCCTGTTTTTCTTTAAGAACAAAAAAATACAGAAAAATATTTTCATGCTGGGTTAATTCCCTCACATGAAAAAAGGTCCAGTCCCAAAGAACAAACCAGAAATAGATTTTTATCAGCAGGATACGCTCATATGGTTACATTCTTGCTGTTGATGTCCACAAGATAACAAGAGGAGCTCTATTCAATCATTGGTACATGACAATTTATAGACTAGTCACTCAGCGTAGAGGATATAAAATGCTAGTGCCCGTAGCTGTAGAGCTGATGGTGGAGGCTTTAACTATTCTTGCACAGATAAGGCTCCTTACTGTCAATTTACATAGTTCCCAGCTGGAGATGTGCTGAAGCAGATCTAATTCAAACTTTTCAAGCTTCAAATACACACAGCAGTGCTTCAAACAGCAATAAAGCCAGTGGCCTCTGCCCTCTGGTGTACTTTCCATCGCCACACTTTATAACCCTAGCTCTCAGTGTTAAGATTGGAACATGTGCTCACCAATGGATTCAAATAGAGTCAATAGGCGCTTCTTTCCCCTTCAGCAGTCACCA